>NC_057863.1:275259493-275608660 GCF_019393635.1 Dromiciops gliroides | reverse complement strand
AAGATTATCATGAACTCTTGGAAGTCACTGTCTGTGTGAACCCTTTCAGGAACCTCTATTCATATTACCCTTTGATCATATGGAAATCCTTAGAGTTATTCAAACCATTGAATATAATTAAGACAAACAATATTATGTCCCCATTAGGGATAGAAAGATATTTTTTCCAGTGATGGAAATGAAGGAAGCAGGAATACTTTATGATACAAGCTCCACCTTAAATAATCCTGTGTATCTGATAGGAAGGCAGATGGGATGCAGCTTACAGTGATGACATTGTGTTAAACAAAGATATCATGCCCACCATTGTAGCTATCAATGTTGTAGTGCAAGTATTCAAAGCCCAGGGTAAATGCTATGGACGTATCAACCTCACCAAGCCTTGTTTCTCTATACCTATAGCTAATATTTGTCAGGAGCTGTTTGCTTTCACCTAAATAGGAGTCCACTATAGCTTCACCATTCTTCCCCAGAGTTAAATGGATGTTCCATCATGCTGCCTTATAGTAGGCAGAGACATTCCTTAGGTCATTGGTCAACACCACTAAATTGTTGACATAATGTTGACCACACAGAGGCCCTAGATTATATAGTATTTCATGAAGACAAGGGACAGAAGAATATGAAATAAATATGGAAAGGCAGATAGGAGCCAAGAAGTAATTAATAGGTGTGGGAGCCTGGACAAGTCAGTTAATATCTCTCAGCTTGTTACCTCATCTATAGAATGGAACAGTAACAGCACTCATGCCACAGGGTTGTCATCAGGATCAAATGAGAAGATATGTAAAGCATGTTGTAAACTTTAAGGTGATATTTGCTTTGGCTATTGCCATTAGCAGTAACATAACTGTTGATGCTGCTGTTGATGTCAAGTTAGAGGGCTTTAAATGTCATTCTGAGAAAGTTGTATGGTCAATCCTCAACTTTTGCTAGGGTAACATTTCTAGAAAAAAGGAGAAAGTCAAAATCAGGAATGTTGTTTCCATTGAACCTATGGGAAATGGGGAGTAACATTCCTGCAGCCACCAAAAACTGTCATCTTTCATGAGAGACTGCTGAAAATACACTTTGCTGCAGACAGTACTTTATCAGAAAACATTCATTCTGAAAATCTGCACTTTTGCTAACACAGGAGCCATAAAATAGTCCATAAAATGCAGTGGAGAAAAGAAGCAACCTTAATGGGATGGGGAGGGGCAGGGGCAGCATGTCAAAAGAACCCTGAGGTAAAAAAAGGAATGGGGTAACCTGCCATGTCTAATCTCCCTTTCTGCTCTATAGCTAAACATGCCTTGAGGTGAGTCCCTGAGGGTTGACCACCATCTCATTTACCCACAAACTTAGCCATTTTCCATTTTTTTCAATTCCCTCATCCCCTACTTAAGAGGTTACTTTAGCACTTGCTGAAGTAGATTCACAAGCAGCTTTACAAATACTTTCCTCCTTTTTGCAGATATAAACTTGTAACATTGTGCTGCTCATTTTCCCCTTCTGCTATGTATAGTCGTGAACCTGTACAGTTGCCAACCTGAAAGTGAAAATGAGGTTCCTAATCAAATCACAGGAAGACTCAAAAATTAAATGAGTCATTGTTGAGGGATGATAGTAGTCTATAACAGAAGCAATATAAAGCCATTGACAGAGGGCAGTTAGGTGGTGCAATGGATAAAGCACCAGTCCTGGATTCAGGAGGACCTGAGTTCAAATCCAGCCTCAGACACTTGACACTTATTAACTGTGTGACCCTGGGCAAGTCACTTAACCCTCATTGCCCTGCAATAAAAAAGAAAGAAAAAGAAAGAAAGAAAGCTATTGACATTTCTTGAGTATGGGAAGGAAATAGAAAAACTTGTGCCTTAAAACTATTATTATGTCAACTATGTGGAGGAGAGAAACAAATTAGGGTGTTGATTTATCAGTGGAGAATTAAGATGATGAAAGCTAAATGTTCTTGATTACAGCATAGATGGAGAGGAAGAGACACTTAAGAGAAATGTTGAACAGGTAAAACAGAAAGTTGTTACATATAGAAGATGAGAGATGGGGAAGAGTCACTGGTGAATCTCGTCTGATAAATACTGGTCAGGTAACTGAGAGTATAATGTAATTCTCAAAAGAAAATATTGGATGAGTGTGCATTTAGCAGAAAGGACAGTCAATTCTATTTTATAAATGTCAAATTTGAGATGCTACTAGGACACAGAGAAGATGGGCAGGCAGTTAATGATTTGGGACTGTAGTTCAAGAGATGTAAACTGAATAGATATCTCAGGGAGCTATCCTCATAGGGATCATAATACAACCTACAGGGGATGATTAACTGCACCAAGGGCAAGAATGTAGAGGGAGAAGAAGAGAAAGACCAGGAATAGAGTGAAACACAAGAGGTCAGGTGAGTGGGGAGGGGACTTTGAATCATAGAACAGGAAAGATGAAAGTGTTCATATTAATTTTCCTATTTAAAAAGGTGGACTCATCCATCCTCAGATTTAAATCTAGCTCCAGATACTTACCGGCTGTGAGACTCTGGGCAAGTCACTTAACCGTGTTTGTCTCAGTTTCCTCATTTATAAAATGAGCTGAAGAAGGAAATGACAAACTACTTAAATATCTTTGACAAGAAAAAATGGTGTCATGGAGAACTTGACATGACTAAAAAATTACCAAACAACACAAACAACATTAAATTAGGTGGTGGGGTTATTTGCTGAGGTGAATGTATGTATTATAGGGGCTTTGAGGAGAGAAGGGAAAGTATTGAACAAATTTCTGGGGAGGAGGATAGATTTAAGACTTGGAAAGAAAAGAGAGTGTCATGAAACAGAGACCTGTTGAATTTAGAAATTATGAATTAGTACTAGATCCAGGATACATAGTTGCATACCTTCTTCCACCAGCTGTAGATAACCTGAAGGTAAGAGTAAAAAAGGGGCATTAGGTTTACAAAAGGATAGGTTATGAATGGCAGTAGGGATATCTGAGAGTGATAGATAAAGTATAATTGAATTTATTAACTATAAGATGTGAAATCATAAAGATGAACATACAAAAGAAGCTAGATGTACCAGAGGTGGTAGGGCTAGAGGTTACAGTAATGGCAACAGAATAATTTTGGGAGTAGAGAGGCAGAGGACAGATAGAAGAATGGGATCTTCTGAGCAGATAAGAAAATTTCTAACTTCAATGTTTTGGAAGTGGCACAGAATTAACTAGGGTGCAATGAAAACGTAGGTCATGGGCACTGAGGATGTTGATAAACTGAGGGTATAAAGTGTTGGAAGGGCCATTAATACACATTTTTAATTTCCCATATATGTGAAAGCCTTCTCAAGAAGTTTAGCTGTTGGAGCTCTCAAACTCACGACACGATCACTCCAAAAAACATCCAAATAATTCCATAAGGCAATTCCCGAAGCAGCAAAATCAACAGAAGAATGTATTGAGATCATTTTCCAACCAAGGATGGTTTGGAAGGTCAGAAGGAGGGAGCTTCTGTGCTGAGACAGGAGTGGAGCCTAACCCCACAGTCAAACTGACACAGGTCCAATCCCAGAAAGGCCTCACCAGAAAAAGAGACCCCCCAGAGCCTCTGAATCAGCTGCAGTGCCAGTATTGTCTGGAACTAAGCTCACAGGCTGGGGAGAGGGCTGAGCCCTTGGCAGGGGAGAGATTACAGGGGTCTCTGCTGGTGCTGAAGCAGAACTTGGGTTTTTCACTCCTCCTGGGAACCAGGAATAAGGCTTGAGTAGCAGTTGCCCAGGTGGGGCAGGGACACAGGCTCATCAGAGCTGACAATCACAGCACACAAAGTTGGTTTATTAGCAAGTAACAGAAAAAATATCATGGAGAAGGGAATAGGATGGAGGGAAACAGTTAACAATAGTAATTGTGAAAAAGAAGTTTAGCTGTTAAAGAAAAGAGCAATATAGGACAACAGCTGGCATGGGTTGACAGATCAAGTCAGGGTTGTTTTTTTTTTGAGAATAAGGTAGATGTGGCTATGTTTTTAGGAAGCAGGGAAACAATTGGTAAACAGGGAGTGGTTGAGTGTGAGTGAGAAAACAGGAATGATAGAGGGGGCATCCTGTGGCTCATGATGCAGTAGACAGGATAGGATGGGCGAGTAGAGGTGTTTAGTTTGGCAAAGAGAAAGGTCACTCCTTTAGTGGCAGAAGTCTTCCCAGTGATATGAGATGAGGAACAGAGGCAAAAAGGGAGATCTAAACTTAGAGGCAGCAGAGAAACCTAATATTGGGGTCAGTGAATATCTAGTCATCAAGTTTCTATACTTATTGCACATGTGGTACCAGCTCAATTCCAACATTGCTGGGCTTAAAGCATCCTCAGAAAGCATAGGGTACATCAAGCAGGCACTCACCTCTTGGCCTGGCCTCATGTCTGCTGCCTGGTCTAGCCAATTTTAAGCCTAGTAGAGGATGCCTTTATGGGAATAATTGGCCTTTACTAAAACATACAAAATACACACAAATTTTATATTTATGTATATATGTCACTCCTGCAGAATGCTTTAAATTCTGCTAATTTTAGTTTTTGCCAGTAACTCCTTTTTCATACCTTGACCTTCCCTGCTTCCCATCTACATAGCTAGCAATTCCCACATTTCTTCCATATTTCCTTTCCCTTTACCTCAGGACAGCTAAGTAACACAGTAGATAGATCACTGTCCCTGAAGTTAGGAGGACCTGAGTTCAAATCTCACCTCAGACACTCACTAGCTATGTGATCCTGATCAAGTCACTTAATCCCCATTGCCTTAAATATCTGGGTCTATCTTCAGTCATCCTGATATATACCTTGCCACTGAACCCAGATGGCTCTGAAGGAGAGAGTGACATTGGTGACCTTGTACAACCCTTCCTTACTTAAATCCAATTCAGCGCAAGTCATGATATCATCCTGAAGGACAAAGTCAGGACAACCTTGAAGCTCACCAGTACCAATGATCACTCCAGCTCTCCTATAATTCATCCTTTACCCTTTTCTCACTGGCAATTCTAAGCATTGCTCTGCTTCCCCATGCCACTACATTTTGTGGGAGATGAACTCAGGCCAGCTGCTTAAAGGCCCGTCATGAGCAACACTCTACTACTTGACAGCATGGCCTAGTCTAATCATAACCATGAATATAATGATGATGGTGCTGCTCATGACATGTGGGAACATCCAATGGAGAAAACTGTGGATGACAAAGTACCTTTTCTGACTCAGGAGACAGAAGTTTAATCCATGCTTCATAAAGACAAAGGTTAAGTGATGCCTTCCAAATGATACAGTTAATTATTCTGAAAATGGAATACTATTTTATTCTCCCCACTTCTAGTCTTTTACTACTGAGAGCACTTACAAAAAAAAAGTTGGCCTCTGTACATCCTTACTTTACATCACTGAATCCAGCAACAACAACAACAACAATGAAGCATAAAGCTTCCTTGACAGTAACCTTTTGGGGAAGAAGCCAGAGAGGAACGAGGGGAAGTTTTGTATTCAGAGGATATGCACACCTTTATTATAATTTTACCATTCCAGAAAGCAAAAAATAAATAGCTTTGGATAACTGACTGCAATAGATCCTGATCAAATTCGGCATTTATTTCCAAATCAATCCCCAACTCACAAACACAGAGTTCTGCGTGCTGGAAGCAGCAGCTCAGAAAGCTTTTCAAAGGAACATTATTTGAGAAATGAAAAGCAAGGAAGGGGAAGAAAACAAATCAGTCATAATTTAAAATCTTGTGACTACACATAAACTGAAATAACTCTGACCCCTGGAGAGAAGTGCTTTGTTTAGAACTGACAGGTCTGGAATACTAGAACTCTGAAGAACAGGGAATCAAGGCAGGCAAATGTTCTGAGTTTAAGACTTTTATTCAGAAAGGTTTGCATATATTGACAGTTACATTTTGATTTGGTTTTTCTATCCATTTCCTCACTACTTTCATAGACTTAGATTTTATGTGATTGTGCATTTTTTTCACTCAATAATTTCTGGTCAAATACAGTCATAAACTCATATATTAATGGAGAAAGCATTGGACTTGGAGTCCAAAGTACCAGGTGTGAGTCATGTTTCTTTCACTTCACATTTATGTGACTTTGCAGTGGTTATTTAGCCCTTCTGAGCAGGCACATGCTGGTAAATGTTAAAAACTGACTCTCACACACATACTTTTTTTTTGGCGAGGCAATGAGGGTTAAGTGACTTGCCCAGGGTCACACAGCTAATAAGTGTCAAGTGTCTGAGGCTGGATTTGAACTCAGGACCTCCTGAATCCAGGGCCGGTGTTTATCCACTGTGTCACCTAGCTATCCCTACACACACACATACTTTTAAGTTTAATTTTCATTATTAATATTTTCTCCATCACTTTTTAAAGTCCAGACAGTCAATAAAACAATAAATTGAGCCCTGCTGCATGTTTTCTGATTTAATACTCACGCAAAAAATTAACAATATGTCCATGATATAAGCTTGCTTCTGCATCCTCCTGCCTCTGAGACTTAGTTTTCTCATCTGTAAAATGGGAATAATACCTTCACTGTTTACTTAAAAATGTTAAGAAGGACAAATTGGATAACTGGTGAATGTGTTTTTTTTTTTAATTTTAATGCAGTATGTCACTGCAGATTATTGTTTTCATTTTGTTTGGTCTCTGAAATTGCAATAATGTACTAGGATATTTGTAAATCTCCTTTCCTCTAATATTTCTATTTCCAAGCTTTGTGGAATAAGAAATGTACCCTGCTAAGATTACCAATACAGCAGATTTGACGTGGTGAACCAACATGAAAGCTGAAGTACTATATATTTTCTTTTTCATATTTTTATTCATTTTAAATAAATACAAAAGAAAAGAAAAAAAGGAACATTACAACATGCACAGCAGAACATAGGAAAGGATTCAATATAAAACAATACATTCCCATTTCAAAAAAATCCATATAATAAATACAACACATTGTTTTTAAAGCAACCAAGCTTTGCTTTGCTTCCTTCTGGGTTTTCTTTTATTCTCTGCTATGTACTTTTTACTTTATGTTTTTCTCCTTCTCTCTCCCCTACCTAGAGAAGGCTACAAATAAATGCAGATATAGATAGGTAGATAGATAGATAGATATAAACCTATAGAATTATTTTTTTATTTGTTCAAGATGGAAAAAAATAATTGAAGGAAATAAAGGACACATAAAAGTCAATTTCAGCCTGATTCCTAGTTAGCCCATTCAAGATTATCACTCGGATATATAGATATATGTAGGAGATTTCATATATCTGAGTAATAATCTTGGATATATATAGCGTGTATCCATTCTCCTGTATTTTCCCCTCACACATGGTTATTGTTTATTACTACTTCTGGGCATCATAGAAAACCAGTGCTATGCTTCTGCAACTTTCTCTTCCATTGAAAAACCTCTCTTCAGGGGCAGACCCAAGATGGCAGAGGAAAGACATTAAATCTACAGAGCTCTTGACACAATTCCCCCAAAAGAGCAATAAAACATTCCCTGGAGCAGAAAAACCCACAAAAAGAAGGGCTGAGATTATTTTTCAGGCAAAGACAGATTATAGGGGGCTGTGGTAGGTTGTGAACAGACTCCAATACTATGATTGTGCCAACACAGTCCCTAAACAGGCTTACCAGTGAGCCTCTGAATCAGTTGCAGCACCAGCGTCTTCTGGAACTATGTTTACAATTGGGTGAGAGGGCTGAATGGCGGGCCGGAGGAAGGGGTGTACAGGGGTGTCTATGGGACCTAAGGAGGAATTCAGCTATCTCACCCCAGCAGGGAACCAGGAAGAAATCTTGAGTTGAAGCTAAGAAGAACACCACAGAAAGCTTTGCTAGTTGGTTAATTAGCAAGTTGGCTTGAGGTTATCTTTGGACCAGAAAACAGGCCAGGTGAGAGAAAAACCTTTCCTCCCTCAAACTGAAACACTTGGGAACCTCTGAAACTTGAGACACTGTAGCTTGGAAGCAGGGCCCCAGTGTAAGAGGGAATTAAAATTCAAGTAAAAGATGGCAAGATGAACAAGCAAAGAAAGCTGAGAACTATAGAAAGTTTCTTTAGTGATAAGGAAGATCGAGGTGCACCCTCAGAAGAGGATAACAACCTCATAGCCCCTGTGTCCAAAGCTTCCAAGAAAAATATTAATTGGTCTCAGGCCATGGAAGTAACCAAAAGGGACTTTGAAGAGAAATTAGGAAAGATAGAATGAAGATTTAGAGAGGTGGAGGAAAGAATGGAAAGAGAAATGAGAGCAATTCAGGAGAGTCAAGAGAAAAAAGTCAACAACTTGGAAAGCCAAATAGAAAAGGAGATGCAAAAGCTCTCGGGAGAAAATAATTGCCTAAAAATTAGGATTGAACAAATGGAAGCTAGTGACTTTATGAGAAATCAAGACACAGTAAAGCAAATCCAAATGAATAAAAAAATAGAGGGCAATATGAAATATCTCCTTGGAAAAACAGCTGACCTGGAAAATAGATCCAGGAGAGATAATTTGAAAATCATTGTACTACCTGAAAACCATGACCAAAATAAGAGTTTGGACAGAATCTTCCAAGAAATTGTAAGGGGAAATTGTCCTGATATTCTAGAAGCAGAAGGTAAAATAGAAATTGAAAGAATCCACCAATCAGCTCCTGAAAGAGATCCCAAAAGGAAAACCTCCAGGAATATTACAGCCAAATTCCAGAGATCCTAGGTCAAGGAGAAAATATTGCAAGCAGCTAGAATAAAGGAATTCAAATACTGTGGAGCTACAATAAGGATAAAACAAGTTCTAGCAGCATCTACATTAAAGGACTGGAAGGCATGGATTATGATATTAAAGAGGGCAAAGGAACTGGGACTACAGCCAAGAATCACCTATCCTGCAAAACTGAGTAGAATCTTTCAGAGGAAAAAATGGGACTTCAATGAAAAAGGAGACTTTCAAGCATTTGTGATGAAAAGACCTGAACTGAATAGGAAGTTTGACTTTCAAATACAAGACCCTAGAGAAGCATAATAAGGTAAGCAGGAAAAAGAAATCATGAGGGATATTAAAAGATTAAATTGTTTACATTCCTACATGGGAAGATACTTCAAACTCGTAAGAACTTTCTCAGTATTAGGGTAGCTGAATGGAATACACTTAGACAGAGGACATAGGTCTGAACTGAATATGAAGGGATGATATCTGTAAGGCATTTATTTTTTTTTGTTTATCCTTGTTTTTTATGGGGCAGGCAGGGTGGGGTGTCTTATGTCTGAGGCCAGATTTAAGCTCAGGGCCTCCTGGGTCCAGGGCTGGTGCTTTATCCACTGTGCCACTTAGCTAACCCATGATAACATCTTTAAAATAGGGTTGAGAGGTAGGTGGAATAGACTGGGGGGGGGAAGGGAGAGGTGGACTGGGGAGAAGTAGCTCACCTGAAGGAAACAAGAAAAAGCTTATGGAGGGGAGGGGAAGAGTGGGAAGGAGTGGGTAAGTGAGTGAACCTTACTATCATCAGAATTAGCTCAAAGAGGGAATCACACACATACCCAAGTGGGTGTAACAAGAAATTTTGCCCTAAGTGAAAGTGGGAGGGAAGGAGATGGGGGGGGGCGAGAAGAGGGGAAGGAAGGAAGGGCAAATTGGGGGAGGGAGCAGTAAAAAGCAAAACACTTTTTTTTTTTGCAGGGCAATGGGGGTTAAGTGACTTGCCCAGGGTCACACAGCTAGTAAGTGTCAAGTGTCTGAAGCCAGATTTGAACTCAGGTACTCCTGAATCCAGGGCCAGTGCTTTATCCACTGCACCACCTAGCTGCCCCCGCAAAACACTTTCAAGGAAGCTGAAGATGTTATGCATAACTGCACATGTATGACTTATATTGAATTGCTTGATTCCATAGGGAGGGTTGAGGAAGGAGGGAGGCAGAAAATTTAGAACACAGAATTAGCTCAAAGACCTTAATCTCATCAGAGTGGGCTCAAGGAGGTAATAATATACACACCCAATTGTGAAGAGTAATCTATCTAACCCTACAGGAAAGTAGGAGGGGAAGAGGATAAGGAGGGAAGGGTGAATGAAGGAAGGGCAGAGCAGGGGAGGGGGCAGTCAGAAGCAAAACACTTTTGAGGAGGAATTGGGCAAAATAAGATAGAAAATAGAGTAAATATCATGGGAAGGGAATAAGATGGAGGGAAATAGTTATGATGATTGACTGCAATGGCAAAACCTACTTTGCTGGGCTTTTATGAAGAAAATTCTTTGTCAAGTTTAAGGTACTATATAAAAGTTATGATGATCAGGATGCTATCAGAAAAACCTGGAAAGACCTAAATGAACTGAAGCACAGTGAATTGTACTGTATACAACGTAACAGCAATAGTGTAAGATCATTTTCTGGGAAGCATGTGGTTATTTTCAGCAATGCAATGATCCAATATAACTCTGAAGGACTTATGAAAATTGCAGTCCATCTACAGAGAAAGAACTGATGGTATCTGAAAACAAATTGAAACATAATTTTTTGACTGTTCATTAATCTGAAGTTTTGTTTTATCTGTTTTCTCTCACAACCTGGCTAATGTGGAGATGTTTTCCATGACTACTCATGTATAATTTATATTGAATTTCTTGAGTTCTTGAGGGAGGGAGAAAGAGACACTGGAAAACAAAGTTTTAAAAAATTGATGTCAAAATTTGTTTTTACATGTAATTTTGAAAATAAAACTCTAAACAGAGAAAAAAGGAAAGACCTTTCTTCCAGGTTTCTACCAGAAGCACCACTCTTTAGGGAGTAGTTTTTAAATTCCTTCCAAATTAACTCACCTTGAAAACAATCATGGAATTCACAGACTCTCAGGTTTAGGGAAGGAATGCAATCCAAGTATAACTTCAGCAGAAATCCTCTCTGAGATATCTTCAGTGGTCATCATCCATTAAACATCTAGCCTTACCTCCAAGACTTTCCAGTGATTGGGAGACATTATCTTCAGGGCCAGCACATTCTATCTTGGGATGGTTCTAACTTTATAGTGCTAAGTAAGACATTCCTTATTTTGAACAACAACAACAAAAACAAAAACAAAACAAACAAAATCAGCCTCTTCCATGTATCCTTCCTGGTTCTGTCCTCTGAAACTAAAGAACAGATTTATTCCTTCTACCTGAGAAGCCTTCAAACATTACATCTAACATGTCCCTGGGACAGCTGGGTGGTACAGTGGATAGAGCAGGCAAATGTAGGCTAAGTGACTTGCCCAAGCTTATATCACTAGTAAGTGTCTGAGGCTGGATTTTAACTCAGATCTTCATGACTCCAAGGCCAGTGCTCCATTCCCAGTGCCACCTAAATACCTTTCCATTTTAATTTCATCTGCCAGAATTCATGCTCCACTAACACAACTTTTGACAACTCAGGGTGACCTCCATTATATGAAATATCATTTTAATAAAACTACTTTGATGGTTTAGTGTGCAATGGGGTCAATGGCATGCTGGTAAATGTTTAACATATGGCTCTCTTCCAGGACACACTTTTTAGTTCAGCCTGCATTATTAACATTTTCTCCATCACTTTCTTTGGTCTAGACAATCAACAAAACAATAAATCAAGCTCTGATTTGTAGTGTTTGCAAATTTCTGACATGTAAATGCTCACACTGAAAATAAAGCTTTCCACTTTTGTGAGGTGATATGAGCTGGCTCCAGCACACCCCTGCATGAAACTGACTTTGAATTCATTAAAGCTATTCTGACAGAAGATAAACTCTGGCATTTTTTCTATATAACAAAGATTCCAGGGGTAGTGATAGCAACAGACTGATGGCTTTCTGAAGTCCAGCCTAGTTAAGTATGGGGAGACAGATTATCTGGAGGCTGTCCCCTTGGAAATGAATGCATTGGCCATGGCAATCCATGAAAGGAAATATGCTTCTGTATGTATAAGTATGGTGTACATTTATTCTACTTACAACCAACTCTAATGCATTATTATGGCATGGGTTCAACTTTGGGTTCTCCAAGGCATAAACTCTGTCAAGTTGGCAAGTCTGTTGGCTGAGGACTAGGTCTGGTAGGTTTGAAGAAGCCCATCACCAGTTTGTTAACAGATCATAAGCCTGAATTTGTGTCTCCTTTTAAATTGATAAAATGCACCATGCCTTCCCCAACTCCCCCCACCCCACTCCATCACCATCATGGAGAATAACAAGGAACCACCCAAGATTTGGTTCATCATCTCAAAGAACTGACCCCTTCCATACTGATTCAGAAGCCACATGACCAAATGGAAATGCTCAAAGTTCCCAAAGATCAGAGGGGGCTCACATCTTTCTCAATGTTATAGCAGTATGAAAGAAGAGCGCTTATGGACTGGAGGTTAATTAAAAATTGCAAAAAATTAGGACTTGATCCAGGCCTAGAAAGATAAGAGTACAATAGGTGTCATCAAGAGGCTATAATGTGGTATATAAAACTTTCATTGCTGGCCATGGATCTTATGTAAAGGAAAAGCAAAATCAAGATTAAAAAAAAAAACAACTTGAGTAATAGTTAGGAAACAAGTCATAGAAGAATGCATGATTAAAACCAAATAAAACAAAACAAAACATACTTTGGGGGAGGGAAAAGTTGCTAGGATTCAAACATTTTGAAGAGTGTAAAGAATAAGCACCTGATAGACTCATTTTGATTCTGTTTTCTGACTCCTGCTGGGTCCAAACAACCACTCACCATCTTCCATAGCCTACTGGAATGACACTTCTCTCCAGCTCAGCTAGTTAAGTCATTAGGGGGAGGGAGGACCAGCATTACAACCACTGCCATCCTATTTAGCTCCTTCAAACCAGAAATCAAAAACTCTTGTCTAGCTACCTTGGTTTAATGAGCTATCTCTGGAGTCTTGATGTGATTTTTGTTATCGTGATGGGAGAAATTTCATTTCTTGATAGGAGAAATTTCATTTGGCCCAAAGTCTTCAATTCTCATTATGCATTTCTCCACGTCCCAGAGATACTTAGGTTACACTAGCATCTAATAGCAAGATGTAGTGACTGTGAAAAAAGAAGAGGAACAGTCTATGTGGGATCAGTTGTGATCGATCTGTAAACATAGAATTGCTGACTTAGTTTCAAGTTAACTGTCTCAAGTCAAGGTTAGATGCCTATTCCGTTATAGAAAATAGTGAAAAGATAAAAACCTTAGTGATATTGCAAAGTACACAGGATTGGTTCCAAAGAAAGTTTTAATTGTAAATTAATACTAACCTGGACAGAAGAATAATGGTAATAATGAGAATAAGAATAGCAAATCCCATGTCTATATCAGGACAGTAGAGAAAGATAAACGCCAAGGGAAGGACTTAATGACAGTACTCTCAGAAGGGAGGGGTTGGAGGCCTGGGACTGGGTAAAAAAAAAATCAGAATATCTATATTATGGATGCAGAAGGGAGGAATGAGCTTCCTTCCCAATGTGCTTCTCTATTCCAAAAATCATTGCAGGGAGGAAATGTACTCCTCTCCATATGCTGGAACTTTGTGAGGAGGAAGGATGCCCCTCTTCAATAAATCCTAGATGCAACATGCTGATTACTTTGTGGTTTGCTCTGTGAAATAGTTCCAAAGAAGTCATGGAGATAAAAATACCAAGGTTCCAACCATCTATAGAGTGGGAAGAGAACAGCTAGTTGCCTATATGTAAATAACATAAACACCCTCCTATACCCCTGACCACACACTTGTGGGGGACTTTCAATGACAGAAATGTTCAGATCTCTTGTAACAACAATAACAACAATAACAACTAGTTACCTTAAGGTTTGCAAATAGACTAGATTATCTCTAGTCAGAGTGAAATTGCATGAAAGCACCATATGTGCTAGTGAAATAATTTTGCATATAAGCTGGGATTCGGATGTAGTTATCTGCCAATTGTTCCACAGATTTTGTAGTTTCAATGAACTTCAACAGTCTCTGCTTTTCTGCCACAATTAACTATGCTGTCTTAAAAGAGTAGATTTTACTTGACTATGATCACTCTAAAGAAATTAAAACCATGGTCAAGTCATTTAAGAACTATGAAAAACCTCACCAGTCCTACAAAAAACCAGGCAGGATAAAATGACTTTTTAGTGGTTCTACTTCTCCCTGCCCAGAATAATGCATTTGATTACAACCAGTCAGTCAATCAATAAGCATATAGGAAGTACCTACCAGACACCATGTCAAGTCCTAACATTATGAAGAAAGACAAAGAAGAGTTCCTGTTTTCAAAGGGCTTATAATCTAATGGAAAACTTTGGTAATTGAATGTGTAGCATTTGATTATGATGACTGAATTGTATACCATATTGTACCTTTTTTTTTTTGCATTAGATTTCTACTGTGAGGGTGAGAAGAACCTACTCTTTACATCTCTATCTACCTTGCCACCACTATAGCACATATAGGCATAAACAGGGAAACAACCAACAAATAAGTAAGATGAACATTTACAGAACATTTTGTTAAGTAATTAACTTATATAAATTCTTTAACTCTTCAATGAGGCAGAGTCTATAAGTATTAATAACAACATTTCACACATGAAGAAATTGAGATTCAGAGGTTCATTTATTTTTCGGTCATTTCCAACTTTTTGTAACCACATTTGGGGTTTGCTTGGCAGAGATCCTGGAGTAGTTTGCCATTTCCTTCTCCAGCTCATTTTACAAATGAGGAAACTGAGGCAAACAGGGTCAAGTGACTTGCCAGAGTTATACAGCTAGTAAGTATCTGAATTCAGATTTGAACACAGGTCTTTCCTGACTCTAAGCCTGGTGCACTATTATCTGTGCCATCTTGCTGTCTATGTTCATGTAATAACTAAATCTCAGAGACAGGGTTTGAACCTTAAGTCACTGAAATGAAAGTCCAGCCCTATATCTGCTATGTCTAAACACTCTTCATAGTCAGAGTAAATTTATGTTCATTGGGCGAATGTTGAATGGTACCAAAACCTTGACATGGCCCCAGTTATTGTCCACTCCACTTGCAATTTCCAGAATTAAGATAAATCATTTGGTTTAAAGCATTATCTGCAGAAACCTCCTATTACAGTGGAATGAGAACAGAAAACCCTAACTCAAGTCCTTTAACTTATGTTCACCCACTCCTTGGTATGGTATGGTATGGTATGGTATGGTATGGTATGGTATGGTATGGTATGGTATGGTATGGTATGGTATGGTATGGTATGGCATGGTATGGCATGGTATGGCATGGTATGGCATGGTATGGCATGGTATGGCATGGTATGGCATGGTAAGGCATGGTAAGGCATGGTAAGGCATGGTAAGGCATGGTAAGGCATGGTATGGTGTGGTGCGGTGTGGTGTGGTATCGTATCATGCCATATCATATTGTATAAATAGTGAATCAGATAAACCAACTATTCTCAAATTGTGGTCTTTGGCTACCTATGGATTCCCAAGACATTTTCACAGGGGCCAAGAGGTGAAAATTGTTTTTATAATACTAACATAAATTGCCTATTAAAATAAGTCTTCACTCTACTATATGTGGGTGAGGCTAGATTTTCTTCTTATGCTTCAACAAAGACAATACATCACAAAAAAATCCAGAAGCAGATGTAACACTCCTTCTGTCTTCTATTAAGTCAGATATTAAGCTTGCAAAAATACAGAAAACAGCACCACTCCTCATTAAATTTTTCTTGGTTTTGAAAAATAGTTATTTTTCATAAAACATGTTATATATAATATATCTAATGTGTAGGTTTATTATTGTTATTTTAATGAACAAATTTTGTTAGTTTTGTAAGCTTTAATTCCTAATACAGTAAAAATTAATAAATATAACCCATATGAAAGCTATTTAGGATCCGCATAAATTTTTAAGTGTGTAAAGGAGTCCAGACAAAAATGTTTAAAAATCACTCAGATAAATAATCTGCTACCTGGGAAAGTAGAAAGAATGACCAAGGGAATGTACAGCAAAACTGGATAATTAGATGAGAATAGGGAAGGAATAATTAAGGGCAAATAAACAAAACACTGTCTGGAAGGGATAGACCTATCAAGAAAACTATGGGGAAAAACCTAGGGGCAAGAAAAGTGGTGACAAAAAATGTAAAAACAGAATGCAAATGAAGACAAAATTTAGTCACCTCATAATTTAGCCTGGGCCACCCCTTGCCCAAATCAATGTTGATGTCTGCCACGCTTTCCACACCAGAAACTAGGGGAAGGACAAGGATAAGAATTCTTTGAATTTGTATATTAGCTACACTTTCCACCTTAGATGTCACATTCAAGAAGGCATCATTGTTAAATTTGGTCGTGAGGTCTTGAAGGGCTGATCCAAGATATCAACAGGCCCAACAGACTAGGGTTGTCCTTGAAGCTGTTCCCAGGAGCCCCCTCTTCAGGCAGCCAAGTCTGAAAGTCAGCAACTTACAGAATTGTTTCTAACTTGTCCTTTCAAGCATCACCCTGTGGAGAACACCTGTGTATCTGTTTCATGTTCTGTCTACACTGCCACAGCTTTGGGCTCATGAGGGAAATGTATAAATGCATAAACCATCTGCTGATATTCTGTTTTTCCCCCTACAAGGAAGCACCTTCCAGTGACCTCACTGTGCAGCAAACAGATTTTATTTCACACATACTAATCTGTTTATAGTGTCACTTAAATTACAGATTCTTTTTTGGTGGGAAGAAGGTTGAGGGATCAAGAAGATCATGTAATCAAATAAAACACATTTAGAACCAAATTCTTAATAAAGATGAGGGGACCACAAAACAGATGGTTGATTTTTCAATAGTGACGTGAGCATCATTTTCTTCCCTCAAGTGTTGAGTGTTTTTCATTTCTTTTTGTTTCGTTTTTTGTTTCTTGGTGAGGCAATTGGGGTTAAGTGACTTGCACAGGGTCACACAGCTAGTAAGTGTCAAGTGTTTGAGGCTGGATTGTTGTCGTGAGTTCCCTTTTTGTTCCCTCTTTCTACCTGTTGGGAACATCCAAGGTCTAATCAGAGGCCCTATATCAATACTGCTATAGGGTTTTATTTCTCTACTGTTCATAATAGTTTCCTAAACGAAAGTCCTATTTTAGGACATTCACCTGTATTAAATCACCTGTATTAAATCACCTGTATTAAAGCTGAACTCTTAAATTAAACACATCTGAATTCATCTGAGAGGCACATTTTGATAAAACATTTAGCTCAGTACAAACATGAAAATCTAATATAAAGAAGTAACTTATCTAACCCAAGAGTATGCCTATGCATTTGGAATGGGCAAAGAAGGGGGAGATGGACCTGCGATTTTGTTGGTGTAGTTTAGAAATTCAATATGGAAACTTTCCACAGATTCAGATAAGCATATTCTAGATAATTTATGATCTTAGAAAGACTTGGACTTGAGAAGTTAAATGACTTGCCAATGGTCAGACAAATAAAATATAGCACCCTATAAATACAAAATAAAACACTACCCCCCTTCATCCCTTCTCCCTACTCCAAGCAAGTCAGTCCACTTTTGAATAGCTCTAATAGTTAAGAACATTTCCTTATTGAGGAAAAGGTTTTTTTGCTGACCAGAATACAGTATAAAAATTGCTGTTGTTGCTACTGACAGATAACCTTAATAAAGGCACCAATGTGGACAAGGGAGATAATGGGCAATGACTTGCTCATGTTGAACAAGAACAAAAATAAGCCAAGAAAACAAGGAATATCTTGGAAGGAAGGTAGGCTTCATAGCTAAAAGCATTTCTGGACTTTGTTTAGTTTTTTCCCATTGTGTTTGACTCTTCATGAACCCATTTGGGGTTTTCTTGGGAAAGATACTGAAGTGATTTGTCATTTTCTTCTCTATCTCATTTTACAGATGAGGAAACTGAGGCAAATAGGGTTAAGTGATTTGTCTAGGGTCAAATAGTTAGTAAATGTCTGAGGCCAGATTTGAACTCAGATCTTCTTTACTTCAGGTCCAAAGCTCTACCCACTGAGACATCCAATTATTCCTAATTCTGGCATAGTATAAAATTTAGGATTTGGGGATCATTGGATAATCATTATGGATTGGATGGGATTTACAAGAAATTTCCTCTCCTTAAATCAGATAACTGTTTGTGATCCAGTAGTTCACATCCTAATTAGCCACAGGCACTCAAAAGAATAAAATTAACCTTGTCCCAGGACACTGACAAGCTTTTATTTAATTACCTTTAGCTAGATGTGGTGACTCATAGCCTTGGCAAGGTACTAAGTAGACTTTGTTTTTAGTTACTGCATCTCCTTATAAGGTAGTTGAAAACCTAGTGTACTTGTGGCCCTGAGGCATTGAAGCTCAGAGGGTTGAAACAAAGAAAGGAGCTTAGAATTATTAAACAAAGAGAAATATGTAACAGAAATGACATGATACTCAGACAAGCACAGAGAGAACATACTCAACAAAGACACCGTGCCCAGAAGAGATCAAAAGAAAGCAACATCCCAGTATCACCTAAAATCATTAGTAGCCTTGTTTGCACTGAAAGTGTCAATTGTCCCAGACACATTTGTGTTTAAGTCATGCATGTCCCCTCCATGGGTGCCTACAGGTGTAGGCATTAGACATAGAGGTAAGGAGGATATTCAATTAACAAATTGATAAAATTATGAAAAATTAAATGTTTTCAGATGGTAATTAAAAATGAAGATAGAATGTTTACTTACATAGGACTATGATGAGACTTGAGGGTACAGAATCAGGAAGATTCCTCTTCCTGAGTTCAAATTTGGCCTGAGACATTTATTAGCTGTATGATCCTGAACAAGTCACTTAACTGTTGACTTCAGTTCCTCATCTATAAAATGAGCTGAAGAAGGAAATGACAAACGGTGCCAGTATCTTTGTCAAGAAAACCCCAAATGGGGTGAAAGAAGAATCAGAACAAAGGGGAAAAACCACAAGAAAGAAGAAACCAAAAATAAATAAATAAATAAACAAACAAACAAATTAATTAATAAATAAGCAAAAAAAAGGTGAAAATAGTAAGCTTCCATCTGCATTCAGACTTCAAAGTTGTTTTTTTTCTGGCTTTGGATAGCATTTTCCATCATGAGTCTTTTGGAATTGTCTTGGATCATTGTATTGCTGAGAAGAGCTAAGTCTATTGGAGTTCATCATCATACAATGTTACTGTCACTGTGTACAATGTTCTATTGATTCTGCTTACTTCACTCAGCATCAATTCATGTAAATCTTTCCAGGTTTTTCTAAAATGTGCCTGCTTATCATTTCTTATAGCACAATATTATTCCCTTACATATACTACAACTTGTTCAATAATTCCCCAGTTGATGGGCATCCCCCCAATTTTCAATTCTTTGCCCTCACAAAAAGAACAGCTATAAATATTTTTGTACATGTGGGTCCATTTCCTTTTCTATAATCTCTTTGGGATGCAGATCTAGTAGTGGTATTGCTGGATCAAAGGGTATGCACGGTTTTATAACCTTTTGAGCACAGTTCCAAATTGCTCTGCAGAATGATTGGATCAGTTCCCAAGTCCTCCAACAATGCATTAGTGTTCCAATGGAAAGAGTAAACTCTCAGGTATCAAGGAATATACACCAGTAGAACAGATTCATAGATGCAAAGAGAGAATGATATGATATCAAAAGGGAGAAGTAAAGAGGCTAAGGTCAGGATTAGCTAAGCCCAAGTCGCTCATGTGCTATTTTTCCATTGCACCTGCTTGCTTTCATTGAGAATTAGAATTCTAGGGAGTATATTGTGGAGAATTAAAGAAAGGGTTGGGAATGACAGAAGGAATAGAAGGAAAACAATATTCCTTTGAAATTGCCACTACCACACATACAGAAAAAAAGAACTATGAAGTTTGGATGCAGATTGAAGCATACTATTTTCACTTTTGTTGTTGTTGTTGCCGTTGATTCTTCTTTCTTGTGTTTATTTCCTTTCCTTTTGTTCTGACTTTTCCTTTATAACATGACTAAAGTGAAAATATGATTAACATGATTATAATGTATGACTTAAATCAGATTGCTTGCTGATTTCAGGGCAAAGGGAAGGGAGGGTGGGAGAAAAAATTGGATCTCAAAATCTTACAAAAGTGAATGTTGAAAACTATCTTTACATGTAATTTGAAAAACAATAAAGGTCTGAAAGAAGAAAAATGCCACTACCATTCCCCTTAATTAATTTGTTTGTTTATTTATTCACTAATTCATTAATTTATTCTTATACTTATTTATTTGATAGTTTATTCATTTGTTTATTTGTTTGTTTATGTTATATATTATACATATGCTATATTAATTTATCAATATATTAATTTAATTTATTTGTTTTATTTCTGTTTTTATAACTTTTTTGTTCTTCTCATTCCCATTTTCCTCCCCACATTGAAAAGTAGGAGGAGGAAGTAGAGGCAAATTCTCCCATCAAATATATATAGTCCAGAAAAACAAGTTGGCACATTAGACATGATGTCCAAAAATAGATGTCTCCTTCTGTATTTTAAATCCATGACATTTATGACAGGAGATGGATGGTGTGCTTCCTCTTCAATGCTCTGGAATAATTGCTTTGATTGAACTGACCAAAGTTCTAACGTCTTTCAAAGTTCCTTTTCTTCATAATATTTTCATCATTGCATAAATTTCCTGCTATATCTGCTCACTTCACTTTCTTTCACTTCCCAAAGGTATTTATAGTTTACTTTAGGGTTTGCAAATTACTTTATAAATATTTCAGTTTACCCTCAGAACAACCCTAGAAGATAGTTGCTATTATTTTATGGGTGTAAACACTGAGTAGACAATGGTGAGGCAATTTGCGCAAAGTAACACAGCTCCTAAATATCTGACCCTAGTTCTTTTTAAAATGTATTTTATTTTTAATTTATGAAATAAAACAAGCATTTCCAAAACAGTATAAATAGATGATTATGCATGAAACTACAAGTCTACTTTGTACAACTTGTTATTCCTTTTAAAATATATAATAAAGTTATCAGGTAAATTTCTTTTTTTTTCCTTTTCTTTCTTCCTTCCTGCCCCCCCCCATCCTAAAGATAGCTACCATTAGATACATATATGTGTGGGTTGTGGGTGTGTACATGCACATATGCAAAATTATTCTATACCTACTTCTATTTATCAGTTATTTTTCTGCATAAAATAATATCTTTCTTCATATGTCCTTTATAGTTAATTTAGGTATTTAAAATAGACAAAATTACTTATTAACACAGTGATTCTTAAAATAATATTGTCATTACTGTATATAGTATTCTTTTGGTTCTGCTCATTTCACTATTTTGTGCAGGTGTTTCCATATTCTTCTAAGATCATTGAGCTCATCATTTCTTAAAGCACAATTGTATTACATCACAATCATATGCCACAACTTGTTCAGCCATTCCCCAGTTGATGGATATCCCTGTAATTTCCAGGTCTTTGTCACCCCAATGAGAGCTGCTATAAACAGTTTAGAACATATATGTTCTTTTCCTTTTTCCCTAATCATCTTTGAAAATAGACCTAGTAGTGGTATTACTTGGTCAAATGGTATAGGTAGTTTAATAACTCTTTCTGCATCATTCATGATTGCTCTCCAAATTGGTAGGATCAGTTAATAACTCACTGACAATGAATAAGTGTCCTGGTTTTTCCACATTCCCTCCAACATTTGTTGCTTTCCCCTTCACTCATTTTAGCCAATCTAGTAAATCTAAAATGATATTTCAAAGTTGTTTTAATTTGTATTTCTCTAGTCAATAATAATTTAGGGTATTTTTTCACATGACTATAAATTGTTTTGACTTCTTCATCAGAAAACTGCCTGTTCATATCCTTTGACCATTTATCAATTGGAGAATGACTCATATTCTTATAGATTTGACAAAAAAATACAAAAAGAACTAATAACAATGTAAAGGAAGGATATTTAGTACTACCAGATCTTAAGCTGTGTTATAAGGCAGTAATTATCAAAACTATCTGGTAAAAAAACAAAACAAAACAAAAATCTGGTACTGGCTAAGAAATAGAAAGGTAGATCAATGGAACAGAGCAAACATAAAATTTATAGCAGCAAATAAATATTATAACCCCGCATTTGACAAATTTAAAGAATTAAAATTTGGGGATTTATTATTTGATAAAATTGTTGGGAAAACTGGAAAACAGTATGGTGAAAACTGGGCATAGAACAATATCTTTTACCATTTACCAAGATAAGGTCAAAATGCATACTTGACCTAGATAGAAAGGGAGATATTACAAGAAAATTAGGAGACTATGGAATGTATTACTTATCAGACTTATGGATAGGCAAACAATTTATGAATAAGCAAGAGAAAGAGAGCAAAGTTATGTGTAAAATGGATAATTTTGATTACATTAAATTAAAAAGGGTTTGTACGAATCAAACAAATATATCCAAGATCAGAAGGAAAGCAGAAAATTGGGAAGGGGAGGGACTGTTTATAGACAGTTTCTCAGATAAAAGTCTCATAACTCAAATATGTCAAGAACTTTGTCAAACCTGACCCCAAATATGGCTCAATATTCAGCACTCTATCTACTGAGCTACCTACCTGCAAAGTGGCAAAGCAACATTTCATTACACCAATACATCACAATTTGTTCAGCCATTTCCCCATAGGTGGTGATCCCCTATGTTTCCAGTTTTTTGTCACTACCAGAACAACTGCTGCAAATATTTTTGTGCATATGATTCCTTGTCCTTCTTTCATTAATAACACTGAAATAGAATAATGGATGAGACATGCAAAAACAGGTAGAAATAGATATATTTTTTATCTGAACTGGGAAAGCAAAGGGTTAAATAAATAAGAGAAAATAACAAGAAAAGTGAAGTCAAGGACTTTTTGAATTGGGCAGAGTAAAAAAAGGTGAGGGGGAGATGTGGAAAGAGACTTGGGTTTAGATTTTTTAAAGCAAATCAAAGAGGAGAAGAAAGAAGAAAAGATATAAATGTTTCTCTGTGCTGTCACTTCTTGTTGCTAAGAGATAGAAGAAGAGAGGAATATTGCAAAGGAACAGAGTTTCAGAGGGTATTTTATCAACTTTAGAATAAAAATTCTTCCCTTATCCTAAAAGACCATAACACTACTTCAGCTAAAAGCATCATCTAAGATTGAAGTTGGAAAAAATGGAGAGTATAGCTGCTATAAAGGAGTAAGTCCTGTTGCATGGAAGAGTAGATTGGAAACAGAGAATGAGAGAGATACACAGAGTCACTGGTCCAGCTGATATAATATATCCATTGCAGTATAGTGAAGCACATTGTGAATCTGGTCAACATAGCAGTAGAAGCCTTTGCATACCACACAAGAACCTTTCCAGTTCCTGAGACAAAAAGAGCATACCAATGTCTCCAATTCCAGAATTGGCAATTGCCCTGGCCACATGAAACTTTAGGCACTTTTTCTACACTTCCACGGATGCTGTGAATTAAGGGAGAGAGAATGGAATAAATATTATGTTTTTGCTGCATATTTTCAGTAAATGTTTTAGAAAGATTAATTAATACTGTTAGATCTGTTCATGGAAAATATACTGGTGAAAGCTTGTGAACTATAGTGTTGAAAGAAATAGATATCCCAAGGATTACTCCTCTGGCACAAGGAAAATATTTTCCCCTCTGAGGAATTACCTTGACAGACACAAATGAAGTTGGAGTGAGTAAGCCAGCCCCATTCTAAGGAGAAAGAGTTGGAGTGATGTTACCATAAAACTCAGCAGGAAGAGATAGGAAAAAGAACTCTTTTCAGAATAACTACAAAATCTCTAACATATCAGGGGCTCCACCCACTAAGACAGACACAGAAATTAAATGAATAAAAACATGCAACACATTATAGAAATAATGAATGAATTAAATAATGAATAGTGCTAATTGCTTGTGGTTGGCCCATGCTCATAAAAAAATGACAATACTACCTAAATTAATTGACATATTTAGTTCTACACCAAAGAAACAAAGGAGTACTTTATAGAACTAGAAAAAATGTTAAAATTTATCAAAAAGAACAAAAGGTCTAGAATATCAAGGAAATTAAAGAAGAAAAAAATACCATGGGATGAAACCAGATCTCAAACTAAGCTGCAAAAGAGTAATCATCAACACTATGTTCTATTGGTTAAAAAATAAGGACATCAATCAGTGAAACATATAAAATAAACCTCAGACACTCTGTGATCATAGGCAAGTCACTTAATACCTCCGTCCCTGGCTCAGTGTCCTAATCAGTAAAATGGAGATAATAATAGTTCATACACGCCAGGGTTTTTGTGAGGATAAAATGAGATATTATTTATAAATCACTTTGCTAATCTTAAAGTGCCATGTAAATGCTAACTATGTTAGGTATATGAGACCCAGAAAAAAGCAAACATAGAAGGATAATGATTCATAAATCCAAAAAGCAAAACTCCTTTCTAAAACGTCATTATTCAACAAAATCTACTGAAAAACTAGAAAGCAGTCTGCCAGAAATTAAATTTAGACTAATATTGCACACTGTAAGCGTCAATAAGCTCAAAATGGATATAGGAACTGGATACAAAATGGATAAAAGGTCATATAATTGTAGCTCCTATATGATCCAAAAATCCTTATCCCAAATTCCACTTTCACAGATGAATTGTGGGTCTCAGAACAAAGCTCAATCTCCACCTTTGGGATTTTAGGGGTAGTGCTAATGAGTCAGGGGTAATTCTCTAATGCCATTGGCTGAAGTCCCAAGAATACGTATTCTTCTCAAGATTATCAGTTGAGAATTAGTCAGCTAATCTTAAATAGCTTTTAGAAAGTGGCATTTGCTAATTAGTCCAAAACATCCTTTCAAATGTCTATGATACACTCTCCTGCAAATAATGTACAGTACAGTGTAAAGTGGGTTAAAGTTAAGAGAGCACATGCAGGAAAATTTAACTCATAACTTCTGATCACTGGTACTCAAGAAATTTCCCTTAAGCATGGCAAATATCTAACCAATCTGCCCTTGACTCCTAATCCAAGCACTGCCATCAAGCATTACTGGCCCAGGGGATGATATTAGGATGCTGCTGGAAAGATGGAAAGTTCAAAATGTTCCATTCTTCAAAGATTGCAAGGTCCTCCACAAGTCAAACAAGTTAGAAGGGAGACCAAAGGACAAAGCTAAGGATCTTCTAACTCAGGCAATTCTTTATCAAGGGTTTAATGAAAAGACACACTTGCTCCAGCCCCTCTACCAACTAGAATTGCTGAATTTCAGCTAAATCAGTTCCTTCATACAGTACTTAGATGGTGCTGTGAAAACCTTCAGTCAGTTGGAAAAGACTTCCAGCCTGGTGTCATTTCATTTCAACTTCCCTACTTCCTACAAACAAGCCCATCTCTCTTCATCCTTAAAGAAACCCTCACTTGATCTATCCGTTACCACTAGCTATGTCCTCTTTCCCTCCTCCATTTCATGGCTAAACTCCTTGAGAAAGCAATCTGTAACTGGTACATCTGCTTATTCTCTTCTCACTCTCTTCTAAAATCTCTGCAGTCTGCCTTCTGACCTCAACATTCAAATAAAACTCCTCTCTTCAAAGTTTCCAATGACCTCTTAATTGCCAAACTGAATGTTTTTTTACTTGAATACTCCACAGCTTTTCATACTGTCTACCACTCTCTTCGACTTGATACTCTCTTCTATCTAGGATTTTATGAGATTGATCTCTCTGGGCTCTCCATCTATCTGTTTGTCACTACTAAATATCTTTTCCTAGATTTTCATCTGGTTCATGCCCATCAACCATTGATATTACAAAGGGTCTTCCCTGGGTTGGTCTCTGTCACTCTGTGTCTCTCTGTCTCTCTCTCTTTGTCTCTCTGTCTCTCTCTCTGTCTCTGTCTCCCTCTCTCTCTCCCTCTCTCTCTCTCTTTTTCTCCCCTACCTAGAATATGTACTATTTATATGGAGTATATACTATATAGTATATGTGTACTCTACTATATATACTATTTCACTTGATCTCATCAGCTACCATAAATTTAATGATCATCTCTATCTAAATGATTCTCAGATCTATTTGTCTTGCCCTAGCTTCTCTTCTGGCTTTCATAATCATATCTCCAAGTACCTATTATACATCTCAAACTAGATGCCCCATAGATTTCTTTCTTTCTTTCTTTTTTTTTTTTAGTGAGGCAATTGGGGTTAAGTGACTTGCCCAGGGTCAAACAGCTAGTAAGTGTTAAGTGTCTGAGGCTGGATTTGAACTCAGTTTCTCCTGACTCCAGGGCCAGTGCTCTATCTACTGCACCACCTAGCTGCCTCCCCTCATAGATTTCTTAAACTTAATATGTCCAAAAATTGAATGCACTCTCTATCTCCTCCAAATTATCCCTTCTTCTAAGCTCTCCTATTTTCTTTATTAGCGCAAATATTCTCTTTGTCACCAAGGCTTGTGATCTGGTGTCATGCTCAACTCCTCACTCACTTTCACCCTCTTATCCAATCTGTTGCCGTGTCCTGCAATTGAAACATCACAAATTTCTCTTCTCTACCCTTTTCTTCCCTCTGACATAGGCAATATTCCAGTGCAGGCTTTCATCACCTTATATCTGGATTATTGCAGTATTTTCTTCAAGTCTCTCCCCACCCCAGTCCATTGTCTCCTCAGGTACCAAAGTGATCCCCCTAAAGCAAAGGTCTGACCATGTCACTCTTCTACCTAATTAACTTCAACGGATCCCTATTACCTATAGGATTAAATTTGAATTTGTTATTCTTTTAAGGCACTCCACAACCTGGTTTCTTTCTTCCCTTCCATTCTTCCTACACTTTACTTCCCTCCACAAACTTTGTAGTCCATTGATGCTAACTTCCTTGTTGATCATCACATATGACACTCTATCTCCATGCATTTTCACTAGCTAAACCACATTCCCAGAATAATCTCCCTCTTCATCTCTACCTCTTAACTTCCATGGCTCCCTTCAAGTCTCAGCTCAAATCCCATATTCTGTGAGAGGGCTTTCCCCTTAATAAAAGTGATTTCCCTTTAAATGAGTTGATGCTGAGTGAGATGAGCAGAACCAGGAGAACATTGTACATAGTATCAACAACACTGTGTGATGATCAACAATGATAGACATAACTTTTCTTAGCAATAAAATGATCCAAGACAATGCCAAAAGTTTCATGGTGGAAAATGTTCACCAAATTCAGAAAAAGAACTATGGAGTCTGAATGCAGATTGAAGGTTACTATTTTTACTTTTGTTGCTGTTGTTAATTCTTTCTTGCATTTTTTCCTTTTGTTCTGATTCTTCCTTTACAACATGACTAATGTGGAAAGATGTTTAACATGATTGTAATGTATATCCTATCTCAGATTGCTTGCTGACTTCGGGAGGGGGGGAGGGAAGGGAGAGTGAGAGAAAAATTTGGAATTTAATATTTTTATATGTAATTGGGAAGATTAATTAAATTGTAAAAAAGAAAGTGATGTCCCTCTGAGATTATTTCTGATTTACCCTTTACATGACTTGAATGTACGAAGTTGTTTACATGTTGACTCTCCCCTTAGATTAAGGGCTTCTTAAGAATAGGGACAAACAAATCAGATAGATATATGAGAGAATGAGTTCATGTAGATTGTAAATAGGGGTGACTAGAATGGTGGTACCCTCAACAGTAAAACGAAAATTGGGAAGAGGTGAGGAGGGTTCATGGAGGAGGGGTAAAGGTAAGATAATGATTTTGATTTTGGACTTGTTAAGTTTGAGTTGTCTACAAAACAGCTGGTTTGGGGTGTCCATGTTTTAAATGGGGGCTAAATTCCCAAACTAGGATATTATATCAGCAGTGTATATTTAATCCCCAGATGGTATCTATAGCCACAGACAGTCCTGTTCAGCAAAAAGGATCTGTACCCTAGGGAGTGCTATCATTATCCTTGTAGGTTCAATGTGTGAACTAAGTCAAACTGCAAAGTGTTGAACTCTCTATGATACTCAAAAGTAAACATCCCTACATCCCTTAGTTCAACCTCTCTATCCACCATTATTTACTTATTGTCAAGGAATATGTAGATTCATGGATATACCTCATTAAAAATCAGTTCTCTGAATAAAGCACCGGCCCTGGATTCAGGAGAACCTGAGTTCAAATCAGGCCTCAGACACTTGACACTTACTAGCTATGTGAACCTCATTGCCCCAGAAAAAAAAAGAAAGAAAGAAAGAAAGGAAGGAAGGAAGGAAGGAAGGAAGGAAGGAAGGAAGGAAGGAAGGAAGGAAGGAAGGAAGGAAGGAAGGAAGGAAGGAAGGAAGGAAGGAAGGAAGGAAGGAAGGAAGGAATCAGTTCTCAAAACCATACCTACTGACAAACTCTTCCCATCCTCAATTATTTTATAAACATTAGATGTGACATTGACATATTAGAGCTGCTCTATATAAACTTATAGATTATATTCTAAGTAAAATATCAATAAAACAAAACACAATAAGACATCTACTAATTTGTCAGTCAATAAGCATTTATTAAGCACTTACCAAGCATCTGTGAAGCTGCCACTGTCTTAGATCCCAGAAGTCTCCAGCCTTGGGATCAATCTTACCCAAGAGTTAAAATAAATATAGAACCTTCCTTTCTTAGAAACTCTAAATACAGAAAAGGAATCAACACAATTTATGTATGGAGTTCAATTCCCACATCCAACAAGGCCAGGAATTAAATGAAAATGTAGAATCTCAGTACTTGGGAACTCTGTTTACTTCATGGTATGGAATGTTCTATGATATGGTAGGTTGATGAATTCCCCAATCTCAGATGTCTTGTTGTTGGAATGCATCTCTGAATGCTTCTAGCATTAACTAGCCCATGGTGGAAAAGATAAGTGGACTCAGGAGTCAGCTCTTGTCATCATCCTACCTAAGCATTGTTCTCCCCAAC
The DNA here is from genome assembly GCF_019393635.1 of Dromiciops gliroides. Taxonomy (NCBI): domain Eukaryota; kingdom Metazoa; phylum Chordata; class Mammalia; order Microbiotheria; family Microbiotheriidae; genus Dromiciops; species Dromiciops gliroides. The sequence goes on along the minus strand of NC_057863.1, from coordinate 275,579,681 downwards.
CTTGACCACTGCATAACTCTTTTCCCACAGCTATATGTATCACTTCCTCTCTTATGTCTTAGCCCAGAATCCACTGCTGCTTTTCCATTCAAAGTAGGAGAGGAAGTGCCTGCAAAAGGGATGTTTTCTCAGTGTAATGAAGATTTGGGCATGTCCAGATGACTTAAGATGGCATCACCTACTTGGTAGATGCAAGAAGACTGCTTTTAGGAGACTGCAGCATACATGGCCTACCTTGTTGTGAGAAATGGGTAGTTGTCTCCTCTCAATGTGGATATAACAGTCAGTCATACCCCTCTGACCTGTTTGTAGGACAAAGGTCTCAGATCCCCTCCTCCCCCTCAGGTTAGCAAGGTCACATGGTTCAAGGAGCCCTGGTCTCTATTAGGTCCTCTCCAGAGTTCTGTTCATATAAGGAAGTATAAGGTCCACTCCTGAGTTATGCCCATACAAGGAAAAGGGGTGGGAATACTGCATTCTGATTAGCTAGTTTTTGCACATAGATTGTAACCCCACCAGTGATGAAAAAGGGGAAGGTCCATTCGCGTTAGGGACTAGGGTATAAAACAGGGCCTGCGAGCCCCCTTTCTGGGCACCCACTAGCTGCACACTAGGGTGCCTCCTTCTCATGAGAAGAAAATAAAGCCTTTGTCACCTCACTGCTGAGTTCCTGAGAATTATTGAGAAGAGGATGAATTTTTCCCTCACACTTGTGTTTGGGAGCAACCTTTTTTCCAGTGGCTACATAGCCAGAGCTGTGGATGTCTTTAAAATAGCCTATCAATCATTAGGGCTTCTGTTGCATTTGAATCTGAAGGTGAAGAACTCTTTCATACATACCTTGTGATAAGAGAAGAGGGTTGCAGGGCCTTCTACACACACACACACACACACACACACACACACACACACAAACACACACACACACACACGCACACACACACACCCTTAGATCAAGTGACCCTGAGAAATGTGCCTGGGTCACTGGTCTTTTTTTCATTCTTTTCCATTCTGTGAGAAGGGAATGAAGTTTCCAAGTTGACTCCAAATTGGGAGTGTGAGCCATGGAGATCCCAGGGTCTAGAAATCTAGGATAGAAGCACAAGCCATGGAAATCTGGGAATCCAGGAATCCATACCAGGTATCACAGCTAATCCAACAGAAGGTAGAAGCAGTTTTAGCTTTGAACATGACCTTGGTAGGATCAATGCTTTGTAGGAAGTAAACTAAACTGGGAGCCTAATCCCTCATCTTCCTGCCTATGAGGGGAATTATACACCTGAGTGGCTGGGGAAAATATGTGTATTTTATTCTTGCTTTAGCATTTGGAGTAAATATCCCTTTGTAAAAGTGCATAGATATTGTATTTAAATGGAACTGGGGTATTATTACCAGGCCCTGATAATGAGGGGAATAGTCAATGAGGGTTTAAATCAATGGCAGAAAAGAGAGACCCCCTCATACAACCTCATCATAGTACCTGAGAAACTCCAGGTAGGTAAAATGTTATAGGTCTGAACTTATGACCTATAGCCATATTGAACCATTATATCAGTAAGCTATACTACTTCCTATTTATAAAGCATTTAAAAGCTAATTAAAACAGGTTTTTTTTCTTAATAGTCTTGTGGAATAGGCAGTATGTGTATGATTATTCATATTTCGTTAATAGATGCCTTTGAGTTGACATGACTTATACCCAGTTTTATCCTAAGGTGTAATGGACTCAGAAAAACCTGGAAGGACTTATATTAAACAATGCAAAGTGAAGTAAGCAGAACCAGAAAATTGTATACAGTAACAGCAATATTGTAGTTATGATCAACTGTGAGAGACTTAGCTGCTCTTATCAATAAACTACATCCAACACAATTCTAAATTAATGAAAAAATGCCATCCACCTCCAGAGAGAGAACTGATTTATTCTGAGTAGAATGTGAAACGTTATTTTTCACATTTTTCATTTTTCTAGCTGTTTTTTGGTATCATGACTAATATAATTGCAGTGTGGTGTGTTGTGGTATGTTGTGATCTGATGTGATGTGATATGTTTTGCATGATTTCACAGAAATAATGGGTATCATATTCCTTACCTTCTCAATTGTGGGGGAGGGGCTAGAATTGAAATTAAAAAAGAAATTTCATGACTGCTAACATATGATAGAATGGTGTGGTACAGATTTAGTCTTGAGACCTGGGTTCAAAACCTGGTTCCTACACTTACCAATTGTATTATCATAAAAAAAAAAAAACAACTCTAGAGCTTCCCATTTCCTTTTGTGAAAGAGTAGCTAGCAAATGGCCAAGATCAAATTTGAATACAGGTCTTCTGACTGAGACTTTGATACTATCACTCTTCTGAGATAGTTATCAAAGTTACTTAACCCCCTGATTTTCCTTCATTGCTGTTAAAGACAGCCAAGCTGGGTTTGCTGAGACTTACCTAATTGATGACAGTAAAGATCTTTAATTTAACATTTAGAAATAAAAGGTACTTTGTAGGTGTATATTATCAATTATAACCACATGATGTCAACACTAACAAATGAACACTATTCTGGGAAGAGAAGGGAGGGGGATGGTATTTCTATGTAGGTTCTAATTATAAGGCTAAACAGGCAGCACAGTGACTTGATCAGGTATAGCACGAATAGCACGAATGTGCTGACCTTGGGAATCAAAGGGCCATGACTTCTCATCTTAGCACTGTCATTACTATTGTTGCTTTATTCCCTAGTCAAACAGAAGCTGATTTCAGAGCAGCTGATGGCTCCAAGGTAAATTATTGACTAAAAGAATAGGTGGCCTTCCAGGAGACATACAAACGGTTTGTCTATATTCCTCTTCCTTGAAATTTGGAAGTACTAGAGGAACAGGATCAAAACCAATCATTTAGTATTAGGAACCAGTCTGTGCTGATAATTATCCAAAAGCAAATTTTATGCTGGAAATAAAATGACTCAGAACACTGATATTAAAAAGGAATATAAAGATGAGGGTGAACTATTCTGAACAAAGAAATTTAGGATCTGAAAGGATATTAAGGGATAATCAAGTCCAATTCCCTCATTTTACAAACAAGGAAACTGAGTCTGAGATAGGCAAAGTCACTTCCCAAGGACACACAAGTAATCCTAGGAGAGATGGAATTTAAAGTTAAGTCATCTGAATCCAAAGAGATCCTTTTCCAGTATTTCAGTTTTGTTTTATTTTTATTTTTTTCTTTTCTCTTTTGGAGGAGATACTATATCATGAGAGTCAATTTCAGCTTGAAATTGTGTGATAGGGAGGCATATACATGCAACTATATAGGTATATGTAAACATTCATAGCAAGAGAGGATTTGGAAAGATATATAGGGGAAGAGACATGCATATAAAATCATCAAGAGAAATACTGAGAAGCCATTGTCCATGATTATACTTGGAATTCTTCTCTGTAGTTATTCATAAGATGTTCAGGGCCTATATGGTATATTGTGATGGGCTACCTTTTATGAGCGAAGTAGGTGGTGGTCAAGTGTGATGCCACTGAATATACATGTTACACTTTTGAACTGAGTGGCTAGCTCCATTAGCTAAGGTTAGCTGAATTCACAACATGAATTAAGCCATCTTTATTCTAGATAAGCATGTTTCCATTTACATTGTGTCTTTTGATCACAGCTTTAATTATTTATGGGGATCTATAATTCAAATAAAAATAGAAGGTGGAGGGAGTGAAGTCATAAGAATATGTATTAGGGGAAATCTTAAAGATGCATTTTCCTTTGAGGTAGAATTTCCAGTGAAATCAATTTCCTAACGGCTGTTTGACTGGAGTTATTCTCATTACTCAAGGCTAACATCCTATGTCAAAGACTTTTTGTGGTGCTCAAATGGTCCTGGGTTCCTCAAGGATACTAAAACACAATACAAACTCTGTCAAGTCCTCTCAAGCCGAAAAGGATTAGATTATGGCCCCCAAAATGGATCCAATATTTGTTGTGTGGTAAAAATTATTTGTGGTATAGGCAGCTTTTAAAGGACCTCCCCTTTTGGGGGAGGAAAGATTGAATGCTCCCTGAAGGGAGGTTAAAGGGAACTTCTGGAATGCTAAGCTCTTGAGGCACTTCTCGGAACACCAACTCTAGAGCGACTTCTGGAACTCAAGTTCGCTCTCTCTGGCTGGTGACTAAGGTCCTGGTGGCACACGAGCAACCTTAGATTGGTGGGCTGTTCAGGTTGGTGAGTTACTTACCGAAAACCCTAAATTCCTTTGAACCAGTTTAAGCTAAGTTTAGAGTTAAGAGCATTTCTCTGTATTTCTATTTTCCTGTTTCCTTATCTTTGATTTTTATTAGTTTCACCTTTGTTGTTTAATTAATTCCCAAGTAATAAAATCTAATCCTTTTGTGAACTAAAGCTTTCTTATTGGCCTGGGAGAAATATCTAAAAAGGGCAGTTCAGAGGGGAGGTTAAACCTAAAAGGGTCCCACATATTTCTGGGACCCCAATATTAAGGCAAGTCACCCAAATAATGCTCTGTATATCAAATTTTGGCCATTACAGTTGACAATGTTGAGGCTTTTGGTCAAAAAGTTGGCAACAAAATGAGGACATGTTTAGCCCTGTCACTCACGAAGACTAAGATACTTAGATAGGAGCTGCATATTGTAGTGAGAAAAGTGATTCAGATTCTGAAGACCTGCATTTTAGACCCTGATCATAACATTTACCTGCTGTGTGAAAATAGGCGAGTCACATTCTGAGCCTGTTTCCTCATTTGTAAAATATGAATGATAAGACTGTCTTAATATTCTTGTTAGAAAAATGTTTTGTAAACTTTAAAGTACTGTAATAATGTAAACTACTAATTGTAAATGTTTATTAAGAATTTGACTTTACATCTTATTCATTTTTTAATATATCCATAATTCTTGTTAAACCACCAAGAGAGACCTCCCTTATACCGAGGATACAAAAAAGAAAGAGGAAAATAAAAGCAGTTTAGCAAAACTAATCAACATATTAATCAATTCCAACACTAAATGCTACATTCCACCTCCATAGTTCTCCCCTATACATATACACATACACCCTTTGGTAAGACAGTAGGAAAGTGCCATTCTTTGGGGGTCGAACTTGGTCATTATAATTTCTTAGCATTCAATTTTAATTTTTAATTTTTATTCTTTCCATTTATATTGTTGTAGTCATTATATCTTTTTTCTGAGTTCTGCCCATTTTATCTTGTATCAGTTTCTATGCCTTCCCATTCCATTCTGTATGCTTCACATTCATCATTTCTTATGATGTAGTAACATTTTATTGTATTAATGTACCATAATTTATATAGCCATTCCCCAAACTACATACATAAACTTTTTCCAGTTCTTTGTTGGCAAAACAGTGCTGCTATAAGTACTTTTTTTGGTATATTGAAACTTTCTTTCTGTTCTTGACCTCATTGGTGAACAGTCCAAACAATATGATGATATCTGGGTCAAAGTTCATGAACATTTTAGTTATTCTCTTAGCATCAGTTCATATGGCTCACCAAAATGGTTATAACAATTCACAGCTCTACCAAGAGTATATTAGTGTGTCTGACCTCTCGTAACCCCTCCAACAATACCTATTTGCATCCTCTGTCATTTTTGTCAATTCGCTGTGTGTGCAGTGAAACTTCAGGATAATTTTGAATTGCCTTTCTCTTATTACTACTGATTTGGAACATCTGTTCATATATTAATTAGTAATTTGCAATTCTTTTGAGAACTGTTTGTTCATACCCTTTCACTATTTACCTATTGGGGAATGGTATTTGGTGTTACTTATTTATGTCAGTTCCCCAAATACCTTGGTTGTCAGATCTGATATTTAAATGTTTTCTTTTTTCCCAATTAACCATTCCCACACACATCCTAAAATTGCAATCTTATTAATTATATGATTTGCCAAATTCAATGGCCTTTTGGCTTTTGTCTTTCCTCATTCTCCTTGACCTCTGCAGTCTTTGACCCTGTTTATCACCCCCTATTCCTTCATACTCACATTTCTCTAAATATTTTTCTCCTGATTCTCATCCTACTGATAGGATCACTCTGTCTTCTTTGCGGAATCCTCTTCCAAATCAAACCTCCTACCAGGAATTCCGTCCTGGGCCCTCTTCTCTTCTTCTCTACACTATTTTTTAATGATCTCTTCAATTCCAATGAATTTAATTACCATTTCCATTCTTACAATTCTTAAATCTGCCTATCTTGCCCCAAACACTCTGCTGATCTCTAATCTCACATCTCCAACTGTCATTCAGACATTTTAAACTGGATGTCCAGTAGGTATTTTAAACTCAATGTGTCTAAACAAAATATAAAATATCTGGTTGCTAGCTTAACAGGTATTGCACTAAATCTGTAAATTAATTTTGGTAGTATCATCACTTTAATTATAGTGGTTCTACATTTCGTTAAAAAGCGTTTCTAAAGAGTTTAGAGAAATTAAATGTGTCTTGATAGATTGGCACTCAGTTCATTTATGCATTTTATAGTTACTTTGATTGGTAAATTAAATGGTAAATACATTTGAGCAAATTAAAACACCCTAAATACTGATGAATTGCTTACATAAGGAGAGAAGTGACAAGTGGAATTTGAAAATCTAACCGTCTTAAGGGGCACGTGGAAAATAAAGAAAAACAAACACAGGTCCTGTGGCCTCTTTTGTTCTTTTTACTAGATTTTATGATAAGAAAGTGGAGGAAGGAAAAGAATGTACTAGGGAAGAAACGGAAGGAAAATGGGTTTAATTATTTCTTAAATTTAAGACTATTGCAAGAGTATAAAATAGAGGGAGTGAGGGACCAAGAATCTCATGGACTTCATTTTTATCTAACGAGATAAAAAATGATAGAACAGAGAATCTGCTTTAGAAATATATTAAATTTGGAGCAGCTAGGTGGCACAGTGGATAAAGCACTGGCCCTGTATTCAGGAGTACCTGAGTTCAAATCTGGCCTCAGACACTTGACACTTACTAGCTGTGTGACCCTGGGCAAGTCACTTAACCTTCATTGCCCTGGGGGGAAAAATTAACAGGGAAACAGGCAAGCACATGGACAGGAATCGAGTAAGTAATAGTCAAAAGTAAAGAAACCTCCAGAGGATGAATCAGAAAGGAGAGAAGGTTAAAAGGAGAGAAAGAAAGAGTGAGAACAAGTGCTTAAGTTCTGTACTAGGTGAAGAGAGGAGAGAGAGGAATGTGATCAGACCATCTCAACAGTGAAATATTAATATTGATCACATTCCTTTTCTCTCTAATCTCTTTTGTAAAGAGGTGACTCAGAAACAAAAAAAAAGGGGGTAAGAGCATAAGAGGATATGATGGAGGGAAAAACACAATTTACAATCATAATTAAGGATGTAAATGGAATGAACTGACACATAAAACATAGGTGGCTACAAGAATGAATTGAAGTAGAATCCAACAACATGGTGTTTACAAGAAAGAAGATTGAAACCTAAAAGCTCAAAGAAATTTAAAATAAAGATAAGAGCAGAATTTATTGTTTGACATGAAAATGCTAAAAATCAAGTCTGGCAGTCATGATTTTAAGGCAACCATAAAAATAGACATGGATAAATGAGGTAAGTAGGTTAATCATATTAATACAGTCTTTTGGTTTGTTTTTGTTGTGTGTTTTTTAGTTTGTTTTGGGGTTTTTTGTGTGTGTGAGTTAATTGGGGTTTAGTGACTTGCCCAGGGTCACACAGATAGTAAGTGTCAAGTGTCTGAGGCCAGATTTGAACTCAGGTACTCCTGAATCCAAGGCTGGTGCTTTATCCACTGCACCACCTAGCTGACCCCCCCCCCCATACAGTATTAATATATATTCACCTGATGACATAGAATCTAAGTACTCATATATTTAGGACCTTTTTTTAGGTACGAAGCTGTTTTCATAAATATAAGGAACTCCCAGGGAAAAATTTATCTGGCTACTAAGAGGTTATTTGCCCAGGGTCACAAGCCCAAAAGGTATCAGTGGCATTATTTGGGACCAAGACTATCCGATTCTACGGTCCACCCCATTTGTCATACCATATTGCCTGCTACAGTTGGTTTATTCTCAAAAATCATTTATGATCGAAATTCTGCCTACTCAGTAATCCCCTTCTCTTAATAATAACATACCCCTAAAAACTAGGGCACCTAGGTGATGCAGTAGACAGAATACTAGGCCTAGAGTCAGGAATACTCATCCATCCTCTTGAATTCAAATTTGGTCTCAGATACTTACTACCTATGTGATTCTGAACCCTGTTTGCTTCTATTTCCTCATCTGTAAAATAAGTTGGAGAAGAAAATGGCAAACCACTCCAGTATCTTTGCAAAAAAGGGTCAAGACAACCCTGAAAAGGATTAAACAAAAAGCAATTAATCAATAAACATTTATTAAACATTTATCATATACCAGTCACTGTGTCTTCAGGCTATTTCCCTCCTGAATCTCTGTTAGCCTGAAATACCATCTTAAAGGAAATCTCACACTCTCATTCCTATATAATTCAGTCACAGAACTCTTGAGGCCCAACCCATCTATGTCTTTTCTTTTCTTTTCTTTTCTTTTCTTTTCTTTTCTTTTCTTTTCTTTTCTTTTCTTTTCTTTTCTTTTCTTTTCTTTTCTTTTCTTTTCTTTTTTTTTGCAGGTCAATGAGGGTTAAGTGACTCACCCAGGGTCACACAGCTAGTAAGTGTCAAGTGTCTGAGGCTGGATTTGAACTCAGGTCCTCCTGACTCCAGGGCTGGTGCTTTATCCACTGCGCCACCTAGCTGCCCCCTATGTCCTTCTAATAAGAGCTAACATTTATATAGCACCATTAAGAGAAGAAAGGGGGGTAGCTAGGTGGCACAGTGGATAAAACACCAGCCTTGGAGTCAGGAGGACCTGAGTTCAAATCCGGCCTCAGACACTTGACACTTACTAGCTGTGTGACCCTAGGCAAGTCACTTAAGCCCAATTGCTTCACCAAAACAACAAGAACAACAAAATGAAGACAAAATATATTTTTTTAAAAAAAGAGAAGAAAGAATCAGTAATTCATAGGAGTCAATATGCAAGAAGAGTGCTAACAATAAAACTCATAGTTTCAAAGGTCCAGACAAATACAGAAAGCATCATAATAAATAGGATTAACTAGATACCCTTGCATTAGTAAAATGGGATGTTATAAATATAGATATAATTTTCATTAGGAAAAAAATGCCTTGTATGTATAATTTGGTCACTAGGTATAGAGCAGCACCAAATATTCACCATTGCCCCTTCCATCTCCTACCAGCACTCATTTCATGGGCAGAAAATTAATTTAATATTGATTGACACTTACTACCTGTGTGACCTTGGACAAGTCACTTAACCCTCATTGTCCTACCAAAAAATTAATTAATATTGAAACCATAGACCTGCTTTCTCTAATGAGTGAAGACTCAATAAACTAGCTACTCTTAGAATTCTATCACCAATGAGGGTCCCTGTATAGGATTCTTCCCCTCTAGCTTCTACAAACTGCCCATCTCCTCCAGGCAATATGTCTATATCAGGGAGAAAATAACACAGGCCTCTTGTCACCTGTCTTGTACTATCTGGCAGCTTGAAGAAAGCATCACGGACTAAAGTGGTAGAGGGGAAAGTATCCCCTATATTTGGAAAAACATTTTTGTCCATGGATTCTGTTTATGTGTTTTCTATAAATATCCTTTTGTAAAAGCTAACTATTATTAATGACATCATAATCACTGGACCAATGATATAGGGAAAGGAGTTATTAGATGTAATTGGTGCTTTATTTGGGGAAGACCATATTAGAAAGAGAGCTCAAACCAATAGAATTAGAGGAATGACCCTCACTGTTGCAGAGATATCCCCTGAGAGGATAGATGTGACTAGCTGGACCTCTAGGGACCTGATTAGTGAGAGTGGAAGTTGGTATAAGGATCCTCAGAGGTCATGAGGGTGACATATTCACGTACCAGCCAACTTCAATATAAATTTCCAACCTGTTGAGATCTCACAAGGCCCTTTACTGAAGGAAAAAAAGGCACAAAAAGTGGTGACCCTATTCCAAACATGTTTGACTAGAAAACCATACAATCACAGTATTCATAGAATCCCTGGATGAGAGAAGGCCTGCAGTCTCAACCCCATACATATACCCACAGCAATTCTGTCTGATCACACAGGAAGGAAGAAAGAATAAAAGTACACACCAATGAAAACTATAGCTCTGTTTTGTTTGGTTCTGTTTATTATGAGCAAAACTGACAGTTCATATACCTTTTCTATATATCTACAATTACCTAACAAATATTCTGAAGTGACCTGAGCTTCTGAACACATTGCTCATAAACTGATGGTTTATGGTTATTCTTTTTAATAACCTTGTACCACAGAAGAGATCTATTTTCTCAGAAGAAATACTTTAGGCTTCCAAAGTTGTGTCTAAACAATATGATAGATAAGAGTTTTGACACTTGTAAACATGCTAACAAAAAGAAATAGGAGGGCTTATTCTTTGCTTTTCAGCATTCACTTGAACACCGCCCCCCACACACACACTTCCACATCACTTCTGCAAAGCAACAAGTGCTGATATTACTTAAAGTGGACAAAAATTACATTTTCTTTCTTTCAAGTTATCATGGAGTGAATACATTTAAAAAAAAATTAATGATGTCTTCATACTTTTTTTAAGTGGTTGGAGCATAACTAAAACTTATAATTTACAAAGGACTTTGATGATATCCAAGGGTTTTTCTGATAAATTACTTAGATATTGATCCTTTAAACCTATGGAACATAGCTTCAGCTGAACATTCAAATGAATTTATGCATCCAGGGTGATATTAAGGAAAACTGTTAAGAAGACATATTCCCAGAATTATATAATAAACTGAAAAACAATATTTGCAGTACACAAAACTACAAACATTCATCCTTTGATATAATGCTGTTGGGGTGACATAAATTCCATTAAAATTAATAGCACAATGCAACACTGAAGACATATTAAGATTTTATTGTTGGAGGGGAAAAAATAAACAAAGCTAATGGTCTTAGCTTGGTTGATCAAACAGAAAATAAAACTAGGAAAATAATTAATAGCATTGAGGAGTCAATGGAAACACAGCAAAACTGAAGGAGGCTTTTTTCACCCTTAATTGGAATGATTTTTCAAATTACAATTTCTACTTCCATTTCTTGTCAGTAAGAGATACTTCAGATCACTTGTAGTTATAAAACAGAAGTAAAGGAAATCCTATATGCATATAATAGAGGAATAATGTGGACTTCCTCTACTTTGGGAAGAGTTGGGTAAATTTTGAGACAGATCTTGTCTTTTAATACAATGTCAGCATGGCTATTCTATTCCTCAGTACCTTACCTTCCCATAAAATCTAAAGATCCCTAAAAATTTTCACCAGTGACCTGAATGACATTCATACTATTATAATGACTTCTTTGAGAAACAGTATTATCTCCAGAATATCTCTTTTAAAATCCATGTATGTATGTATAGGATATAAGGTAGTATTTATGTTAATATGTTAGTACATGAAGGACATTTAGTTTTATTCATTAGGGGCTCCCAGTGTGTAACTCAGCATGGGTTCTCACTCTTTCAATTGCCTCTCTATACATACATAGAGACATACAGTAACAATATTAATTCACATTTGTTAGCCCTTTAGGTTTCACATGTATACTTGGTCATAAGTAAATATGCCTCAAGTGAAAGTATGGGATCCCATGAACTAGCTTCAATCTCTGTCCACTTCTTAATAATTAAAATAAAGACATCCAACACACAGAGCTCAATCCTGGGAACATCAGAAGTTGACTTATTTCTAGTTTTCTCCTTGTGTTATTTAGTTCAAGTTACCAGAGAAAAGGATAATTTCCCTTTCTCTATTGTTTAATGCATTTAATAAACCATTGTAAGTTTCATGTCTTGACAAAGAGGAGAATCATGGAAGAATGTCTTGGTAAAGAGGAAGATGGTAGAAGATTAAGATCAGTGTTGCTGCATATAACAGCAAAAAGCCAAAACAATTTTATAGAAATCTTGTCAAGACACAATAAAATATTATCATTCAGAAAGGATATACACACACACATACTTGAATTCATATTTTTTTTCAGAAATTTGGGACAATTTACTTTTTCTCTTATTCAGTTTTCATTTTTGAATTTCAAGAATTATAGCTCTGAAAAATAGGTTTTAAAAAAGCCCTTTGTGTTTCAAATGGAGCTACTCGACCAAGCCTTTAAACCTAAATCACTCTGGCTTTCAATGAATGGCCAATAATAGCCCTTAACCCAAGCTTTAATGGCTCTTTGTTTAGGTTTCAGTGCTTAGAATGAGTATATATAGCAATTGTTTTTGTTGTTGTTGTTGTTCCAGCCAGAAACTGAGGGGTCTTCCCCTCCCAGGCTGATGTTTTTGTGATGGTGAACTAGGACATCTTTTGTCTCAATTCATAACCTAGCCCTTAGTCACTGAATGGGTGTTGCCTCAGCCAAACTGAGAAGACCTTAATTTAGAAAGGACAACTTTACCCAATGCATCCTGAGCCATGCCAGTCATCTAGACTTTTGTCTTGCCACTGGACTTCAGTGACTGGAAGAGAGAATGAGGCCCACTGGGGAGCTCTGCTTCACTTAAATCCAATTCATGTGTAAAGCAAAACATCACCCTCATGATGTCATTGGTCCTCTGAGAACAAAGAAAGAATGGACAGCAACAATGTGTATATAAATGAATGAAAGTATATTTGTGTGTATATACATATATTTACATACTTTGCATCATTTGTGCAGTTCAACTTTACTCCTAACTAGTTTTTTGTAACTCTTAATTGAAATGGGGGAGGAGGACTAAGCAAGGGGAAATAAGCATATATTAAGCACCTAATTATGTGCTGAGACCTTTACAAACAGTATCTTACTTGATCTTCACAACAGCTCTGGGAAATAGGTGCTCCTATTATCGCAATTTTATGAGGAGACAAATAGAGTTCACGTGACTTGCCCAGGGTCATATAACTCATAAGGAACTGAGACTGGATTTGAACTCAAGTCTTCTGCCCTCTGCTGCCTCACAAATAGATGTAGCTTAGGAAAATTGGTTAAAGGGTTTCCGGCCTAAATACTCATAGCAAGAAGGATCTGAATGGCAACTTTGAAGTACAACTTAAGAGAATGAGAGGCAAGGTTATTACAGGGTTCTGAGGCAAGACTAGTCAATACAGTATATAATAGGAGCATCCAATGGCAAAAGCCCATTAGAATCAGGTCAAGCTATTAGCTGGAACATATATCACAGGCGTTTGCTTATCTTCCAGGAATTAGGTTATTTAATCCTTTTGGATACCCAATTTACCTTCTGGAGCAGATCATTCTTTAGATTCTTTAACAGTGTGTAGTTTCCCCTAAGTAAGCTTATCAAAAAACTTAATCTCCAGGTGTCTATCTATCCATCTCAGGAAGGGGTCAGCTGCAGAAGGTACTGAGTAAGGCAGAAGGCCTGGGAATATTAACACCTTAAAGGCAGAAGAGACTATTATACCAGAGGGGATTATTAAGGTTCAATAAGCTTTTTTAAACTATTGTAAGAAGTGTGTGAATAAAATTTCCTTAACTGAAATCATTGCCTAACTTCCATTTCTCCCACTCTCAAGTAAATCCTTCAAAGGATGCAACTTGAACAATGAAATTTCCTCTCAAGGAACTATTTAATAGATTTCCAGAGAATTAAGAATACATGAAGAGAACAAGCTGCATCAACTGACTAGAGATAGTAGGATGAAAATTTTTTTTTCAAAGTAAAAATATATCTACCTATAATTATTTGTATTTAAAGGACAAGGGAGAAACTATAGTAAATTGTATTAAAACTGGGTTAGGGATTTAAAATTCTTGTAGTAATTGACACACTTGGTCCTTCTAAGTTTTAACGGGGATAGCTCTAACTTCAGATTATTTTTCAACCACACTTTAAAAAAAAATACTTTTCGGGGCAGCTAAGTGGTACAGTGGATAGAGCACCAGCCCTGGAGTCAGGAGTACCTGAGTTCAAATCTGGCCTCAGACACTTAACACTTACTTAGCTGTGTGACCCTGGGCAAGTCACTTAACCCCAATTGCCTCACTAACAAAACAAAACAAAACAAAACAAAAACCCTTTTCTTCTACCCATTATTCAGAACTTTTCTTTTCTTTTTCTCTCTTTTGGTCTAAAATGGAACAGGCTAATTACTTGATGCTGAAAATTGGCCATTGGAAGGAAAAATCTAAAGATGTTTACAAGCTTTTAAAATCTCTTCACTCCAACTTTATAATCCATATTGGGCATGTCAACTTCACTGTTGTTCAATCAAGTCTAGACATTACTACTTCAGGTAGCAGTTGATTGCTCAAATATAAAGATTAAGTCAAGATTTAAACTCTACCACTAGTAGAAACTTCCTAATTTCTAAAAAGTCTTCATCCAAAATGGATTTTTTTAAAAATGGAGGGGTAGAAAGAAAGAAAGCTAAACAAATTTATTTCAATACTGATTAACATTTCCAGTTAAGATGACAAAGTAAAAGGTCTTAGCTAAGCCCAATTCCACCAGCAAACACTCTAGCAAAGGCTTAAAGGGTACCAAATGAAATAATGATCAATAAAATCAATGAGCTCCTCTACCAATAAAAGATTGTAAAGAAAGATGACCATAAGCCTCTAGGTGTTCAGAGTGGAAATATGTCTGTGGGACTTGAAATTACCCTAATTTCTGTTAACTAGAACCTAAAAATTATGGGGTCTCAGTCATGAACTGTTGGAACTATAGTCGATGACAGTGCAGGGAGAAAGAGTTGGGAACTGGGAGCATGTATTAAGGCCCTACAGGGGCCCTAAAGCCCAAGTCATTTTCAGTCTTAGCAGGAGACAGGTTGGAGACAACAACTCTTAGGCATCCCATGATGGGATTCCACAAAGCTTGAAACCTTCATGAATTTCAAAATTGTTGCTAGACCTATCAGTTCCACATTAGGGGATGGAATCAATTTCTGCCTGGTGATTGCTTAAGAGGATACAGTGACAGTACTACCAGAATCCATATTGGGCCAGAGAATGAGTAAGGGGGTATATTCTGGTCCTAGCCATACCATCCAGAACTGCAGCAAAGAAGCCCAAATAACATCCAGATGGCAAAGAGGGACACAGCCATATAAAGTCTACCCATTCCATCCAACATCATATGAGGGGGTAGAGCCAGCCTGACACAAAGTCTCAGTAGAAGCATCTAGTTGGCACACTGGAGAGAGAACTAGGACTAGAGTCAGGGAGACCTAAGTTCAAATACTTCCTTAGACACTTCCTGCCTGTGAGGCAAACAAAGGTAAAATGGCTTGCCTAGAGTCAATTTCCTCAACTGTAAAATGGAGATAATAACAGCATCTGCCTTTCAGATCCTCTGTGTGAGGATCAAATGAGATATCATCTCTCTCTCTCTCTCTCTCTCTCTCTCTCTTTTTTTGGTGGGGCAATGAGGGTTAGGTGACCAGGGTCACACAGCTACTAAATGTCAAGTATCTGAGGTCATATATGAACTCAGATCCTCCTAAATCCAGGGCTGATGCTTTATCCACTGTTCCACCTATCTGCCCCAAGATATTATTTTTAAAGGCACTTAACCACAATGCCTGGTACATAGTTGATAATATATAAATGCTCATTTCATCCTTTACAATCCAAAAAGTAAAATGAAAATATGAATAAACAGAAGGAAACTCAAAATACAATGAAGAAAAACTGTGACTTAAAAGGTGCTTAAGAGGTAAAACTTCAAAGAAGAAAAAATAAGTCTGCATTAAGTACAAATAGTGCCTTGGAGGGAAGGAGGGAGAAAGAACAGATGGACTATAAGGATTATAAGGGTGTTTGGAAGAAATGAAGTAACAGATAAAAATAAAACTAATGTTCTTGGGGGAGGGGAGGAATTGGAAGAAAAATAAATCACTTAGCACAGAAAGTGGAAGACCTTATCCATGTAGTGAATGCTGAAAAACATAATAGAACAAAGAGAAACCAATGATTCCATGAAATAACAAGAAATATTGCATCTAAGTCAAAAGTCTGAAAAATTAGAGGAACATGTAAAGGATCTACTTTTCAAAATAACTGATTTATAAAACAATTTGAAGAGAGATAATTTAGTAAGTAACAGAATGCATGACAAAACCAGAAAAAACTGGACAGCATAATTCAAAAAATCATAAAACTGCCCAGATTTGTAACAGAACCAGAAGGCACATGAAAACAGAAATAATACAACACATACCTTCTGAAAGAAACCCACAGTTGAAAACCCCCAATAATATCATAACCAATATTCAGAGCTTTTATGTTCAAGAAAAATATAATACTACAATTGGTCAGGACGAAAGCATTAAAGTACAAAGAACCAATGTCATCATGGCAAAAGATTCTGTTGTAATTAATATGAAAGAGGAAATTTTGGAATATGATATTCCAAAAAGGAAATGGACAAGTATTGCAACCAAAAATTAATTATCCTGAATATTAAAGTACAATCTTACAGAGTGGAAAAAGAGATAATAATATTTGTAAAGTCTGTTTGGAAAAAAAGACACCATTTTTATAGTTTTATGATGTTCAACTGAAATAATGTACCCAAAGCATGCTCCAAAAATGGAAACATTATATAAAGTCAGTCATTGCTATTATTGCTAATATTATATCATACTACTTTCCAACAGAAAAAGAAAACATCTTCACAGCTTTAGAGATCATTCTAAATGCCCCCAAAATATTGAAGTACTTTGCCATATCATTGCCTCAAAAACACCTACTAAACAAATTTAATTTCCTCCACCTTTCATTTACAACTGCCTTATCTTCCATTGTTCCCATAGCTAAACAAATGGCTTGTTAGTAAACTGTATTATACACCATTTCCAAAAAATGCTTTGATTTTTCAACCTCCACATAATGCTTCTTTTATTATTATTCAATCATTTCAATCATTCCCAACTCATTGTGACCCCAATTGGAATTTTCTTGACAAAGATATTAGAGTGGTTTGCCATTTCCTTCTCCACCTCATTTTACAGATGAGGAAACTGAGGCAAAGAGGGTTAAGTGATTTGCTCAGAGTCACATGTCTAAGGCCAGATTTCAACTCAGGGCGACTCATCTTCCTGATTCCATGCCCAGTGTCTATCTACTGTACCACCATCTGCCCTCCTAATTAATTAAAGTAACATCATCCCCACTTACAGACATGAAGCTAAAAAAGGTTGTCATTTGCACATGGTCAGTTGATAAAAATCTCAAGGAAGGATAATAACATGTCATTTTTATGTTAACCTCAATCCCTTAATATAGTCTTCATCCAACAATTGAGGAGGGCGAGGTAAAAAGGGAGCAGGAGGTTGAAAAAAATAGGATTTTGTAAAATGTTAGTAAGATGGTTTAGCAATGGGTAGACAGAATTAGAATTTATATTTGTATAGTTTTACATTTTGCAAATCACTTTATATGCATCTTCTCATTTACACCCACTCACAATTTTGTGATATAGGAATGACATTCACAATATTGAGGTGAGGAAATTGAAAACCAGACATTTGGAGTGACGTTTTCCTGGTCACACATTAAGTGTCAGAAGCTGGGTACAGAGTAGTTACTAACTTGAAATCCAGTACATGACCCATAAGGCCATTAGGTGGAAAAAAAAAAAAGACCAATGTGACTGGATCACAGAGGGGATGAAGGATAGTGACTCTCCCAATTCCAATTTATCCTACACACATTTTGCCAAAGTAATTTTCCTTAGCCACAGATCTGACCATGTCCTTGCCTTACTCAATAAACTCCAATAGTTCCCTATTGACATCTAGGAGAAATACAATTTCTTCTCTTTGGCTTTTAAAGTCCTTCATAACCTGGCCCCAACGTATTTTTCCAGATTCATCTTTCTTCATTCTACCATACAGTGAAACTGACCAGGTTAAAGATACTTTGTAGGTCCAC
Source organism: Dromiciops gliroides (assembly GCF_019393635.1). Lineage (NCBI taxonomy): Eukaryota > Metazoa > Chordata > Mammalia > Microbiotheria > Microbiotheriidae > Dromiciops > Dromiciops gliroides. Next base: position 275,561,597 of record NC_057863.1, on the reverse strand, counting down.
AATGCCAAAGCTCTATCTCATGAGCTCTTATCAATGTGTTTACTTTTCTTTGTTTTGTTTTGTTTGTTTGTTTGTTTTTTGGTTTGTTTGGTTTTTTTTGGTGAGGCAATTGGGGTTAAGTGACTTGCCCAGGGTCACACAGCTAATAAGAGTCAAGTGTCTGAGTTCGGATTTGAACTCAGGTCCTCCTGAATCCAGGGCCAGTGCTTTATCCACTGTGCCACCTAGCTGTCCCAATGTGTTTCCTTTGCAATAATAAGCCAGAGGCTGCAATCAACTCAAAGTAATTTATTAGCATAGTAAGAAGGGCAGCAAGATAACATCTCTCTCATGAATCTGCGGTATGTTTTCCCATAAATATCTTCAACATCAGTGACACTACCCCTAGAGTTCATAATTGGAGAGATGCATGTTGGAAACACATGTTGCTAAGGTAACATACAATCCTGACACCCCTGAGTCCCTAATGTGTGCTTTAACCACTGCGCCATCTAGCTGGCCCCAGGTCTTAAACTTTTAATACTATTAATATACTTTTTCTATATCTATGACTTAAGTTATCAAAAGCTAATTAAATTTCGGGGCAGCTAGATGGCGCAGTGGTTAAAGCACCGGCCCTGGATTCAGGAGTACCTGAGTTCAAATCCGGCCTCAGACACTTGACACTTACTAGCTGTGTGACCCTGGGCAAGTCACTTAACCCCAATTGCCTCACTTAAAAAAAAAAAAAAAAAGCTAATTAAATTTCCATTTTTGAACCTAACATAGATGTCAATTCCATTAAGGAGAGGACCCAGCTTACCTTTGGAATTATGGTAGTGCTTTTCTTGTCAAAGGACATGAAGAATACACTTCCATTCGCAAATTGTTTCCATTATACCTCATTTTTTGCTAATGTATTATTTTATGTTACATAATTTTGTTACTTGTGTCATATCCTCCCATTGGACTGAAAATTCCATGAATTTAAGCATGATGTCCTTTCTTGACTTTATCTCTACTCGAGCATTTAGCATAACATTCTGAACATGTTTTAATAAGTGTGTGTTGAATCTAATTGAATTGAGATGCTTACCTATTATAATGTAAAAATGTCATTAAATCCACATGTAGCTAAATGAAGGAACAGTGAGCAAGGTTCCAGATTTCTATTACTTCTTTTGTAAGTGAAGGATTCATTTTCTAACTATTTCCCTCTAAGCCCATTCAGGAAAGACACCAGATCTTATGGCCCTATCTTCAGAAAACCCTCACTTGGGTTAATCTTGTATTTTATCCAGTCTAGTCTTAAATGACTCTGAAAATGATGCTTCCATCATTGTCCTGAGGAAATACTGTGTAATCGAAAATCTGTGCCACCAGCATTCTCCCTCTCATAATCACCTTCTATTTTCTTTCATTTGATTTCTCCTAGCAATATTACTCTAGCTTAAATTCAACTTTCTCTTCTGCAGAAAGTTTGTGCATGGTACTGAACTTCACCATTTGTCAGCATTTCACTACCAGCTTAATTCCTTTAATAAGGCCCTCCACCAGAAGTCAGCACCTCTAAGCTTTTTATTATTATTTTTGGATCCATTAATCATTTGGGGTCCCTTTTCTAAATCTATGCTTCTTCCAGTTTGGTGGTATCTTTATGCATTAGAGTTCCCAGAAGCAAATGCAGTGTCCTAAAAAAATATAATATGTAATATATCTGATTAATTATTTATAGAATACAATATATGAATCCAGTAATAGCTAACATTATCTGAAGTACCAGTAAACTTGGTAGCCAAGGAAAGAGGTGTAGAATAATGAGTAGTCTCCACTGACTATGGGGACTTACATAATGGAATTGGTATCACACTTTACTATTGGCTCCCTCTCCTCTTAACAAGTCAATTAGTAGTTAAAGGTTCATTTATCTACTTCTGAAATAGTTTAAAAGATTTATACTTTTACTCAATAAACATTTCTTGAGGGCCCAGTCTTTACAACACACTAGGCTATACACTGTATACATAGTATATATGAAATATACACTATATATTTAGATAATTCAATTTAATAAGATAAACACTTATGACATATTCCCTGTCATTACAGAAATTACATCCTTTTGGAGGGCTATTAATATGTAAGTAAATACAACTGTGGAAGGAAATGGCAAACCACTCTAATATCTTTGCCAAGAAAACCCCATGAACATTTTGTTCACGCAGTCATGAACTGACAAACATGACTGAACAACCAAACAAGTAAATACAAGGTATATACAAAATAATTTAAAAGAGGGAAGGTGTGAAGAAAGCAGTACTTTTCAGACAGGTGCACTAATTATGTGGTGTCTACAGGAGCTGGATATACCAGAGAAATCTTAAATTCAACATGTTGAAAACTGAATTCATTATCTGCCCCCTACACCAACTCTTACCTCTTTCTAACTTCAATATTGCTGTCAAGGGTACCACTGAATTCTCCCAGATACTGGTGCACAAAACCTAAATAGATGTCATCCTTCTTATTCTCTGACAATGCTCATATTGTAACAATTGGAATGATGCCACTTGCTGGAGACTTACTGTGGGAGGGCTCCACCATGAGGAGAAGGTGTCTGAGGGCAAGACATGTGGCTCTTTGGCGTCAGGAAGTGACGTTTGCTTGTGGGAGGAAGAGGGGGGAGGCTGGTGCTCTCGCCCGCTTTTTCATCAGGACTCTGGTTGAGAGTAGAGCTAGAAATGCTCTCTCCCTTTAATAGATAGATGAATCCAGGCCTTTTTTCTCTCTCTTTACCAAATTCTTATTCTCCTTAATAAATGCTTAAAAGTCTAACTCTTGCTAAAGTTTATTATAATTTATTGGTGACCACTCATTAGATATTTTAGACTAGCTAGAATTTTAGCCCCTTACAATATCCAATCAGAGGTTAACGCCTGTTGCTCTTATATATACCCTTCACTCCTCTGATGCTGCCATCACCCTGTTGCAGGCCACATCACAAATGGACTATTATAATAACCTATGTTTTCCTGCCTCAGTTCTCTCCCTGCTCCAATCCATCCTCCACTTATCTGTCAAACAGATCTTCCTAATGCAGATCTAATCATATCACACACAAACCCCCAATTTAATAAACTCAAGTGGCTTCCTATTGCCTCCAGAATCAAATATAATTATCTTTTATTTGACATTAAAATTCCTTTATAACCTGACTTTTCCTATCTTTCCAGTCTTTTTATATGCTCAACAAACTCTCTGATTCAGTAATACTAGCCTCCTTGCTGTTATTCAAAGTTTAGTTGAAAAATAAGTAACCCACTTGGCTATAAGACATCAAAATATATATGGAATATTCATTTTTTCATCTTTCCTCCTCCATTCCTCACAGATCATCTCCTCCTTGGCTATAGTTTCAGAAAATAAAATGATTCTTCACATAACTACTTCTATCTTCTTCATTTGATCCCTTCATCTCATCCCTCTCATCTGTCTCAGGCACTTCTTCCACAAATTATATTTTCTCTTTTCCTCTTCTCATTTCACTCTGTATATATTTGAATCTGAGGCAAAAAAAGACTCTTCCAGAGTCAGGAAAACTTGGACTCAAATCCTGCATCTAAAACATATTTGATATGTGACAATGGACAAGTCAGGTTTTTCATCTGTAAAATAGACATGCCATTTTCCTGTTAAGATTCTTTTTTCTATTTAATGTTCTGTGGACTTTCTCACAGGTGGATAAAATGATTGATTTTTGTCATGGAATCAGAGTATTGTCATAACCTCACTCATTTTTTTTTTTGGAAATTAACTGAAACCTCTTCCAAATAACTACAGTGACAGACAGGATGACAAAGATGATGTATATTTCATCCTGTTCCCACATGGCTTTATTTCTTCTGCTAAATATCCATATTTTGAAAGCTTTTCATTTTGGATAGTTTGGAGAATATGAATATTCAGTATGGTCATGTCTATTAAAAATATTGTTCTGCAGAGCCAAGATAGTGGAGGAAAGACACTAAACACACAGAGCTCCTGATACAATTACCCCAAAAACAACAATGAAAGAACTCCTGGAGAAGAAAAACCCACAAAAACAGCCTGAGATTGTTCTCCAGCCATAGACAGAATAAAGGGGACTTTGTTGAGCTACTGGTAAATTCCAACCCCACAATCTCCAACAGAGACCCCAGGCATGCCACATGAGAGGAACTTAACACCCGAGCCTCCAAATCAGCTGCAGCACCAGTGTCTTCTGGAACTGACCCTGTGGTCAGGGTAGAGGGCTGAACGGCTGGCTGGGGGAAAGTACAGGGGTGTCAGCGGGACATAGGGAGTAATTTGCCTGTCCCTCCCCAGTGGGGAACCGGGAACAAATCCTGAGCAGCTGGAGGCCCAGGTGGGGGAGGTGCACAGGCTCATCAAAGCTAAGAATCACACCAGAGAAAGCTTTGCTGGTTGGTTGGTTGGTTAGTATGTAGGCTTGGGGTTATCATCTGACCATAAAACAGGTGAGGTGAGAGAAAAACCTTCCCTCCCTCAAACCAAAACACCTGAGACCCTTTGAAGCTGGGGACAGCAGCGTAACCCTAACCCCAGTGGGCAGCTAGGTGGCACAGTGGATAGATCACCCACCCTGGAGACAGGAGGACCTGAGTTCAAATCTGGCCACAGACACTCAACGCTTACTAGCTATGTGACCCATGGCAAGTCACTAAACCCCAATTGCATTACCCCCCACCAAAAAAAAGTCAAGTAAAAGACGGCAAGATGAGCAAGCAAAGAAAGTTTAGAACTATAGAAAGTTTCTTCAGTGACATGGAATATCAAGGTGCACTCTCAGAAGAGGACAACCTCAGGGACCCTACATGCGAAGCTTCCAAGAAAAATATGAACTGGTCTCATGCCATGGCAGCTCTCAAAAGGAACTTTGAAGAGAAAGTAGGAGAAATAGAAGGAACATTTAGAGAGGTGGAGGAAAGAATGGAAAGAGAAATGAGAGTGATGAAGGAAAGTTATGAGAAAAAAGTCAACAGCTTGAAAAGTCAAATGGAAAAGGATTTAAAAAGCTGTATGAAGAAAATAATTGCCTAAGAATTAGGATTGAACAAATGGAAGCTAGTGACCTTATGAGAAATCAAGACACTGTAAAGCAAATCCAATTGAATGAAAAAATAGAGGGCCATGTCAAATACTTCCTTGAAAAAACAGTTGACCTGGAAAATAAATCCAGGAGAGCTTAATATGAAAATCATTGGACTACCTGAAAACCAGGACCAAAACAAGAGCCTAGACATCATCTTCCAAGAAATTGTAAGGGGAAATTACCCTGATATTCTAGAAGCAGAAGGCAAAATAGAAATTGAAAGAATCCACCAATCACCTCCTGAAAGAGATCCCTAAAGGAAAACCTCTAGGAATATTATAGCCAAATTCCAGAGTTCCCAAATCAAGGAGAAAATATTGTAAGCCGCTAGAAAAAATGAATTCAAATACTGAGGAGCTCCAATAAGGCTAAAACAAGATCTAGCAGCATCTACATTAAAGGACCAGAGGGCATGAAATATGATGTTCCAAAGGGCAAAGGAACTGGGACTACAGCGAAGAATCACCTACCCAGCAAAACTGATTATAATCTTTTAGAGGAAAAAATGGGATTTCAATGAAAAAAAAAGGACTTTCAGGCATTTGTGATGAAAAGACCTGAACTGAATAGAAATTTTGACTTTCAAATACAAGACTCTGGAGAAGCATAAAAAGGTAAACAGGAAAAAGACTTCACGAGGGATATTAAATGATCAAACTGTTTACATTCTTACATGAGAAGATAATACTTCCAACTCATAAGAACTTTCTCAGTTTGGAATTCACAGAGGACACAGGTCTGAACTGAATATGAAGGGATGATATCTGTAAAGCATTCATTTTTTTTGTTTATCCTTGTTCTTTGTGGGGCAAACAGGGAGAGGTGTCATTTCTGGGGCTGGATTTGGGCTCGGGGCCTCCTGGGTCCAGGCCTGGTGCTTTGTCCACTGTGCCACTTAGCTAACCCATAATGACATCTTTAAAATAGGGTTGAGGGGTAGGAGGAATAGACTGGGGGAGGGAGAAGTGGAGAGGTAGATGACATGAAGGAAACAAGAAAAAAGCTTATGGAGGGCAGGGGAAGAGGGGGAAGGAATAGGGCAATGAGTGAACCTTACTATCATCAGAATTGGCTCAAAGACAGAATAAAATACATACTCAAGTGGGTATTTTAATTTATTTTTGCCCTGTGGGAAAGTGGGTGGGGAGGGAGATAAGGGGGGTGGGAGAAGAGGGGAAGGAGGGAAGGGAAGTTTGGGGGAGGGAGCTGTAAAAAGCAAAACACTTTCGATGAAGGTGAAGATGTTCTGCATAACAGAACATGTATGATATATATTGAATTGCTTGATTTCATAGGGAGAGTTGAGGAGGGAGGGAGGCAGAAAAATTTAAGAAAACAGAATTAGCTCAAACACCTTAACCTCATCAGAGTGGGCTCAAGGAGAGAATAATATACACACCCAATTGGGAGGAGTAATCTATTTAACCCTAAAAGAAAGTAGGAGGGGAAGCGGATAAGGAGGGAAGGGTGAAAGAAGGGAGGATAGAGTGGGGGAGGGGGCAGTCAGTAGCAAAACACTTTTGAGGGGGAATAGGGCAAAATAAGATAGAAAATAGAGTAAATATCATTGTAAGGTAATGGGATGGAGGGAAATAGTTATGAAGATTGACTACAATGGCAAAACGTATGGTACCTACTCTGCTGGGCTATTGTGAAGAAAATTCTTTATCAAGTTTAAGGTACTATATAAAAGTTATGATGAACAGGATGCTATCAGAAAAACCTGGAAAGACCCACATAAACTGAGGCAGAAAGAAATGTACTGTATACAAAATAACAGCAATAGTGTAAAGATGATCTGCTGGGAAGCACATGGTTATTTTCAGCAAGTCAATGATCCAATATAACTCTGAAGGATTTGTGAAAATTGCAATACACCTACAGAGAAAGAACTGATGGTATCTGAAAACAGACTGAAACACTTTTTTTTGATAACTCCTTAATCTGAAGTTTTGTTTTTATCTGTTTTCTCTCACAACCTAGCTAATGTAGAGATGTTTTCCATGACTACTCATGTATAACTTACATTGAATTACTTGAATTCTTGGGGTGGAGGGTGGGAAGGGAGGGAAGAAGAGAAGTTGGAATACAAAGTTTTTAAAAATTGATGTCAAAATTTGCTTTTACATATAATTTGGAAAATAAAATTCTAAATGATGGAAAGAAATCTTGTTCTTAAATTTCTATACATCAATGATATATACTTTTAGGAGTGAGCAAGAATTCTATATGTAATATTCCAGTACAGTTTGCTGAATTCTCACAGATATTCAGAAGCAACTGACAGCTTCTAAAGGATAATGAATTTCTGTTCAATAATGATAGCCATCCCATTGTGTCTTTACAGGTACCAGGTAGTCACTAAGTTTTTTCAACCTTCATTGATAAGTTATGCAGTTACCACCACTATATATTACAAAATATAATAATATGATACAAGAGGGGGGCAGCTAGGTAGTGCAGTGGATAAAGCACTGGCCCTGGATTCAGGAGGACCTGAGTTCAAATCCAGCCTCAGACCTCAGACACTTGACTCAAATCTGGCCTCAGACACCTGACGCTTACTAGCTGTGTGACCCTGGCAAGTCACTTAACCCCCATTGCCCTGCAAAAAAAAAAAAACAAAAAAACAAACAAACAAATAATAATATGATACAAGAATCAATAAGTCTTTTCCCCTTAAGGATAATCTGTCTAAACTTTTGGGTTTGCTCAATGAACTAATCCTGTCTTTAGCAGAAAGTTATCTATATAAACAAACTTAGAGAACTGAGCCACTTGTTATATTCTTGTCAACATATTGTTGATAATGAGTTTACATGGAAATCATCTGTGGATGGCCTTTAGATTCCACTGTCTTATCTTAGATGTTTCATAGCCTCCATTCTAAGATAGACTACTTATGGTTACACTTGATAACTTTAGTGACACGTATCTATTTTCATATTTTCTTGTTTTCTTGTCAAGTAAGCTCTTGCTTCAAAAGTATTTCTATAAATTTTGACCGGATTACTATATGCTCTCAGACTACCTACTTTTTTTGATGAGAAATAACCTACCAATCTTTTTCCTACTTTTTTTGATGAGAAATAACCTTTCGATAGCCACTTTGAAGTGTTGAGTCCTGTTTTCTTAACTTGGATAACTTCTAGATCAATTATCATCCATGTGACTGTTACAAAATTATGCATTAAGATGAGAATTTCATAGATGCCAATTGCTCTAAATGTGCTTTCCCATTAAAGTTTGACTTCAAGGTGTCATTCAGATAACATACACAACCCTTAGGTTTCTCTTGCTTATAATGTGTCTTAAATGGAGACCAACAGATTTGTCAGTATTCCCTTATTTGTCAGTATTCCTCTACATACAAGCTAAATCTCATATCCTTGGTATACACTTAAGAATTTTATGTCAAATTTAAATGACATTTTTATACGATTTAAGAAAGTTTCCAAAAGATGTTTTTCAGTGATTAATATATTTTGATACAATTCTGTTTGATTAAAAAACCAAACAGTTCTATTCAAAAGTGATTGGTGATAACAGATTTAAGACTAGGCAAAATCAAAGCAGGTTTAACATGCCTCCTTTAAAGATGTCACATTTTATATCAATTGCTCTGGAAATTATTGTGTTTGTGATATATTTTAAGTAGAGACATTTTCTACATGGATAGAAAATGCTCAGTATCTAGATCTATTTTACATATTTGTTGCACCTGAGTAAACCATGAGTTAATGATAATAATAGTAAAAACAAAACCAAAAATAATAACTAACATTTATATAGCCTTCATGGTTTATAAAGCACTTTATAACTATCATCTCATTTGATCCTCACAACAACCTGGAGAAGTAGCTGCTATTATTATTCCCACTTTACAATTCCAGGAACTGGGACAGACAAAGAATAAGTGATTTCCTCAGGATCACATGGCTATCAAATATCTTTTGTAAGATTTGAACTCAGGACTTCCTGACTCCAGGTCCAGCATTCTGTCCCAAGTACCTACTAAGTCATAGGCTTTGCAATAAGAAATAAAGGTAATATAAGTGTTTGGTCTCTTTCAGGTGGCTTGTTCAACTTCATTGATGAGGAGTTGTTCTAGGACTTTCTTGGCACATCCTTTTTGCTTCTCACCATTGTCAGTTCCTGTTTTGATAGATTTTTTTTTTCTTTTTGAGTGACACAAACTATGAAGGCTTTGCATAAAGTATTTGGTCTTTATTTATAGGAGCCACTTGTGTTCTCATATTTTAGTAATAAAAGTGATGCTTTCTGTTAAGAAAGATATAATTAAGTTTAACATCTAAAAGAAGGCTGGTAAAAGTGTTTTTTTTCTCTTAGCAATTCATGCACCAATAAGAATCAATTTGAGCTAACGTTACTGCAAAATGGGATAGTGGATGGTACAGATAAGATCCCCAATGACTGGCTCAAATACTTTCCAATAGTGCATGGATTCCTAGGAAAACACTACAAGAGCTTCCTCTCTGATTTAATATTTTTGTTGCTCATTATGTTAATGATGTGTAAGCTTTCAGTTTCAGTCTGATCCAACTTGTGGTTTCTTTGTCGGATTTCTTTTGATCAGATAACTAGAATTTTCTATATCCTCTTTCTTTGGAGGTCATCTACTCTAATTTCTTGACTTTTAAACTTCATTTAGTATAGTTTTTATTGATGTTGAGCCATGTCTTTTGTTCTTTGTACTGCTTTGAGTCCTGGTATCTCCTTAAGCTTTTTGGTTTTCATTTTCAATTATTCATTAAAAGCATGATAACATCTGATATACTTTTGTTTTCTGGATTCCACTTTCCATCTCTCTCTCTCTCTCTCTCTCTCTCTCTCTCTCTCTCTCTCTCTCTCTCTCTCTCTCTCTCTCTTTCATCTTTAATCAGATAATAGATTATTCTTCACATTTTCTATTGCACATACCTACTATATATTGGTATAATCTTCCAAATGTTTTTGGCAGGTTTTCAACAGTTTTCTTGTGAAGCTTCTGTCTTGATAGTTTTTGATATATTTCCTTAGAAATATTCCTAGATAACTCCAATTTTTTAATAGTTCTTACCTTGAAAACAATCACAGCATTATATTATTGAGTACCAAAAAAGGAAACATTGTTACATTCTGTTAAATATTGTAGAACACATCCTATGATGATATGAGAAGATACTATCTTTTTTGTAATATTTAGGTATAATTGGTCTGTTAAGTTCCTGCCATCAAACTCAGAAAGGGCCTTTCAAACATCTTTTTTTCTTCAGAAACACTATGGACATTGGCATTATTTTCACTATTCATTTCGTTTTTAGATAGAAATTATGTAATTTGTGTTTAAGTGTAGGTTTTCAATGCCTTCAGGTTCTTCAGGTTTTTTTCCTCTTCAGAATTAAATAACCATCTATTTCTACTCTTTCCTTCATCTGATATGACTTAGGAATTAAGTTTTGGTTTCTTGTTGCCCTGCATCAAAAAGCCATACATTGTCTTGGATCATTTTAATGAAAATTATATGAAATCCTAGACTAGTAAGACATTTGCAATTTTGACATTAGAGCACTAGCACACAATAAAATCATTAATATGCTTTAATCACTTCATTGGCTGATGTGGGTAAGAGATGAGCTTGAAAATTCTATTTTCTTATCTCTCTAGAAAATGTAATGACTGAGAGAGAACTGTTATGTTCTTTGCGGTAGCCCTCTTTTGCCTGACTGCTCCAAAACTGCTGGGACAAAGGCTGGAGCAAGGACACATAGCTGCTGCCCATATCTGAGGACCAGCTCTTCCTACTTATTTCCTTCTTATTCCATTATCCTTTTACTATATCTTGAGATGGCAAACATAGCAACTATGCCTCAAGACATTCTAGGAGGATGGAGGAATGGGAGCTGTTCCAGATATATTTGGAAGCCTATCTGTAAGACAAAGATTCTTCACCTTGTCAAAAATTATTCTGCAGAATGTGAGGGGTGGTGCTGGCTTATGGACCTTTGTTCTCAGTGACTTTTTGACCCCATTTTGAACAATTTTATTGGATATACTCTTTTGCATATATAAATATTTTTCCCTCAACCCTATCCCAGAAAAAGCTCTTTGTTCCAGGATATACACTGTTGGAGACAGAGAATCTAAAGATGTTTTTATACGGAAAGACAGGTTAAACAAAAGACCTCTCTGTTGGTTTCAGTTATAGTAAAGATTGCTCTCTGAACCCAGCCACCAGAAATATATACAACACTTGCTCAGCAAAGTGGTGACTGGTTCCTGAACCTAACCAGTCTCTTTTCAACAACTGCATATATGACCTATGTGACTCTTGAAGTTGCCTATTTAACATTGGACTAAACCAGTTTCATAAACTAGCAACTGCCTAGTTGGCCCATCAGTTTTCCTTTTGGATTGAGCCCTCCTTCCTTGCTGTTCCTTGAACCCACAACACTCCATCTCCCAACTCTGACTGTTTTCGCTGACTGTCACTTATGCCTGGAATATTCTCCCTCCTCACCTGTGCATCCTAGCTTCCTTGGCTTCCTTTTTGTTTTAACTAAAATCTCATCTTCTACAAGAAGCTCTTTAGAGTCCTCCTTAATGCCTTTTTTTCTGAGATAGCCCTCTCTTTGTATCTGCAGTGTTTAACAGTGTCTGATGCATAATCAGTCCTTATTAAATTTAGTAATTGACTGACAGAATTTGTAGTCTGAGAGCCTGATCTAGCATTGAGAGGTTAGGTCACTTGCTTAGGGTCATGCAGACTGTATGTACCTGAGGCAGGTCATGAATCCACCCCTTCCTGGCTCCTCCCTCTATGGAACATACTGTTTCTTTTAGGCTGTTTAAAATAAATAGGAATTTATCAGAAATACACTTTAGGCACAAGGAACAGCATTGGTTAAGGTATGAAGGCATGAAAGCTCAGGGTGTGTTAGGGAAAATATAGTAGTCTGGTCTGGTTCTAGTGTAGTGAGTGAAAGGGAATACTAAGGCTAGAAATGTGGAATGTTACCAGAAAGGGGTGTCTGAACTTTAATCAGTAGGTAACAAGAACAGCTAGGTAGAACAGCAGAGAATGCCAGGCCAGGAGTCAGGAAGACATATCTTACTAGCTCTGTAACCCTGGACAAACCACTTAATTTTGTTTGCCTCAGTTTCCTCATCTGTAACATGATCTGGAGAAGGAAATGGCAATACACTCCAGTATCTTTGCCAAGAAAATTCTAAATGGGATTATGAAGAGTCAGAGATGACTGAACAGCAACTCTATGGAGCCACTAATGATTTAGGAAAAGAGGATTGACATAATCAGATTTATGCATGATAAAAGACTGTTTGGACAGAGGAGTGAAGAAGGAACCAGAGGGTCTCTCCCCTTAAAACCTCAGTAAGTGGGGGCAGCTAAGTGGTGCAGGGGATAAAGTACCAGTCCTGGATTCAAGAAGACTTGAGTTCCAATCTGGCCTCACACACTTGACACTTACTAGCTGTGTGACCCCGGGCAAGTCACTTAATCCTCATTGCCCTCTAAAAACAAACAAAACAAAACAGAACAAAACAAACAAACAAAACAAACAAAAAACCAAAACCTTAGTATGTTAGCTGTAAAGTGGGTTCCAACTGTGAGACCATGAAGTATTTTCCCAGGGAAGATGAATCACCAAAAGGAACAGCCATATTATTTCTTAATGAAATGAATGTTTGTTCAACATGGAAAGATTCAATTACTTCTCTCTTCTGTGACAAATACCAGGGCTCTGTTTTCTTCTTTACTTTTATCCTTCGAGAAGTTCTATTGACCTTTCAAGAAACTACATGGTCAGCCAGAGGTAAACAAAACAAGACTTACCTTACAGAAAACTTCCCATTTCTACTCCCAGACATGTCGTACTAGGACCTTTTCCCTCATTTGCTGTCCTCTTTCTCCCCTCAATCTCTTCTTGCATTATTGTTTCTCCATTTTCCGCAACCCACTGAATATTTGTGTTTCAGATTACTTTCCCCAGGCACATCAGCCTCTGTTTTCCTTGGCTGAATCTCATTTTATTTCCTGCCCCTGGCTTTCACCTTTCCCTGTCCATTTGCATGATTTCTCAGTCCTTGCTGGTCTTGGCAACACTTCCCAATCTATCTCGTCCTTACATTTAATTATCTTTCTGTTTACCCTGCTAGATGTTTTCCCAATTCAGTAAGCTGCCATTTGTCATTCCTCTATTGTTGGATGTGGTTTTCCCCTTCTTCTGTCTGTCCTTTGCTCCCTTTTCATTGTTGGTTATGATTTTAATGAATTTTTCAAATGACATTTCTTGATGCTCTCTTCCTAACAGTGACTAACAGTACGATGGGATGGATTAGCATATTTGGGGACTTATGGAACTCACAATTCATTTTGCTTCAGGATTACCTTTTGTGATTCTGGTTGTACATACCTTAAAAGATCAGGATCTAATCACAGAAAAGGAGCAGATACTGAGATGTTAAACTAACTGTACAAAATTCAGTTACAGCTTTATGATGTGCTAGTAACTTAGAAAAAGATCAACTCAATAGGATGAACAATGGTAGGTCACACACACCCCCCCAAGGTGACATTGAAAAGTCAACTGGGGCCAAAGTAGGAAAAGAGGAACCACGCTTCTCATAAAACATGAAGAAGATACAGGAAGCAAGGGAAGCCACGAAGAATCGGCCAGAGGAAGCTCAAGCAGAAGCAACTGGTAGAAAGAAAGGAGCCAAGATGCCAGGATCAAGGGTGTTTGAGGAGGGTGTCAAGACAGATACTTCCTGAAAACTCCAGGACTACCTGCTACCTCAGTTCTCTCAGCTCTCTCAGGGAGGCCTAACACCTTTCTCTCAGGCATAAAATTAGTTTTAACTTTTACAGTCTTGGGGCAGCTAGGTGGCACAGTGGATAGAGCACCAACCCTGGAGTCAGGAGGACCTGAGTTCAAATCCATCCTCAGACACTTGACACTTACTAGCTATGTGACCATGGACAAGTCACTTAACCCTTATTGCCCAACCAAAAAACAAACAAAACAAAACTTTTTACAGTCTTTTAAATGCTGGTTTTGTTTTTTAGAAATAGAATGAACATTAAGACTTTGTTTTGTAGTTGTTTGAAATTAAGTTGGGAGAAGTCAGTGCTGGGGCAGGATGAAGAGTAACCCTGGGAAGGAGAGGAGAGAGAGAAAGATAGATAGAAACAATTGGGGATGGCAGGAGATGGGATCTAATACTGAAGTGATTTTGCAGAATAATGTCTCTGGTTTAGGATTAAAAAGGATGGAGTTGGGGGCAGCTAGGTGGCACAATGGATAGAGCACCATCCCTGGAGTCAGGAGGACCTGAGTTCAAATCCAGCCTCAGACACTTGACAGTTACTAGCTGTGTGACCCTGGGCAAGTCACTTAACCCCAATTGCCTCACCAAAAAAACAAAAAAAGGTTGGAAAGAATTATAGAAAGATAAGGAGGAGTAGAAGGAGAAGGAGAGGGAGGAGGAAATGGAAAAGGAGAAAAAGAAAGAGGAGAAAGAAAAAAGAAGAAAAAGAGCATTTATTTATTCTGGGAAACATACCTAGGCAGAGTCAATAGTAAGGTGGAGGAGGGCAAATAGGAGGGGGTAAACATGTAGCTAACCACAACACACAACCACTGCTGAACATGAGAATATTTATTTATAATATATAGTTTGTATAAAACTTATTTCTTTATATAAATATGTAGTATACATTTAATTTATCTAGAACGCACTGCCAGCTGGAGAGACTCTAAATACCCTGTCCTGTTTAACCAAATTTCAAATTAGTTGAAAACTTAAAGGGCAATAAATTCAAGACAACTCATTTTACAAATAAGGAAACTGAAATACATAGGGGCTAAATGACTTGCCATGGGTCACACAGCTATTAAGTGTCTGAAGGTTGTGAACACAGGTTTTCCTGAGTCCAAGTGCAGGGCCCTATCGTTACACCACAGTGCCTCAAACTATCATTCATTTCCTTGCCTTCCATCACCTTTGTTGGATCATTACTCAGTTCCAACCCAGTAAAGATAAATGTTCCCCAAGGCTCTGCTTGCTTGAATCTCTCTTCATTCTCTCTTCTCTCTTTAGGTTTTCTTCTCCTTTGCCATGGCCAGTTGCCTACTAGAGAACTCTACTTAGCTATCCCACCAGCATTTAAAGTCAATATGTATGAAATGTAATTTTTTGTCTATAACACCTCCTTCCAATCCACCAATATTGTAAACATCTGTTGAATACACAATTATTCTTTCTAGTCACCTCTATTCACAACCTCAGTCATTCCTGACTCTTCCCTCTTTCTCTTCTATATCCAATCACTTGACCTTTCTCTTCTATTCTATCCCTATACCTTCCAAGTCTACTACTCTTATTCAGGCCCTCATTACTTTATTATTATTGTTAATATTATTATTTTGCAGTGCAATGAAGGTTAAGTGACTTGCCCAGGGTCACACAGCTAGTAAGTGTCAAGTGTCTGAGGCTGGATTTGAATTCAGGTCCTCCTGAATCCAAGGCCAGTGCTTTATCCACTGCACCACCTAGCTGCCCCCACCATTACTTTTTGATTAGTAGATCGTATTAGCCTTTATCTCTAATTCATCTTCCACAGTAGTGCTAAATAAGTGTTCCCAAAACACAGGTCAGAACATGTTATTCATCTACCCAATTTTTTTTCCAATGGGCCCCCATTTTTTCTGGAATAAAATACAAACTTTAATCTGACATGTAATACTCTCCATAGCTTGGTTCCCACTTATACTTCTAGACTCAGTATAGTTATTTTCAAGTTGTCTCGCCATTAAATTGTAAGCTCCTTAAAAGACTATATTTTAACTTTCTTTGCATTATCAACTAAAGTGGAATCCTAGCTATTTCTTGAACAAGACAATTTACTCTGTGCAAAAGCACAAGCTGTCCTTTATCCCTAGTATTCATGCCTTTCCTACAACGGCTTCTTAGAATCCTTAGCTTCCTTCAAGGTACAGCATGTATGTTCCCTCTTACAGTAAGCCATTTCTGATCCTCCTCCCCTTCTTCAAGTTGTTAATGCTC
The DNA here is from genome assembly GCF_019393635.1 of Dromiciops gliroides. Classification (NCBI taxonomy): domain Eukaryota; kingdom Metazoa; phylum Chordata; class Mammalia; order Microbiotheria; family Microbiotheriidae; genus Dromiciops; species Dromiciops gliroides. The sequence continues at coordinate 275,545,378 of NC_057863.1, read as the reverse complement.
TCTTCCTCCTCAAATTACATTGTAGTTACTGATCTGTGTGCATGTTGCCTCCTCTCAGGAAAATAATAGCAACTTGAGGGCAGGGACCATGTTTTCTCTCAAAGTCCAGTGGCTTACATACTTAGCAGCAACTTCATAAATTTTTGTTAAATTGAATTTAATATGGAGAGCAACTTGATTAAAGGAAGAGAAAAACCACAACGCCACAAACTGAAAATGATTCTCTGATCTCGAAACATCAACATAATTGTCAAATAATAGCAATGCCAATTTATGTTAGAGTAAAGAATACTTTACACTTTTTTAACTTTTGGGGCAGCTAGGTGGTGCCAGTCCTAGAGTCAGGAAAACTTATCTTCCTGAGTTCAAATCTGGCCTGAAATACTTAGTAAATATATGACACTGGGCAAGTCACTTAACCCTTTTTGCCTCAGTTTCCTCATATGTAAAATGAACTGGAGAAGGAAAGGGCAAATCACTGTAGCATTTTTGCCAAGAAAACCCCAAATGGCATCATGAAGAGTTGGACAATACTGAAAAATGATGGAACAAAAGGAACACAAATTGAGTTAGGTGCCTGACCAGTCTGTCCTATGTAAGTGGTTTTTGTTTTGATTTTGATTTGTTTAATTTTTAACAAGGTGCTGGTCAATTATTTGAAAGATTGAGATTTAGTGTCTATAATCCATAGTACCCATTGAATCTTTAGCTTTTTTTTTTAAAAAGGGAAAAAAGTAAAACTTGTAACATTCTACTTGATTATCTAACCTATGCTTCAGAGGACAAGCAGTTAAAACCATCCCAAGGTAAGAGGACATAATGGAAAATATTCAATGTAGGTCAATAGATCTTTCCCAGTACAAATTTTTTACCCCTCTTCAGCTACAGAAAATGATTGTACACTCTGTGTATTTGGTAGGAGAAAAATAGGGTAGGTTCTTCATTTCATAGATCTATTATTTTAAAAATCACTGAAATAGGTAGGGTCATTTGACAGACAAAGCAGCATAGGCCACCAAGATACTAGTCCCAACTGTACTTTTATATGATTTGGAACTCAATTTCCTTAACAAAAAATGATCAGTAGGACCAGCTGAATGCTCATCTAGCTCTAAATTTCTAGGATTAGATCAAATCCATATTTTAGTTTTGTTTCCATGACCAGTAGTCCTTTGGAAGAGAGAGTTTGATCCTGGTGGGAGATGAACCTTGTGACCAGCACTCTAACAGTAGGCATTTGAGTTAGGCCACAGGAGAAGGCAGGAGCTAAATTTAACAAGAGATCTTATACACTTGTTCATCCTTCATTTTTCAAAGAGGAACAATGATGTAATAGTGATGTCTTAACTTACATATGAATTGGATTTAAGTGAGGTAGAGTTGCACAATCACTAGCCTAACAAACAAACAAACAAACAAAAAAGGAAAACCTCTGAGGCTGCTACTTAAAGCTAGTAATCATTGCTTTTCCCTGTGGTCTCTTCTGGTCTTTCAAATCATTTCCTGTTGAAATTGTCAAGAAGTTCTAAACAATTTAGCTTTAGAAATTAAAAAAATGAATAATGTGGAAAAAAAGATTTTAGCATAGCCAAGAAGTAGTGAAGTAAGAAAAATAACAAAGTAGGATTCAGAGTACATGGATGTAAATCTTAATTCTGCTTTTAAAACTTCTTTGACCATGGGCAAGTCACTTATTCAAGGCTCTTCCCACCTCTAAATCTTAAGAGCTATAATAGCTGACATTGATATGGTGCCATGAAGTTTGGAATTTTAGATAGATTATCTTTTTTTTTTTTTGAGCATCACAACAATCATTTGGTGTAGGTACTATCTTGACCATTTTCTCTGGGTTCCAGAGATGATCATTGAGAACTTCAGGGATATGACAGGAAAGTATAGTCTGAAGAGACAACTATATCAGCCACTAAACTTTTTTCAGGAGAAAAAAGACAACTGATGCAATTTGTCCTCTTGAATTAAATGGTCCACTTGAAATACTCTTTAAAATTTGTATCGTCTGAGTTTTTAAATGCCTTACTCTTAAATCCTGCAGGGATTCTAGATCAATCCTTTCCCCTGGATTGAAGGTTAAGAAGTAATAGCTGCCAATACAGCTGCTACAGTGGGAATGTTACCATCATATACTCTCTGCAGATTATTATAATAATTGATATTTATATAATACTTAATGTTTGCAAGGCACCTTATATTATCTCCTAGAAAATATAGTTCAACATTTCAAAGAGCAATCTTCCCAGGATAGTGTCAGGATTTATTGAATAATTTTCTGACTAGAATTGTGTTAGCTCAGGAAGTTGGAACAATTCTGTTTCTAGTCAAGCATGAGAAAACAGCAGTAAGCAGATAGGATAGAAGATACTTTGCATGGCAATCAGGATAAGTTTTGAGAGACTGAAAACTTTTGCTTGTGACTCCACCAACTGAAAGAGAATTCTGCCAAGGAGAATGGGATTAGTCTTTCTCAAAGAGTGCTTGATGGATCATCCCCTTTCTCTGACCTCCCTCTAGCTTTTTCATACAAAATTGCAGAAATTTAAATCTTAAGTCTTTACTTCCTTTTGTTAATCTGTTTTTTACTATTTTGTTAGTAGTTCAAATCTGGTTTTCTCTGGATAAAAACACAATCATTATTAATTTTCTTTTTTTTGGGGGGGGGAGGTCCTTTATATACCTATAAAGTGATAATGGGAATAGCAGTAGTTGTATGGCTACACAGAATTTAAACAGTTGGGGATCCCCATTTATAGTCTTGTGACTAGAGACCACTTGGGGGCTCAGAGCTCTTATTATTTGATTAATATTTTGCATTAATAATCACATGAAATAGTAGGGAAAAGAGATAGTCATGAGACTCATTCCTTGAGTTAAAAAACAATAATAAAATGCAAACTAATCTTTTCATCCCTAGCAGGCTGGATAGCTTTAATTTTCAACTCACTAAACATTTATTAAGTGTCTAACCTGTTCTAGATACTATCCTAAGTGTTGGGCAATAAGAGTAACAAATAAAAAAAATAAAATAAAATAAACACAGTCCTTGCCCTCCAGGACTTTACAATCTAAGGGGGGGAGGAAGACTAAGGGGAAGAGGGGAACAACCAGGAAACATGATGTTCCCTGGAGTCAAAACAAAGCAGAGATGCTGATAGAAAACCTAATAACCTGGAAAGCTCTAAAAGTTGAGAGACCTCTATAAAGGAAAGTTTGGAGAGGAGTTTATTATTTTGCTCTCCAGCCATCCAATTAGAGGGGAGAGAAAATAGAAGGAGTTGAGAAAGTGTTGATTATCAAAAACTGAGTTAATAAACATGGTAATGAGATTTCAAAATAGGTACTGCTCTGTAACCACCCTTCCTACCCACACCCCCCAACAGAGGAGAAGAGAAGCTGGTTTAAAGTAGATTTATGAGTGTGACAAGAGAGAAAAGATTTAAGGATATGACACCTAAAGCCATGCCCTGTGAGTCCAGACAAATATGATCTTTGAGTAATTAACTGCCTCTTGACTTTTTTTTTTTTGGGGGGGGGGGAGTCTTATTCAGTCAGACTCTACTCTCCATGGGGACAACTACTGGCTAAACAAAAGAACTGATGATCCAGTTTGAGGATCAATGTAAACTTTTGCTTTCCTTTGTCCCTCCTGTTCTGTGACTTTGACCTGAAGATGGTTGCCCCATCTCTGCTTTTGAGTATTACAATGGTCCATTTTGCTGCTTTAATAATTAAGTTAAAAGTCATGTGACAGATAGCAGAGGAAAGACATTAAACACAAAGTGCTCCTGACACAATTACCCCCAAAACAGCAATAAAACAAGCCCTGGAGTGACAAAACCCACAAAAAGACACTGAGATTACTTTCCAGATTAAAGGGGGCCATAATCAACTGGGAGCAGAATCCAACCCCTGATCATGCTGACACAGACCCCAAACACCCTGCACAAAGCAAATTTACCCCCAGCGTCCAAGTTAGCTGCAACATCAGCGTCTTCTGGAACTCAGGTGAAAGGGCTGAATGGCTGGACCAGGGGTTGGAAAACACAGGGGTGTCTGCTGGACCTGAGGAGGAGTTTATATATCCCACCCCAGCAGGGAACCAGGAAGAAATCTTGAGTGGGAGGAGGCCCAGGTAGGGGAAGGGTGCAGTCTGGTCAACACTAAAAACCACCACAGCACTCTGCTGGCTGGTTAACTAGTAAGTTGTGTTGAGGTTACCTTTGGACCAGAGAACAGGCCAGCCAAGAGGAAAAACCTGCCCTCCCTCAAACCAAATCATCTGGGACCCTCTAAAGCTTGGCACAGTGTAGCTTGCAAGTAGAGCCACACCATAAGAGGGAGCTAAAAGTCAAGTAAAAAAACAGCAAGATGAAAAAGCAAAGAAAGTTGATAACAATAGAAAGTTTCTTTAGAGAGAAGGAAGATCAAGGGGCACCCTCAGAAGAGGATAACAACTTCAGAGCCCCAAAATTCAAAGCTTCCAAGAAAAATATGAACTGGTCTCAGGCCATGGAAACTCTCACAAGGGACTTTGAAGAGAAAGTTGGAGAGATAGAAGGAAGATTTAGAGAGGTGGAGGAAAGAATGGAAAGAGAAATGAAAGCAATGCAGGAGAGCTATGAGAAAAAAGTCAACAGCTTGAAAAGCCAGATGAAAAAGGAAATACAAAAGCTATCTGAGGAAAATTATTGCCTAAGAACTAGGATTAAATAAGTGGAAGCTAGTGAATTTATAAGAAACCAAGACACAATAAAGCAAATCCAAATGAATAAAAAAATAGAGGGAAATATGAAAAAGCTCCTTGAAAAAAGCACTGACCTGGAAAATAGATCCAGGAGAGATAATTTGGAAATTGTTGGACTACCTAAAAACCATGACCAAAATAAAATCAGAGTTTAGACAGCATGTTCCAAGAGATTGTCAGTGGAAATTGCCCTGATATTATAGAAGTAGAAGGCAAAATAGAAATTGAAAGAATCCACCAATCACCTCCTGAAAGAAATACCTAAAGGAAAACCTCCAGTAATATTATAGCCAAATTCCAGAGCTCCCAGGTCAAGGAGGAAATATTTCAAGCAGCTAGAAAAAATGAATCCAAATACTGTGGAGCTACAGTAAGGCTAAAACAAGATCTAGCAGCATCTACATTAAAGGACCAGAGGGCATAGAGTAGGATATTCCAGAGGGCAAAGGACCTGGGACTATAGCCAAGAATCATCTACCCAGCAAAACTGTCTGTAATCTTTCAGAGGACAAAATGGGATTTCAATGAAAAAGAGGACTTTCAAGCATTTGTGATGAAAAGACCTGAACTGAATAGAAAATTTGACTTTCAAATACAAGACCCTGCAGAAGCCTAAAAAGGTAAACTGGAAAAAAGAAACCATGAGGGATATTAAAAGATCAAACTGTTTACATTCCTACATGGGAAGAAAATACTTGAAAGTCATAATAACTTTCCCAGTAAGGAATTCACAGAAAACACAGGTATGAACGGAATATGAAGGGATGATATCTGTAAAGCATTCATTTTTTTGTTTATCTTTGTTCTTTGTGGGGCAAACAGGGTGGGGTGTCTTATGTCTGGGACTGGATTTGGACTTGGGGCCTCCTGAGTTCAGGGCTGGTACTTGGTCCACTGTGCCACCTAACTAACCCATGATGACATCTTTAAAATAGGGTTGAGGGTTAGGAAAAATAGACTGGTGGAGGGGGAAGGGGAGAGATGGTCTGGGGAGAGGTAGTTCACATGAAGGAAACAAGAAAAAAGCTTATGGAGGGGAGGGGAAGAGGAGGAAGGAGTGGGGGAGTAAGTGAACCTTAATATCATCAGAATTGGCTCAAAAAAGTATTAACATACTTTTTGGTGGCAAAGAATTGGAATTTATGGGGATGTCCATCAACTGGGAAATGGATAAACAAATCGTGGTATATATTATTTGTGATGGAAAACTACTGTGCTATAAGAAATGATTTTAGAAAAACATAGAAAGACTTGCATGAAATAATGAAGAGTGAAATGAGCAGAACAAAGAGAATGCTGTAAGTAGTAGCAGCAATATTATTTGAAGAATAACTGTCAATGACTGAGCTATTCTAAGCATAATAAATATTCTAATCAACTACAATGGATTTATGTAGGCAGATGCTCTTCACCTCCAGAGAAAGAACTGATAGAAGTATGATAATATGGGCTTTTATACACACACACACACACACACACACACGTATGTGTGTGTCTGTCTGTCTGTCTGCCTGTGTGTATATTCATACATATATATTTATATGTATATTTCTGTGTGTGTAGTGGTGTTCTTCTCTAGTGTAGAGTGGGATGGGAAGTAAGGAGACAGTTTGGAAGTTTAAATGCAACAAAAGAATAAATAAAATTAAAATTAAAATTAAAATTTTAAAAGATATATATATATTCACACACACACACACACACACACACACACACACATATATATATATATATATATATATATATATAAAAGAAAAAGCTGAATCTCTTGAAAACACTGATGCTTTTGGATCATTAGTATATCAGACAAATACTCATGCTCTCCTAGTTCCTACAGCCAAGGATCATCCAGAATTGATTATACCTAATTTGTTTGTTTGTTTTTTTCCCCTATTAGAAAAATACATGATGTTGTTGGCTCCCCTCATTTTTTCTGCAAAGTTGAAAGAGAGAGTTTATTAAGGCTTAGCAGGGGAGCAAACCAACCAGGCAAAGAGAAATTCAGCTGAGAGGGAAGATTGAACTAAACAGGATAACCTGCCAGTCAGAACCACTACCTGATTCTCTGCCCTGTGTTGGCAGTCTGCCTGGTCTCCCTTACTGTTCAGGCTCAGAGAGCCTTGTATCCATACTTCTGAATCCCTTTTCATAGGAACACACAGGATTTAAAGCTACAAGGTATCTTAGAGATCATCTAATCCAACAATCTTGTTTTAGGAAACTGAGTCCCATAGAGGAAAAGGGACTTGTCCAAAGCACATAGCAGAGCATAACTGTGTGACCTAGGGCAAGTCACTTAATTCCAATTGCCTCAACAAAAAAAAAGGAAGAAGAAGAAGAAGAAAGAAGAAGGGAGAAGAAGGGAGAAGAAGGGAGAGGAAAGAAGGGAGAAGAAGGGAGAGGAAGGAAGGAAGGAGGGAAGGAAGGAAGGAGGGAAGGAAGGAAGGAAGGAAGGAAGGAAGGAAGGAAGGAAGGAAGGAAGGAAGGAAGGAAGGAAGGAAGGAAGGAAGGAAGGAAGGAAGGAAGAAAGAAAGGAAGAAAGGAAGAAAGGAAGAAAGGAAGAAAGGAAGAAAGGAAAAAAGGAAGAAAGAAAGAAAGAAAGAAAGAAAGAAAGAAAGAAAGAAAGAAAGAAAGAAAGAAAGAAAGAAAGAAAGAAAGAAAGAAAGAAAGAAAGAAAGAAAGAAAGAAAGAAAGAAAGAAAGAAAGAAAGAAAGAAAGAAAGAAAGAAAGAAAGAAAGAAAGAAAGAAAGAAAGAAAGAAAGAAAGAAAGAAAGAAAGAAAGAAAGAAAGAAAGAAAGAGAAAGAATAAAAAATCTCTCTGTGAACTTGTATCTGATGTACTGCTCTAGCCTATGTTTTATAGATAACGACATTTCATTGTAAGCTCATTAAGGTCAAGAAGTATCATCTTACATATCTTTGTAAAATTTTGAAATTCAACGTAGTAAGTATTCAATAAACATATGCTGAATGAATGAATGCATAACTATAATCCACCAAACTAGGCCTGATTCACAAGATGGCCTTTTTCATACCTTGTTTTTATTTTTCCCCTCATTCTTAAGTCCTATCTTGAGGTCTGAATGGAATCCAAGGACTAACTATAAGTCTGTTAGAAGAAACTTTCTAGAGGCAGACATTTCAATGAAAACATTTTCAAAGTCAAATAGGATTTTTAAATTGCAGAACCATGAAGGTATTGCAATGAGGTGGAAACAGAGAAATCAGAAGGTATGAGTCATTAGGGAATTGGGGGAAAGGGGAGAGAGAAAGGAAGAGAATGTGGCAAGAGTTCACTAGCACTATCCAGGGAAGTAATGTTCTCATTTTACACAATAAATTTGGGATCCATTAGAGAACAAAGAGCAAGTTCCTTGTCTATTACTTTCTGACAAAAGCATTCTTTAAAATCATCTTGATTCTGAGATCACCAAGGAAATTTAGTCCTTAGTTTCAATTCCTGAGGGTGTGGAGACATTAGTATAGGTCATTTCTTCCCATCTCTTAAACCAAAACTATCTCCTTAATATTTTTAAATTTTATTTTATTTTTAATTAAAAATTGGCTCTCTCTTCCTTCCACCTCCCCTAATCCTCTGCCATTGAAAAATAAAGAAAAACAAAGCTCTTGTTACAAAAAGCTATAGTCAAGCTAAACAAATTCCCTCATGGGCTTTGTCCAAAAAATAAAAGTATGTCTCAAACTGCACCAAGTACAGGGCAGGCCAAAGGTCACAAAGGGGTCTGATATTTTAATAATTTTTGAAATTATTTTTTTTTATTTTTCACAATTTACGAGATTTGATTTTTCACACAGAATGTAAATTCACTTCCTTTGTATACTATATATGATGTGATGGTATTGTAAATTAAAACAAAACCAAAGGAGTTATTAAATATTCATGCCTTTTGGCTCACCCTGTATAACACTTTTCTATCAAGAGGTGGGCTGCATGTTTCATGAGTCCTTTGAAATTGTGGTTGGTCATTGTACTGATCAGGGTTTCGAGGTCTTTCAAAGTTGTTTGTCTTTATAGTATTGTTGTTATTGTATAAATTATTCCCCTGGTTCTGCTTACATGGTGATTAGAAGATAGCCTACTTCCTTATGTTTGTTCACTCATATTTATGTCTTGTGTTAAGGAACTCTTTTTTTCAACTCTTCATCCAACTATTACAAGGATTAAAGTTGAACTTGTGCCCATGCTATGTTTTTCTTTAGGACTTCATTTTCAGACCATTTGGATTCATTTGCTTCAGGGTTTTTCTTCTTCATCCTTGTCACTTTAATAATCTTATTTATGGTGGGATTCCTTTTTGTTTTTAGCTCATTCTTCCAGCCTACTTCCTGACTCTAAGTTGAGGTCTGAGCTCTTTGCACTATGCAAGGAAATATCTAGTCTGACTTTGTGTCCTCTACGCTCCTGCTGCTGTTCTTGAGGTATTAAGTGTATTATTTCAGAAACTTAGGAACAGGCTGGTGACCTGCATGCCGTCAATGCTCTAGGACAAAATCTGACCACTCTTCTCCTAGTCTGAGTTCTTTAATTCTCTGACCTGTATTTGGGTCTAAACAAAATACCTGTGGGTTTGCCTCTGGTTAGTGTTCTAGTCCAGTGGTATTCAACTACCCCATTCTGTGGGGGAGAGACAGTTACAGAGCTTTGCATCTGGCTGACAGCAGTTGAGTCAAAGAGCAGACTACTAGAGCAAGTGTCAAACATTCCTTTCAAGGGCCCAATGCATCCCGCAACTTCGCAATGTTCTGGAGTGTGGCCCAAACCAGATTAAAATGGAATTGGGAGATATTTAGCAAAATAAGTTAAAAAAAATAGTAAGACATATGTGGTGAATAAAATCAAGTGGGGTGGCCCTATAATTGTCCCAAGTGTTAGGGAATTTAGCTGGGATTTATAATATATTTGTTACTTAGAAATTAAAGGCTACTGCACCAGTTTGGGGGCATTAAGCATTTATTAAAATATATTAAATATTAGTGAAGAGATAGAGCGCATGGACCAGAAAGTTAAGAAGCTCTACATACTTAGGATAGAGGGGTAAGAGAGAGAGCAGTGTGGGAGAAGGAAGAGTGTGCCAATAAAGAGAGAGAGAGAGAGAGAGAGAGAGAGAGAGAGAGAGAGAGAGAGAGAGCGAGAGCGCCCTCTCCAGGGTTTTTTAACCTTTCTCAGGTAGAAGTGGGTCACCCCACCTTGATTCAAGCTAATTGGCTGGTAACATAAAAGTCCATTGATTGACATGACTTGAAGGTGGTCTTAAGTTAGTTAACTTCCTTTAGTTAGTTAGGAAGGTTGATCTATATTTCCTTTGAAATTCTACTGACTCTGGACTGGCCCTGCAAAGCCAGCTAGACTTCCTGTGTGTGTGTGTGGGGGGAGTTTCTTATTTATATAAAATGATAATGTGGTTTTTCTAAGTCAATATGGATCCAGCAGTTATCCTTGTGTAGTTTAGTGGTCCCTGTTTCTATTAGCTATTATTTTGTTATTGCTTCTAACATCACAAAGTCTACCTTCTATTGTAAATTAATTACAGAGTATTTGGTATACAATTTCTCAGACATGTAAGTCTCAATGAAGTCTCTGAACTAAAAAAGAAGTAAAAATACCCCCAGAAGACTAGATGTGTTTTGGAATTGTCCTCTACATCTGTCCCAGTGCATTTTGCTTTGTTTTACTTCCTTTACATATTTTATTTCTTTATTTTTCTTGTTAGTTTATTTTAGCAAGTCACCAGAAAGGTCTGGTTTTTGGTAATGATTTTGACCTAAGTGTTCCTTCCTGTTTTGTTTTTAAGGCAAACTCAAAACACTTGCTGGTCTGATTGCTTTCTGGTTTTTATCATTGTTTAAGGAGTTATGCCTTAAGAAAAAGGAAGGCCACCAAGCACTCACTTAGAAATCTCTCCCTTTGTGCTTTCTTATGTCTAGAATTGAATTCATCCAGTACCACTATGCCAATTCAAATCTATATTAGCTTGGGAAAGCCCAAAAGGAGGAGACCACATGGATTTGACTTTAAGGATGGGCTTGGAATTTGATAAATCATGATTAGAAAAGAAGAGCTAGTGTAAAAGAATCCTTATATGTCTTTGGATCTCTCATTAGGGAAGCATAACTGATATCTAATACCAAATCAAATACCTCTCTCCAAGAATGAGTTGGCCCAGTTGTGTGTGTTCCTCTGATGTAAGCAACCCTACTCTAGTAATAATATTTTACATCAGGTTTTTTACCTAAATGAATTGGGCAAGCATGACAACAATAACAATGACAACACCCAAACTTCTAGGGGGAAAAGGTATCTTTCTACTTCCTATCTTCTTCCTCATACCTCTAACTTTTGCAATCTGGCTTCTACCTCACCACTCAATTGAAACTATGTCCAAAGTTACTTTTAATTGCCAAGCTAATGAACTTTTCTTAGTCCTAATCTTCCTTAAATGCAAGTGCTACATTTGATACTGCTGACCAGTGTTTCCTCTTGGATATTCTCTTTTCCAGTTTATGTGACTCACTCATAATTCCCCTCCTTCTCTTTTCCCTTACTGGTTCTTCATCCTGACCATGCCCCTACCATTCCCCAGCCATTGCCAGTCATCTTGACTTCTGTCTTGACACTGGACTTTGATGACTCTGGAGAAGAAAGCAAGGATGATGACTTTGCACAGCTCTGCCTCACTTCAATCCAATTCACAAGCAAGTTAAGAGATCACCCTCTTGATGTCTTGGTCATCTTTGAGAACAAAACATGAACAACAACCTCTACTATTTGCATCCTCCAAAAATCTGTCCGAGGCCCCTTACTCTTCTATCTACATATTCTTTCTCTTGGTAAATTCTTCAATCCCCATTAACTTATTTATTATCTTTATGTTGGTGACTCCCATATCTATACACCCAGTCCTAATGTGTATGCTGAGACCCAGTTCCATAGCACCAGATGCCTATTGGACATGTTAAACTGGATGACCTGGAGATAGCGCAAATGTAACAGATACAAGTTAAAACTGATCTTTTTTTCCCAAGACAGACCCTTCTTCCAAGCTTTATCATTTCTGTCAAAGGCAATACCAATTCTTCCAAGTCTCCTAGATTTGTGATATTGACATTTTCCTCACCTTATTCTCTCCCACTTCACATATTCAATCATTTACCAAATCTTGTCCTTTCTACTGCCACAACATCTCACACATCTGACCCCTCTCCATTTATTCAGTTACCATCTTATTCCAGATCTTAATTATTTGTCATCTATATCATTGTCTCCTAATTGGTCTCCATGTTTCAGTCTCCCCCACTTCAATCCATCTACCACATGGTTGCCAAAGTGATTTTCCTTTAAGAACAGATCTGACCATGTGACTCCCTTATTCAACTCTAGTTACTTCCTATTGCATTTAGAATAAAATATAAACTCATTTGTTTAGCTTTTAAAGCCCTTTACAACCTGGCTACAACCTATCTTCCTAAATTCATTGGATATTACCCCTCCTGAATTCTGCATACGTTGGCAACTATTTTGCTTCTAGCCTGTGCAAGGGTTGTCCCTCCATAGCTGTAATGTATTCCTTCTCCTTTAAGATTCAACAGAAGTGGGCAGCTAGCTAGGTGGCACAGTGGATAGAGCACCAGCCCTGGATTCAAGAGACCTGAGTTCAAATCCAGCCTCAGACACTTAACACTTACTAGCTGTGTGACCCTGGGCAAGTCACTTAACCCCAATTGCCTCACACAAAAAAACAATATTCAACAGAAGCACCAAATTCTATATGAAAACTTTCTTGATTTGCTTAACACAGTGACTCCAAACAATCTTGTATTTAATAGCTTTGTATTTCTTGTCATTAGATGTTTTATGCATATACTTTTATCTTCTTTTTGTTTCCCCCACTACAATGTATGTTTCTTGGCAGTGGGGGATTGTTTCATTAATTGTACTTGTATTCCTGTCACCTAGGACAATGACTGATATAAATCCTTAATAAATACTATTTGATTGATTGGTTGATTAAACCAAATAAGGATTCCCAAATTCATCGTTACTGAATAACAAGTTGTAAGACAAACTATTTATTGTATTTAATAATAGCAAATAACTCACCTTATTTGTTTATCCAACAAACATCTATCCAGACTCTAGAATTATAGGATTAAAAATTGAGAAGGGCTTCAGAACTCTATCTCTAACTATCATCTGTTAGAAACCCTCATTTTTCAGAAGAGAAAACTGAGGCCAGGAGAGATGAAGTAATTTATTCAAGGTAATATGTCTAAAATGCTGATCATGCACAGAAAACAGGGCATAGTGTGACAAAGTGTGAAGAACTACAAAGTTTATATAAGATAAGGTCTATGCTCTCATGCTACTTAATATCCAATAATTGGAAATAACAATAAGAAAGATTTATAATGCACAATTTTATATAATAAATGTGCATATGGAGAGACAAAATTAAGTTTCCAGTGAGGGTTTAGGTTTTAAATTATTGAGTTTGGGTAAAGAGAAAAATTAAAAATTTTTAAAATATGCATGCTTTAAAATATTGGAGAGAAAAAGGGTTTGTAGTATCAAAAAGAATGCAAAGAAAGGACTGCAAACTAGCATGCATGCATGATAAACATAAAAATGTGGACCAGGAGGATAGAAAGCTTTGATATGAATCTTTGTTCCTCAAATCTCATTTGATTATAATCCCAATGAAATTGGACAAGAACAAAAACTTAACAAAACAAATTTCCTAATGCCTACACAGCTGCTGTGAGTTTGTTTAAAGCCTTCTGTACCCCCACTTGAAATAAATGTAGGAGGCATAAAATAGACACATTAAATTAAATAGGAGTTATAAGTAATTTTTAGACTTAAATCAAGTAGTCCATCTTTGAATAAACATCAGATCCAGACTGTCAAAAGAACCAAATTTTGGGATACTCTAGAAGGATTTTGTGAGTACTCTTTCCCTAGGTGTGGTGTCTCAATGCCCATCTATAATAGTTGGGGAAAGCTTTCTGACTACTACACCTTTCCAGTGTAAGCTGAAAAACTATAGATAGTCCCGCGGAACTGAAGCCCAAAAGTTGATGGCAGAGAAACGCTCAATGACTACATGACTAGCAGAGACACCAAAGAGAGACAAAGTGACACCCAGAAGCGTGAAAAACCATGACATCCAGAGAGCTATTGTTCTCTGTGTGAGCTCTCCCCAACTAGTGGTCTCCCTGGCATATAATAGGCATTTTATAAATGTTTATTTAATTGATTTGAATTGAACCTGTAGGAATATGTGCCTCAAGTTTGCAAAAGGCTTGAGTGGGGGGGGGAGATTGTTTTTTGTCACTGTATATATTATATTATTTGATCAGAGAAGGCTTCATTGAGGCAGCATATAACATTTGAGTTGGTTTGTAAAAATGAGTGGGAAATCAATAAGGCAAAAGGGTAAGACTGGATATCTGAAAGTGTCAAACTGAAAAACTTTTTTAAACCCCCACACAAAATAATCTAATTTTTCTATTCTTTTATTCATATTTAAAAAGTTGTAATATATCAAATGTACCAGCTGGTGGCACTAGTGAGACAGACAGGTTGAATTCTCAGTCATCCTCTAAATCACAGGGAATTACTGAGCCAGTTCATAAAATCTATTTTCTCTTTCTTGGGAGAATGAGATCTTTCAGTTCCATCTCTCAAGGGAGTGGCTTTCCATTCATACCTAGCCCCACAACATGACTGACTCCAGAGAGTTTACAACTTTATAAATATCTGTTCAGTTCATTTATCTCTTTAATTGGCTAATGATTAGTCTAAGTAGTTTCTAATATATATTTTTTAATCTCATCTTTTTTTACTTTTCTTGTGGGGGTGGGAGGGTTGAGAGATATTGTGCAGATATTGAAAGTGATACCAAAAAAAGGAGAAAGAATAAAATGTCAACCGATAATTATGAAAAATCTCAGAAGATTGTAGATTTAAGTTTAAAGGGGACACAGACAAGCTGAGCAGTGTTAGAATACCATATTAATTGTAAAATATTCTTTAAAAAACAAGCTTATGTAATAGAGATTCATGGCATGCACATGAGAAAAACAACTGAGAAAAAAATGAAAATGTAGTATGTGAAATAACATAGTAAGTCTATTAGAATCTAATGAAATAGTCTTAATGCATTTGACCAATTTGTCACCAAATGTGGTTGGTACATATATAAACAGCTCCCAAGTGCATCTAAATAATGGTTTCAAGGAGTTTTATATTTTCTATAGCCATTTCAAACATGAAAAAGCTTTCAAAATATTATCAATATTTAATGTTATAATTATAACTCTTATCTTTTGGGTTAATCACAGTGTTTTTAGCTTTATACAGGCTACAAGTATGAACACTTGCTTTGTGCATAATAATGGCAATTATAATTATACATATCACTTACATTTATGGGGGTGTGAACAGAAATAAAAGATGGGGAACAAGAACCATTTTATAGTGATACAGAGATAAAGCTATGAGACAGCAGAGGAGGTATCAGCCCTTCTGTTTGGTCACTCAATCACAACCTAGCTGTCCTTGCAGGGACGCCTAAGTGAAATAGAACACCATCTAGCAACACTTCTACTCATGTTTCATCTGGTAGTCCCTAAGCATGTACACAATATGCCCAAATGGGTAATCCAGGACTACTTGTATTCAGTGACTAATCTCTGGCAGATCAATCATTTAATCAACACATACATCTCTTAGTCCCTACTATATACCAGGAAATTTGCCAGACTCTGAATATAAAAATGGAAAGAAAAAAACCACCTGACATAATCTCTATTTGTAAGGAGAGAACATTGTAACAGGGGAAATAAGTTCATATAAAAATATATGTACATAAATATAAGTGAATAAATGCATAAGTAAAAATGTATGTATGCACACATATAGTGGTTAAATGGAGCAGCTAGGTGGTAGAGGTGATAGAGTGCCGGTCCTGTAGTCAGGATGACTAAATTTTCCAAGTTCAAATACAGCCTCAGACACTTACTAGGTGTGTGACCTTGGGTAAGTCATTTAACCCTGTTTGTCTCCATTTCCTCATCTGTGAAATGAGCTGGAGAAGAAACAAACCACTCCAGTACCTTTTCCAATTTCCAGATGGGGTCACAGAGAGTTGGACATGTCTGAAAATGACTCAACAAGGCAGTGTGGGAAGGAGCAAACTATAACTGGGGAGGCAGGGTGGAAGGAGATGGTGACAAAGCTACAACTAAAAGAAAAGAGGACCTCTATGAAATGGAGGGAATACATTTTAAGAATGAGGGAATGCCATTGCAAAGGCATAAATAGGGAAGGTGTTATATCCAGAGTGAGGAACAGAGGACAGTTTGGCAGGACTGAAGAACATGAGAGAGGGAGTGATGTCACACTAGTGAGCTTAGAAAGAGAGGTTGGGGTTCAGTTGTGATTGGCTTTTAAAGGTAATGAATGCTTCTATTTTGTCTTTGAAGCAATAGGGGGCCACTGGAGTTGGTTGACTAAGGGAATCTCTTGGTCAGGTTTGTGATTAAGAAAAGTGGCTTAAATCTTAGAGGTGTCTGGGAACAGACAAAAATTTAAGTGACTTCCCTATGGTCACATAGGCAGTACTGTCATTGAGAAGACTTAAGCTGTTACTATATTAGTGGTGTCAAATTGAAATAGAAATGGGTCCCTGCTAGCACCTTGACTTAGAAAAGCACATATTAGCATTATGTTCTATTTTATTATTTAATTTTGTTAAATATTTCCCAATTATATTTTAATTTGGCTGAACTAAAGTCGGAGGGGGGTATTGTAAGTCTCATATTTGAAACTGTGCTATATGCTACAGTTTTTCACCCTTTATGTTCACAGATGGGATATGAGACATACATACACATATATACACTGTAGTGGGTACAGTGGGATGCAGGACCCCAAGAAACTTAGAGACCTTAACTCCTAAGAAATCCTTAAACTTTAGGCAATGGAACACAAGATTCCAGAAGTGAAAAATGGTTCTGTCTCCTAACTCAAGAATGTGGTATAGCCAGAGCACAATGACCCTGGTACCAACCCTAGTATATTTGGGAACAATTCTGTATATAGTATAAACACCAATAAGCATAGCAAGGCCTACAAGGAACAAGGGCAATATGCAAGTTCCATATGTTGGAGATAAAGATTCCTTGCCTATCAGAAGACATACTCTATCATATATTATAAAATGCAAAATGGATGATTTTGATTATATTAAATTTTAAAAATTTTGTACAAACAGAAGCAATGCATCCAAAATTAGAAGGGAGGCAGAAAGTTGGGAAACTATTTTTGTGACCAGTACTTCTGATAAAGGCCTCATCTCTAAAATATATAGGGAACTAAATCAAATTTATAAGAATCCAAGTCATTCCCCAATTGAGAAAAGGTCAAAGGATATGAACAGGCCGTTTTCTGATGAAGAAACCAAAGCTATCTATTCCCATATGAAAAAATGCTCTAAATCTCTAATGATTAGAGAGACACAAATTAAAACAACTCTGAGGTACTACCTGACACCTATCAGATTGGCTAAAATGACAAAAAAGGAAAATAATAAATGTTGGAGAAGCTGTGGGAAAATTGGAACACTAATTCATTGTTGGTGGAGCTGTGAACTGATCCAACCATTCTGGAGAGCAATTTGGAATTATGCCCAAAGGGCTGTGAAGCTGTGTATACCCTTTGACCCAGCAATACCACTTTTAGGTCTTTTTCCCAAAGAAATCATGGAAGGGGGAAAGGGACCCACATGTACAAAAATATTTATAGCTGCTCTTTACGTGGTAGCAAGGAATTGGAAGTCAAGGGGGTCCCATCAATTGGGGAATGGCTGGACAAGTTGTGGTATATGAATACAATGGAATACTACTGTGCTGTAAGAAATGATGAGCAGGAGGAGTTCAGAGAAACCTGGAGAGTCTTGCGTGAGCTGATGATGAGTGAAATGAGCAGAACCAGAAGAACATTGTACACAGTATCATCAACATTGAGTGTTGATCTACTGTGATGGACTATATTCTTCTCACCAATGCAATGGTACAGAAGAGTTCCAGAGAACTCATGATGGAAGAGGATCTCCAAATCCAAGAAAAAACAAACAAACTGCGGAGTATAGATGCTGAATGAACCATACTATTTCTTTTGTTTTTGATGCTGTTGTTTTTTTATATTTTGAGGTTTTCATCAGTGCTCTGATTTTTTCTCTTATAACATGACTAATGCAGAAATAGGATTAATGTTATTATGTGTATATATGGATACATGTATATATATATATAAAACCTATATCAGATTACCTGCTGTCTGGGGGAGGGGGAAGGGAGGAGAGGGAGGGAGAAAAATCTGAAATTGTAAAGCTTGTATAAACAAAAGATGAGAACTATCTTTACATGTAATGGAAAAAAATACTTTATTAATTAAAAAAAAAGAAGACATACTCTATCTCCAGGTACCCCCTCCCCAGTTATTTTGCCATCTCCTTGGCACATAGCATTGTTTTTAGGGGATCTATGAGATTATGATTCTGCTTAACTAAATGTCTTCAACTTTTATAACAGTGAAGGAAGGATGAGATTATGAATCTGTCTTTCTTAAACTTCCATAGCCTGAGATTGCAGTAAGTAAAAAAAAATATTTCTCTGATGTAATTTTCCCTATAAAACGGCTTATCAGAAACTCCAGCCTTTGTTCACGGTTATGTTGTTCTAAATTCTGAACCTTTGCTTAAGCATAATAAATTCTAGAGTTTTTACCTTTATAATTTCAGTGCTGTGATAGATTTATTTCAGCAGGAGCAACCTACCACATGAATGCAAAGAAGAGCTATCTTTCCCAGAATAATATGTAGATATCTATATATAGTACTCCATATTACTATATTCCACAAAGTTGATATCTCTGCACCCTGGAACCAATGTATTTTATTTGAATTTAATAAGCTCGAGTCTTATAGACACTTAATTCTTCTATTGAAATCTTCCGGGATGACGGCACTTGTCACACGCACGTGCGTGTGTGTGTGTGTGTGTGTGTGTGTGTGTGTGTGTGTGTGTGTGTGTGTAACAAGTGGAGGCTGGAATATGAGCCTTTAAAAAAAAGGCCTATGCTTATTCTCAGAGATATTCCTGGCAGTGGGATGTACTTTGTGACTTATGAATGGCTGAAAAATCTCTACACTCCAAGAGGAGAAAACAATACTGAGCTCGTTACCCCTAAATTCTTGGTGGCTGGGGGTACTGTAGGAGTCTTCATTAGGCTGTGGGAAGCCCTTCTGACATGCTTCATCCCACTTCCAGACTGCCTTACCTGAGTAATACCCTAATGGATTCTGAAATATACTGAAAGAATTGAAACGAGAAGAAATTTTAAAGGTTTCACACAGCTGCTGCTTCCCAGGAAGGACTGCCTATTTCCTTGACTTTTAAGTTGCCATGAAAATCCTTCACCAAGTTGTATTGTTTGTGAAATTAAGAACAACTGAGTCCTCCAAACATGAGAAAGAACACAAAGAAAAGAACGAGAATGGGACTGAGCTTAGCTTATCAAGAGGCTAAATAATGGAAAGGGGAAAGGATGAAGAAGGAAGGGATTGAAGAAATGAGAACTCTAGGAATAGACTTTGTATGACTTGTGCCTTCATGACACCCTCTGTATAGTGTAGTATTATTTTGAAATTTTAATTCAGTAATAATTTTTTTATTATTCTGAAGTTAACAAATACCAAATATGAGCACTTCCCTATACAAAGAAGAATAGATAAGAACATTGCATATGAAAGTGTGAATCTCCATTATAACCAGCTTATTTTGTTTCGTAAAGTATATAATAAATTCAACACATTAGTTTCAAAGTTGTTCTGCCTGTCTGTGCCTCTCCTTGAACCTCATTCTGCTCTTTTCTGTTCGTTGAATTCAGATATGATAATTTAAGGAGACTTTATAAAACTTTTGAGGAGAAAGCCAAGAGCTTTGCAACAAATGAAACTCTCACAAAGAACATAACTATCCAAATACAATGTCTCCTACACAGAATACCTTTCTTGATCATAATGGGACCATGAATCTCACTAACCATATCAGAGAAATGCTTTTACACCAACTAAACTAGAGGTCGGAGACTCTTCAATCACTAGACAATGATCAAATAATTCTCAGGACACCTTTTAACATTTCATTTCACACACTGAAATCAGACAATAGTTTACTGTCCATTTAGGTTATCCTTGGATTTATGTTGAAGAGAAGATTGCTACCTTGTCAATTCTTTTTTCTTAATTTTGCATATAAGTAATTGGAAAATGGAATAGACTATCTTAATTATAGTAGGATTCTGTGGGAAGAGTCTCTTCTCTTTTGAATTCCCAACTAGTGATCAGTACAATTCTGAATGAACAATCCAGTCATAGGATGAGTATGGAAAAGGGGGCAGTGGAAAACATTTCATTCACTTTCCTTTTTGATAAAAAGGATCCTTCTTTTATTAAGAAATACATACAATTTTTTTCTCTTCCTGTACTTTTTTTCACAAACAGGCAGCCCATAGAAAGTGAGAAAAAAAAAGGTGGGGTGGGGATAAGAAAGACAAAAACAAAAGCTTTTAGGAATATCCTGTGCCCCATAGCACTGTACCGGAGGACGTTTCTCTATCCCATTCACTACCAATCCCAGAAGTCATGGCCTAAAGACTGAAAGAGTCTATCTTAGAAAGAAGGTAGAGCCCAAAAGAAAGAAACAATAGAGGTGGAATCTAGTATTAGACCAAATACCTTCTTCTCTCTGTGTAGCAAGTTCTTAAATATAACTCTCTGCCTTTGGAGGACACAAATCTCATTCTATCCCCATGATCTTAGAGAAGTGGTAGCAAAAGCTGAGAAAGGGGAATGATGGTACCAGGTCCTGAGAAGGGAAAATATTGATTTTTTTAAGTAAGTTTATAATTAGGGCACCATAAAAATTGAATTGAAGGTATCTGAAGAGGAAATTGAACAAGCAATGAAAGAAAGTAGCTATGTCAGTGATAAGTACTTTGAAACAAAAGAAACAGAGTTTAAGTCACTTGAGGTAGTAGAAGCCTTCATATAAAATAATAAGGCCCCCTGAATCAACAATGAAAAACTCCCTAGAAATGCCAGAATTGCTCAGATGGATAATCTCTGAATTAAATGGGGAGGAGTGGAGAATTAGGAGAGAAATTAAGAGGTCTCAAAAAAGAAATCAGTGAGTATAATTAGAGTCTAAAGACTCTAGAACAAAAGACAGAAACAGTCTCTACAAGAGCAAATTATTTGAAATTGAGATTGGAAGGATTAGAAGGTAAAAATGTTTAGATAAAATAGAAAATAATAAAACAAAATTATAAAACAAAACTAGAAGGTTGGAAGAAAATGAGATCTCTAGAAAATGAGAATATTTGATTTAAGGATCAGAAACAAGGAAATAATCTGAGGATTACAGGATTTAAGACCCCCCCAAAAAATCACAGTCTCTTATTTGTAGGAAATTATACCCAAGAAGTGGACTAGAAATAGTAGGTGAAGATGACAAAATATAGGAAATGTGCACAATACCAACAGAAAGAATCTGAAGTTTAACTCAAGAGGACAAATCATAATTAAACTTCATAACTGCAAAGAACAAAAATTTTTAAGACATTGAATGGATACCAATGGAGGATAAGGATTACCATTACTATCTTATCTTTTTCTGATCTTGCATCTCCTCCATGATGTTTTTCCTTCACAATTTGTGAGTCGTGGAATACTAGTCTTTAAGAGGAGAAGTTATATCCAAGAAGGCAGCCACACAACATCATCAGAAGATATTGATAGGATAAGGACCTACATGCATGAAAATGTTTATAGCAGCTCTTTTTTTTCACAAAGAGTTGGAAGTTAAAGAGATGCCCATGAATTGCGCAATGGACAAACAAGGTGAGGCATATGACTGTGATGAAGTACTATTGGGCTATAAGAAATGACAAAGGTGATGGTATCAGAAAAACATTGGAAAACCTATATGAACTGATGCAAAGTTAAGTGAGCAGAGGTTGAAGAACACTGTACATAGTAATTTCAATATTATAATGCTTATCTACTATGAAAAAATTAGTTACTTTGATTAATATAATGACCCAAGATAATTAAAAAGGACTCATGATAAAAAATGCTATCCACCTACAGAGAAAACCAATGAACTCTGAGTGTCTATTGAAGTATAATTTTTTGTTTCTTTCCTTTTTTGCAATACAACAAATACAAAAATATGTTTTGCATTATTTCACATGTATAATTGATATCATACTGCTTGCCTTCTGTATATGAGATAAATTAGAAGGGAGGAAGAGAATCTTGACTCAAATTTTAGAAAAAGAACATAAAAATAAACAATAAAGTTCTTTTTTTAAAAAAAAGAAAAGAAGGGTTTTTGTCTCAGCAGAAGTTTGCAAAAGCATCTTTCAACCTCCCAGAGCAATTCATCACACCATCTTCCTCCTGTATGACTCTGGAAAAAGGTCATTTACAATTTAAAGCTTTATTAAAGTGCCCAAAAGGATAACTGACTTGCCTGTGGTCACACAACTAGCATACATCAGACTTCAAATCTCCCTGATTCCAAGGACATCCCTCTATCTACTGAGCAATATGGAATGATGATAGATTTCATTTGTGAGGATTTACACTGAAATGAGCTTAAGGCACAGCTAGATGGCACAGTTTATAAAGCACCAGCCCTGGATTCAGGAGGACTTGAGTTCAAATCTGGCCTCAGACACTTGACACTTACTAGGTGTGTGACCCTGGGCAAGTCACTTAACCCTCATTGCCCCCAAAAAACAAGAAAAAGAAAAAGAAAGAAAAGAAAGAAATGAGCTTGATAAAATCAAAATAATGTCCTCTACAAACAAGATCATGAATGAATGTTTAATAAAGGTTATGATCTGTATAATGTTTAGTGTATTGAAAGTAACCCTAAAATAAGACAATTCCATTCTTCAAAAAGCTTGCATACAATCAGGGGAAGAGGAAAATCCCTTCCTTAGCTCACCAGACCCCTATAAATATTCTAATGTAGAAAGTGATAGAGACCATGGGTAGAATTATAGGGTAGTAGATTAATTACTAGTGGATAGACTGCTGGGCCTAGAGTCAAGAAGATTTCCTGAATACAAATCTGGCCTCGAGGGACTTATTAGCTATGTGACCCTGGGCAAGTCACTTAACTTTTCTTACCTCAATTTCCTCATCTGCAAAATGAGCTGGAGAAGGAAATGGCTAATCATTCCAATATCTCTGCCAAGAAAACCCCAAATGATGTCACAAGAGTCAGACACATCTGAAAAGCGACCAAACAACAAACATTGTCACACCTTTTCCAGTAGCAATGGTAGTATTGATTTGATTAAACTTCTAAGAGTTAGAACATGGAGGTGAAAATATGGGGTAAGGGGCAGCTAGGTGGCACAGTGGATAGAGCACTGGCCCTGGAATCAGGAGTACCTGAGTTCAAATCCGGCCTCAGACACTTAACACACACTTAATAGATGTGTGACCCTGGGCAAGTCACTTAACCCGAATTACCTCACGAAAGAAAGAAAGAAAGAAAGAAAGAAAGAAAGAAAGAAAGAAAGAAAGAAAGAAAGAAAGAAAGAAAGAAAGAAAGAAAATATGGGGTAGGAGAATGGCAAAGGAATAGAAGGGAATGTACAAGGTGGCAAGGCAGATGGCAAGATGACTAAACAGTCCTTTACTTCCTGGTCAAGTGAAATATAGGACTGAATTATTGTCTGGGTCTGGTGACTTTGCACTTACAAATCAAGATGGCTTTTGGTCAAAGTTCCAGTTATCCAGAGGGAATCCCTATTGCATTTGAATTCAGGCTAGGCACCTGTGGTGAGTATACAACTTCTTGTTTTAGACTCTGAGATCAAATAGTTCAGGATATCAGTGGGTTGTTTGTTTTTCTTTTAATTTTTAATGTTTTAATCTTTTTAATTTTATTAACTGATAATGGTGGTAAAAGTACCTCTCACTTTTTGGAAAAAAATTACTTTCCCTCATCTAAATAAATACTCTGTTTTATTACTTTCTGGTTAATCTAATTAAAGCACTTTAGGCCTACCAAGCCAATTAGTAGATCCTCATTTGCTAATTTTTTTTACCCCTCCTAGTGCTTATTATATGACCATCCTTTAAAATGGTTATATGTGAAGTATAGGAGACCTTGAAACAGCTGGAACTTATGATAGATTCTATTTGAAGCCAATGGCTATTAGAGGTGGGATCTCTTAACCCAAAGTATTAATTGTTGTCCATTTTATCCCTTGTCTCTTTAACTTTTAAGGGAGCATGGAGCACCTTGGAGATGATGCAATCTCACTTCCTCACTTTATAGAAAAGGAATTGAGAAATTAAGTAACCTGACAGCAGTAATAGGACTAGAACCCAAATCTTCTCTCTTGAGGTTAAGTGCTTTTACTACAATTATACAATATTTCTAGAATAGTATGTGTCTCCAATAAATTGCAACATGAAATTACAGAGTGAAAGATAAATAAAAAAGAGATAAGTATAACCCTAATAATATATTTGATTTGAGGCATGGGGCTTTTGGGGGTTTTCTTTCTTTTTTTTTAAGGAGATGCTAGATTCGGGACTACACTGGCAAGAACCACTGTATTTAGAGTTAGAAAATATGGACACAGTTTTCTATACTGCCATTTACTACTTATAATGTGGGTAAATACCCAACTCTGCAACTTATTACCTCCCTATGGGTAAAATCACTTTGCCTCTCTGACTCTCAGTCTCCTCCAGTAAAATTAGGTTAGCATAGATCATCTCTAAGGCCCTTTCCAATTCTGAATCCTAGATATGATTCCATAATTATAACTCAAAGTCATTTAAGCTGTACATATAGACAATATAATGATGGGGTTTAACCAATTTTCTTCTTTGACAAATGGGAATAATGACATCCTGCCCTTTTGTTAAATTCAGAGAAAAACTTAAAAAAGGGAAATACACAGAAAGGGATAGGAAAATGAATAAAAAGCAGGAGAGAAAAGAGATAAAGAAAATTTTAAAAGGGCCATTGCATCAATAAATGTAGTCACAGTTTATAGAATGTAATTTGATTCTTTATGTAGCTATCTTAGAAAATGGCAAATTGGGGGAAAGGGAAAATTTAGAGGGTTTTTTTTTTAAATGGGCACAATATAAAATAAATGGAGTGAGAAAGCAAGTTTTATAATATCCAGAATACAATTCACAAATCAAATGTTGTAAACTAGCCGTTATACATAATAAAAGCAGAAAATGTAGACCAGAAGGCTGGAAGTCTTTGATTTTTACTTTCTTTATTTGGCTTTTGTTTTTGTTCAATTTCATTTGTATGACAATCAAAGAAGATTCTGAGAATACTGTGGGTTTTTTTTTCATTTCTACACAGTTTCTGTGTTGTTGTGGGGTTTTTTTGTTGTTGTTGTTGTTTTCATTTTTAACCCTCCCAATCCTTCCTTGAAATAAATTTTTGGAACACAGAATTACCATAAGAAGTTATATGAGAGTTATAGCAGAGAACCTGACATATAGTAGGGGCTATATAAATGCTACCTATTATTATTGTTATTATAATTAAATTATTATTAGGAATTTCTAAACCTAAATCAAGTATTTGTCCAGGAAATTGGTCTTCAAATGAATACCAGACACAGGCAATCAAAAAAATAGATTTATTCTTAGCTGGAGCACTCTAAATGGATTTTGTGATACATGCGTCTCATAGACCTAGTGACTATGTATTGAACTAGCTTACGGGTCCTTATTAGGAGAGGTTTTCTTGACTACCACACCTTTGTAAACTGAAACAGAGAGCCAGTACATGACTCTAAGGGACTGAAGCCCAGAAGATGGTGGCAGAGAAAAACTTAGTAACCACATGATCATCAGAGATGCCCAGAAGAAACAATGTGATATGCAGATGAGAGGATGCATCCCGAGAAAGACATCTATCAGAGAGCTATTGTTCTCTGGGCATGCTCTCCCCCAGTGGCAGTATGGTAACACAAGGGACTGTGAGCCTTATGTGCGCAGAAGGGAATGTTTTTTTCACTGAATTTGCTAGGCTGCTCAATTAAACATCTTTTATTTTGAACTAATGTGTCCCTGACTATTAGCAGTAAACATAGCATAGGGGTTTGTGGGTTCTGTTATTAAATGAATGCTGACCCACAGAATACCCCAAACCTAGAATAGCTTTTTTAGGGATATATATATATATATATATATATGAACTTGTCCCAGGTTCTATAATTGTGGAGTTTAAAAATATAATGTAAATGTGCTTTGAATTAGAATTTTTTTCTATTAGTCCTTATGAAATCTTTTTTTTTTCTCAAAGAATCTTTGAAGATGAAAGAACAACTATAATGAAAGGACTCTGGGTTCCTGAGGCACCATTCTTCCAAAGAGTTCAAGTAAACTGTTCCTTAGCTCTAAGGAGCCTAGAAAGACATATTTTACTTTGAGATACCAGAGAAGTTAATGTATATTTTTAAGTAGGCAAAAGTGCAAAAGCAGGTAGTCAATAGGAACAATATGTTGCTTTTTGCTTGAGGATTTTCTAAAAGTCTGAAACATTTTTTCCTCAGAGTTATTTTTAGTCCCCAATCTATTCTCTTGAAAAAGCATCCATGATTATCATTAACATCACCAGGAATTTCATGAATAAGTTATTAACTGAACAAACTCCTCAAGTGGTTATCAAGAGTAACAAATCAGTGTTTCTTAAAATGCCAGACTTTTAAATATAGGGTCTTACCTTATGCAGCACTGAGATATTCAACCCCTTTGATATTAAAAAGGAAAAACCTAAGCCCCAAGAGAGAAAGTTTATTTATAAGGAGAGAAAAATTTTCAATAATGTGCAAGTTAAAGGGAAAATATGTAATCTAACAAAGAAATAGTTCAATTTACATATCATTTCTGTAAACTTTTCGTTAAAAGCTCCTAGAAAATATAGCCATCTGTTTTTCAAGAATGTCTTGTGGGAGAAACATAATTCATTCTTTCCATTTTAAGCATCTTAAGAAAACAATAAATTCTTTCTTATCATCACTAGATAGACTCCTCCATCAAGGGCAGAGTATTTAGTTGCAGATCCTTGAAAAGAACTGCAATCAACCAGTAAAGCAAAACCTTGAATTCACACACCTCGTGGAGATTATAGGGCCTTCCTGCTCTAACAAGGCCTTGAGAGGCCCAACTCAATCCTTCAGTCTCTTTGAGCTGCATCAAATTCAAATGCCACCTAATTCCTTAACCTGCCCCCATCCTGTTAGTATTCTTTACCCAATCTAAATTGCTTTATATTGACTTTGCATGGGTTTTTTTTTTCTTTTGTGAACACTTACTACCCATTCCCCCTTCAATACATGCATTTTTCATGAGATCAGGTACTATTTCAGTTCTGCCTTTGTATCCCCAACGCCTACCACATGGCCTGAAAAACAGGAAGTATCAATAAATGCATCTTGATTTGAATGACTTCTAGAAGTATTTACTAAATCGTTACTATATTGAAATGACCTGGACTAGGAGCAATCATGTACTGGCAAATGATTAACAACTGGTTCTCTGAAACAAAAAAAAACCCCATATTCATGACATACTTTTAAAGTTAATCTGAGTTTTAAGATTTTCTCCATCACCTTGAGTCCAGAGAGTCATCAAAACAATAAATCAAGCCCCCATCTGTAGTGTTTACAAAGCTAACACTGAGAATTTAACAACCAGCTGTCTCAAACTAATAGGAGGTGACTCCAGTACAACCCTAAGGTTAAGGGAGCTATAAGTTTAATATAAAGTGACCACCAGCCACAAGTTTACAGTCTATCTGGGCTCCATGCATACTTGAAAAGATGAAAGTATTTTTATTTCTGCATAGTGATACAGGATTAGTACATTACATGAAGTTGAGAAATATTAGATTATTAGCAAATAATAGCAGACCCCAAATGCCTGATTTAATGTACATAAAAATCATTACAGCTTTGAGTGGAAAGGGAAGACTTCAGAGAGAAGGTAGGGTTTATCATATAGTTTTAGACTTACGAATGACCTACTGGCCACCTGTTGTTGTTCAGTTGTTTTCAGTCATGTCCAACATTCTGTGACCCTATTTGGGATTTTCTAGGCAAAGTTACTACTAGAGCAGTTTGTCATTTCCTCCTCCTCATTTGAGGGAATTATGGAAAATAGGGTTAATGAACTTGTCCAGCATCACACAGCTATTAAGTGACTGAAGCCAGATTTGAACTCTAGAAGATGAATCTTCCTGACACCACTCTAGCTGCCCCACTGGCAATCTGTTCCAACTCTTATCTTGAAAAGGATCCCCACTATACCCTGTTTTTGTTGTTTGCCCTTCATTTTTCAAGGAGGATCAATGATAATCACAGGTGACATCTTGACCTGTGCATGAATTGGATTTAAGTGAGCCAGAGTTGCACAAAGTCATCAGCCTTACTTTCTCTACCTGAATCATTGAAACCCAGTGGTGGGACAAAAGATGAGACAACAAGGGATGACCCAGGATGACCTTGGCATCTTTCATGCCTGACAAAATTCTAAGCACTCTACTATGCCTGCTTTAGCTGCCTTCATGGTCATTGAAACAGATTGTTTTCATCCACCCACTATATATACCATATTTAACAGATGAACATCCAACCTCCAAATTGAGAAGAGGTCTGACCAGGAAAGTGTACAGAAGAGGAACAATTACCTCCTTATTCCTAGAAACTGTGTCTCCCTTAATGGAGCACAACATTTCATTATCTTTTCTGCTGCCATGTCATGGTACTGCTCATTCATATTGAGCTTGCATTTCACTAAAACTTTGTTTCTTTTCAAACAGCTAACTAACCAGCCTTTCCAGTCCTGTACTGGTGAAGTTGAATTTTTTAACCCAAACACAAAATGTTACATTTATCCAAAGCTCTACCATATCAAGATTTTTTTATTGTCATATAATATTATCTCTCTCCCAATTTTCCATCATATGCAATTTTAACAAGTATGCTATATTTGCCTTTATCCAAGTTATTGATGAAAATATTAAACATCTCTCAGCCAAACAAGTTTCAAATAGGACTTAGAGTAGGGAGGAAAGGAGAGGACATTCTGGGTGAAGAAAAATAATAGAAGCAAAAGCTTTAGAGGCAAGAAAATGGAGTGGCCATTTTTCCCTTTAAAAATGGCCCGGTGGACTGGAAACTTTCTTATAAGCACTTGGTATATAAGAATATCTGAGAGCAGGGAATGGAGTGACTGAAGTTATGCCTGCTTTTGGCAGATAATAAATAGGGAAGACTGGAGATATATTTTCCCCCTTCTATTAGTGAACAGACTCTGGAGGAACAAAAGATGCACTCAGCAGTCAAGCCCTGTAGGAGCTGCTATATCTTTGAAGAATGAGTCTGGTCATTTACTTTTTCTCCCTTCCTTCTGGATTACAATGGTGCTATGTGTTTCACTAATACATATTCCCAAGCCCTAAGAATGTTTGGTTTTATAAAAGCAGAGAATTGATTACTGCAGGACCATCCTCATTATGCAAAACACTTCCCTTGTTTTCCTTAATTTTTCTCTCCCATTTCTGTTACTCTTATTCCTCATGCGGTTTCCCTAACCATCTCCCCTGCAGCAGGTCATATTTTCATATTAACCCCTAATAGCCTGGAGTTCCCTGACAGGAGCCTACTCTACTAGAGAGTCTGTCCAAACTCCCTTCTGTTTCCTAACAAAACTTATCCCACATCCTATAACCCAAAGGTAATCTGTCCTCCAATTTTCAAGGTGGCAGTTAATTATCTGAGAGGAATGCTTATATTAAAGAGTTGATAGTTGATAATGAGTTTGTGTGTTATCCATCTTCAAGGCAATTGCATGTTAGCAGGAATCTCCTGGAGGCAGAATGTCTTGACTCAGTAGGTTGCACCTCTAAGTAGTGTTCTTTTGGTTCCATTTGTGGGATCAACAGGGATTCAGAGGTACAGGGACAGAAGACAGTTGGTTGCCCATTCCAATTTCCTTTATAGAACTCTCACATCATAAAAAGAGGAAAAATAAAAAGAGTACAAAAATATTAAAGGCTGCTATTTTTGTGGTGGCAAAGAATTGGAAATTGAGGGGATGCCTTCAGATTGAAGCATACTACTATTTTCACTTTGAGTTTTTGTTTTTTCTTTCTTGTGGTTTTCTCCTTTTGTTCTGATTCTTCTTTCACAACATGACTAATGTGGAAATATGCTTAACATGATTTTACATATATAACCTATATCAGATTTCTTACTGTCTTGGCGAGGGGGAAGGAAAGGGAGGGAGGGAGAAAAATTTGGAACTCAAAATCTTACAAAAATGAATGTTGAATATTATCTTTACATGTAATTGGGAAAAAACAAAATACTATTAAAAAAGAATTTTTATCAGAGCTATATGCAACATTTTTATATCAGGGGCAAACCAAATGTAGTTGAAGGGTGATGGTCCAGGGGAGAGGTATCAGAAGAAGCACTGGATACTGAGGACACATCATTGTTAATATGGGTTGGGTGAGGGAGGAGATCACTGATGATTTAGCTACCAGACAGAAGAAGGTTGCCTCAGGGATACTGTCATATTTCTCTGCTATTGATAGATTGTAAATACTGACAGTATTCTAAAATTCATCATCCTGAGACAAAATTCCAGTACTTCTGCTTGTTATGGTGCTCATCTTCATCGTAATTGAGATTTCAAGGGTTCAAGGTCACTATCCATTTAACAACAGGTGTGTAGCTATAAGCATAGAATTGTATTCATTTGCCCATCACTCTATCCACTAGCCATGTCCACTTTTTCTCACAAAATCAGAATCACTATATTTAAGACTTAGCATGGCCACCTAGTCCAAGATATACACCCCCCAAAAAAAATCCCATCTATAACATACTGGACAAAAAGATCTCCAAGAGAACCTTCCACTTCTCAAGAGAATGCATTCCACTTTTGGTCAGTTCTAATTTTTCAGAAGTTGGGTCATTGTGGGTTTTTTTTTCAACATCAAGTTTAAGTGGCCTTTTTGAAAGTTCCACCTCTTCTATTGTTCCTATTTTTACTCAATCCGAACCAAAAAAAAAAGAAGTCAATTCACTTCTTCACATGATAAATGTCTTCAAAGGTCTTAAGACAATTATCATGACCACTTACGGATCTTCTGTTCTCCTGGCTTATCCTGCAGAGTTTCTTCAACTGATCTTCAGATATTATGAACTCAAGGTCTTCCATTATTTTAGTTGTTCTCCTCTGGATACTCTAAATACAATGCTCAAGATGATGTCTAACAAGGACTGGGGGACTCTCATTTCCCTATTCTTTAGAGTTATGCCCTTCTTGAAAAGTCTATGGTTTCATTGGCATTTTTGCCCACCATATCACACTTCTGACTCAAATTGATCCTTTGCAGTCCACTAAAATCCTTGAATAATTTTCTTAGAACAATGCCTATATAACCTTGCTTCCTGTATTTGAAATTTAATTTGAAAATTGAGACATTTATCCTTTTCCAATCTCATGGTACCTTTCCCAGTTGTGAAGTTGATTTTTTTGTACCCACATGTAAGACTTTACATTTATCCCTAATAATTATTGTCTTATTAAATTCAGTTCACAGTTCTAGTCTGTCAAGATACTTTTGGATGCTAACTCTTCAATAAAAACTCTGCAGATGACACAAAACTGGGAAGAATTACTAATTTAATTGAGCATGCCATATAAACATTTTTCTAAGCCATTAATAAAAATAATAAATAGCACAGGACCAAGAACAGATTCCTGGAATCTTTGAATCCAGCCACTTGAACAATTCTGAACCCATCTAATTATAATGCAATCACTATTTCTCTGTCTTATATACAAGAATAACATGAGATGCTTTATCACAAGCTTTGCTTTAAAAAAAAAAGTGACTAAAATGTCCATACTCTTTGACCCACAGATTCCACTACTAGACATATATTACAAGAAGGTCATAGAAAAAAAGAAAATATTTATATATGCAAAAACCTTTATAACTACATTTTTGTGGTAAAGAATTGGAAATAAAGTAGATTTCCAGTGATTGGGATATACAAATTGTGGTACATAAATGTAATGGAATATTACTATGCTGTGGGGGAAAAGTAATATGAATGCAGGTAATCATGAAAAACAGCATATGAATTGATAAAAATTAAGTAAGCAGAGACAAAAAATGACATGCAAAAGGACAACAATGTAAATAGAAAGAACACCCACAAAACAACCAAAAATGAATATTGCAAAATTACAAAGAAGAGTTTCCTCAGAGAAAATATGAGAAGACATTGTCCCATACTCCTTTGCTGAGGTAAGAGAACTCACAGGAATGGGACACAGATTTTTTTTTCAATCTATTGATGAGTTTTACTTCTTTTCTTTTCTTTTTTCCTTTTAAATAATTATTTGTTATAAAGGATTGTTTTCTGGGAGGGGAGAAGAAGAGATACAAAAATGAACATCAATCTCACTGGCCTATAGTTTGTAGACTCTGCTCTCTTTCTTTGAAAACTGAGACATTTGTCCTTTTCCAATGTCATGGTACCTCTCCCAATTTCCATGTTCTTTCAAATATCACCAACAGAAGCTCATCAGTTCTCTCAGGAACCAAGTGATATAATTTATCTTGACCAAATGCCTTGAGTTTAATGAGGACAGCTAGATGTTCTTTCCCTATTTATCTTGGGTATCAACTCCTTATTAATTTGTCCTCATAGTTAGTGGGGATATCATTGAGATAATATCTAAATCTTTTCATCTGGAAAAAAGATTTCCTACAGGTTGATTTCTTATTCAAATAATAAAGTTACAATTTTTCCACACACACAAATGCAGTGGTTTCCTGCCCCTTGACAACTATGATTCAATTCAGTAAATATTTATTAAGTATCTACTCTGAATGAGGAACAGGATTTTCTCTACATAGTTCCCATACTCCCCACCACAGGAGGCCATCTCTCTCAACAGGAGCTGTCCTGAGCCTCTGTAGGTGATATGTATAATAATTTCAACCTGCAGGTAAGGGTTTTTATCACTTTTATTCCATATTCCAGCTATGTTTAACTCATTTCTGTCATCTAGAAATTTGTTATTTTCTATTCCTGCTGGTTTTCAAAGAAGGAAAAAAGCTAGATCTTTGCCACCTAGGGCTTTCAAAACAATTATGATGTGTTTTCATAATAATCAGGAATAGGTAGGAGAAACAATGCCCCTCTTAAGTTTCCATGTGGCTCCCCAAACAATCATAGAGTTCCGAAATATACCTGCTAATGCAGAAGGACTCCCTTAAGAGAGCCAACTCTGTGAAAGGATCTGTTGCCTCAATGAATACCATAAGGAATTCCTTATGGGTTTTCCATACCTTATGTATTGATATTTCATTTAGTGTGTCAGAGGAGAGAAAGAGAGATTTGGGGACAAATTTACCCTTCAATTACATAAAGTTGGGAGCCACCTATTTTGCCAACCTGGTAAGACAGTCTAGATCAATGGTTTGGCTGCCAAATTTTATTCCCATCTTTTCCAATCCATCCTCTAATTGGTGGCAAAAATTGTATATTAGATACACAGTCTAAAAGAAGTTGCCCACAACCAGAGCAAATTTGTAATAGTTCCTGGGGATCTGACCAAGGAACACTCTTCCTGGCCTCCATCCCCAAGTTTCTATAGAATATTTCATCAAAATGTTCATAGTCATTTTCCCTATTACTTATCAGTCAGACAACCTCCATGGTACCTAGAATCAGTGAAATAACAAATTGGTTAATTAGAACAAAAATTTATGTGCATCTATAGCAGAAAATTAGAAATAGGAAAATCTCATTCAAATGTCATTCTCTCAGGGAAGGTAGGTGTCACAGTGGATAAAGCACTAGCCCTGGATTCAGGAGGACCTGAGTTCAAATATGGCCTCAAACTCTTGACACTAACTGTGACCCTGGGCAACTCACTTAAACCTCATTGCCCAGCAAAAAAAAAGTCACTCTCTTTTCCTGTAATATTCTTCCTCCTCCATGTTTTATGCCTTGCCCATCCTTCCAGGCCCAATTCAATAATTCCATAAAGCTTTTTTTCTGGTTCCCCAAGGTAAAAGTATTTCCTCCATCATATAATTTCATAGTACCCTACATTCTTCTTATAAATTTGCCATATCCCAATTTGTATTATATTTTTTGTATACAGGTTTGCCCTTCCAGATATCCTTAACTGGTTATGGGAAAATATCAGATTATTAATTGCCAGTAAATTCATTTCTAGGAATAATACCTACTTGTATCGATTCTAACAATTGACAAAATGACAACTACAGCAACATTCTGTAATTTATGTTTGAGTTTGGCTACAGTGTATGTAGTGGATACATGAATCATCATCTTTGTGGCAATTCAGTTCAGTTTAATACCACAAGCAGAGTCACCCCAACCTTCTGAATTACATGTACAGGAGTTGGCTGAAGCTACTAGCTATGTGACCCTCCCTTCTCCCAGCTCTTCTACTGCCCTTTCTAAAAAGGATAATTCAGGTCGTGGCCTAAGTGTCCCAATGAAGGTGGGAGGCAGAAAGGCAAATGGAAAGGGGTCATCAACACTTTTCTTAAGCTCCCAAAAGACTCAGTTAGAGGGGATGACTAAGCAAGATGTGTAATACCTGTATGCTGAAAAAGGGATGAGATAAAAGAAATAGTTTTCTCTTAACTTGACTAAAAATGGGAAATGGAGATTTGATTAAATAATACAAGAAGGTGGTTGCCATATGTTCTTTAAGAGATTTGGGGGTCCAATATGCCTTCTGGGGTGAGATTTAAAAATGTGATAGGGCAGGTAGATGGCACAGTAGATAGAGTGCTGGGGTTAAAATAAAAAAAAGGCTCATCTGCCTAATTTCAAATCCAGCTTCAGACACTTACCAGCTGTGTGACCTTCAGCAAGTCATTTAACCCTATTTGCCTCAGTTTTCTAATCTATGAAATAAGCTGGTGAAGGAAATAGCCAACCACTCCAGTATCTTTAACGAAAAAACGCCAAATGTGGTCACAGAGTCAGACACAACAGAAAAAACTTGAACAACAACAAATTTAGCGTGAAAATTTTTGAGGCATGAAAAAACTGGGATTCTAGTCTTAAGAAATGCAAATAAAAATATAAACATGGATAATTAATATTGGGCCAATAGTTTAAGACTACTTCTGACTAATTTTCCTGGCCAATCTGGATATTTATCAACATTTGAACTAATATTTGTTCATAATTCCATGAACATTATTATCCAGCCAATTTTCTATGTTCATTTTTTTTTTTTTTGGTGAGGCAATTGGGGTTAAATGACTTGCCTGGGGTCACACAGCTAGTAAGTATCAAGTGTCTGAGGCCGAATTAAAATTCAGGTCCTCCTGACTCCAGGGCCGGTGCTCTATCCACTGTGCCACCTAGCTGCCCCCATGTTCATTTTCTAGGGAGGGGAAGAGTACAAAGACAAAAGCTAAATGTCTGTGATCAAGACTAGGTAGCACATCTTCCTCTCCAAATACTCTACTTTAAGGGTTCTTCTCCCATCTCTAATATTGGGAAAAGTCCTGGACTAGAAACCAAGAAACTAGAAACTAATGGCTATAGATCATTTCTCTGCCACCTAAGTCTTAGAGAATTACCTGGACACACTAGGAGGTTAAGTGACTTCCCAGAGGCAAGCATTGAATATGGGTCTCTCTGGCTTCAGGATTGGCTATGACTCGCTGCCAGCTACATGACTCTGGAAAAATCATCTCATTTTTCCATCCTTCATTTCTTGTCTAGAAAATAAGAGGAAAAAAAGAAAGAAAGAAAATAAGGGAGTTACACTAGAATGCTCTGGCATTCTGAAATTTAGAGCAGAGATGGCAAAGCAATCTGCCAGCAAAACTCCCCAATAGGAAGAAATTATATTAAAATATAATTGGGACATATTGAACAAAAATACTTTATAACATAGGTATTGTTAGTTTGCAATTTTCTAAGTCAAAATGGAGCCAGGGATGCATTTCTATTTGATTTTGATGCTAGGCAGAGATTCCTAGGAGGAGGCTCTAAACCATTGGAGTAGAGGGTACTCTGCATTTTCTGATGTCTTCATCCTAACTGGGAGGTGGCAGGAAACTGGGAAGTATTCTTTTTTGCTTTGCTCAAAAATCAAATAGCTCTGAATATTACATGAGCCAAATTTCCAAAATCAGTTTTGAAAATAACTAAGCAACCAAAATTCTACTTGGTCTTCATTCTCCCTTCCCCTCCTCTTCTACTCTTATGTTCCCCTGCCCACCTCTCTGTCTGTCTCTCATTCTCTCTCTGTTTCGGACTTTGTCTCTGTTTCTCTGTCTCTGTTTCTCTCTCTGTCTCTCTCCCTCTCTCTTCTCCCCTCTCACTTTCTCCCTTTTCCCTCTCTCCCTGCCTCTTTCTCTCTCTCCTTTCTTCTAATTCTCTTGCCCTCTCACTCTTTCCCCTTTCCCTCCCTCTCTCTCCCTTCTTCCTTTCTCTCTTCCCCTCCCTCCCTCTTTTTTCTTCCCTCACTTTCTCCCACTGCCATTTTCTCTCCTTCTCTCTCTCCATCTGTCTGTCTTTCTGTCTGTCTGTCTGTCTCTCTCTCGCACACGCACACACACACACACACACACACACACACACACACAGAATCAATAAAAGTAGAGATGCTTTTCATTAAACTGAATTTGATAACTGCCTTCAGTATTTCATTGACTTCAATGCTACATCAGCTTCTTGATAGGCTTTCTGCCTTCGCATTGGGATGGAGAGTGATCAATCCATCAGCAATTCAGAATTTTACTCTGTACTGAATTGTCAATAAATAATTGATTCAGCTCAAAGTTCTTGTGACAAACCTTATTTCTGTAATGTTTGTTTCCACATAGTGACTGTAATAAGTTTATTTGACACCTTGTCTGATACATAAAAACTCTTATTCTACAACGGATTTTGTTTCTTTCAGGTTGTGCAGACCAGCATAATGTTAATATGGCATGGCAGTTTTTGAGCATTGTGAAAATAATTATTTTCAGCCAATTGAATAAAATTCATTAACCTTTGTTATCTAATGATGGTCTGTGATAGCAAACTTGTCTTTGAATACTGAAGCTTTTTGAATCACAGAAAAGGACTAGTTGACTTTTCAGATATCATCAACTTCCAAAAATATAAGAAATTTGAATGTCAGTTTCCTTTTTCAATTCAGGATTGAGAAACAGGAAGGGGAAGTCCAGGCTTGCAATTGAAGCATTTCCCCCCGTCCCAAAATGTGTCAAATCAAATAAATTTATGTATAGTATTTAAAATATGGGAATATGCCCTTCCATTTATGGATAAGGTAAAAACAATCATTGTTTGTTCTATCATTCTATTTTATTTTTGCATCACCTTTATTTCCTAACATATTCTTCCTTCCCTTTCCAGAAATCCATCCCTTTATGAACAAGTTTTTTCTTAGAAGAAAAAAAGAAAATTAGCAAAAATAATCAACATATCAGGCAAGTCTGACAGTATATAAATGTCTCACCTCTGAAGTCCCCAAACTCTCCAGAGAAGGAGGTACATTTTCCTAATTTTCTTCAGGATCATAATTGGTTATTATATTTATGAAGTACCTAGTTTTCCATTTTTGTTATTATATTCCTTGCATATATAAGGTTCCTAATTCTGTTTACTTTGGGTCATAAGTCCTTCTGTTTCTCTGTATTCTTCATTTTCTGTGTGTTTTATGGAACAATATTTCATACTATTAATTTTCCACATTTTTAAAGCCATTACCTAAGTATTTGGCATCTACACTGTGTCCAATTCTTTGTTACTATAAAAGGTGTTGCTATAAGCATTTTGGTATATATAGGATCTTTGGTCTTCTTGGCATATGTGCCTAGCAATAGCATTTCTGTGTCAAGGGGCATGGGTACTTTATTCACTTTCTAAGCGTATTTCCAAAGTGCTTTCTAATTCTTCACTAAAGGACTTCACCAACAGTATTTTATTGCCCCTGTATTTCCATAGTCCCTAAAGTGTTGACTATTCTCATCTTTTTTTAAATCTTTGCCAATTTGCAAGTTTTGAAATAAAACCTCAGAGTTATATTGAATTTAAGTTATTTTTGTCAGTTCTAATGTCTTGAACATAA
Organism: Dromiciops gliroides; assembly: GCF_019393635.1. Taxonomy (NCBI): domain Eukaryota; kingdom Metazoa; phylum Chordata; class Mammalia; order Microbiotheria; family Microbiotheriidae; genus Dromiciops; species Dromiciops gliroides. The sequence continues at coordinate 275,507,296 of NC_057863.1, read as the reverse complement.
GATCCTTATCAGAAATATGTGATGTGATATTTTTTTCCAAATAGACCACTTTTTTATCTCAGTGCATTGATTTTGTTAGTTCAAAAGCATTTAAATAGTGTCATCAAAATTCTTTATTTTGCCACTTTTTGTAATTGCCTCTTTCCATTATTTGGTTAAGAATTATCCACCTCCTAAATCCACAAAAGGCATCTATCCTGTTTCTCTTCTAATTTTTTACAGCATAACACAATTAATATTAAAGTCATAAAACCATTTTCAACTTATTGTTATATGTTTTATAAGATATTAGATATAGGGCAACTATATACAATGCACTTTTCTAGGAAAATTTCTGTGTCCAAGTTGTATGGTTCAGTTGCTCATTTGCAGACTGGAGAAATTTGGAGTTAGTAACTGGCAAACTCTGAACTGAAGAACTGTTTTATGATTAATGTATTTTGTTTGATTGTTTATCAGTTGGCAATGATGATATTTTATTTTTTCATCATAGAGTGATATTTTTAAGGTGAAGATCCATTTCTGAACTGAGCAGTGTAGAAGGTAAAATATATTTCAAAGTTATATGAAAGATGACTGCACATTTATAACTTATATCACCTTGCTTACCATCTTGCAGAGGGTTGAGGGAGAAAATTTTGCAATTCAATATCTTATTAAAAATTGAATGTTGAAAATTGTCTCTACATGTAATTGGAAAAAGTAAAATACAATTTTTAAAGTTATATTTAAGAAATATTATAGATTTCTGCACTCAAGTCAGAAAAGATACTTCAGAGCTATACAAAAGCAAAACTATAACTCCCCGTGTTGTCTCCCATCTGTTGCTGTGAAGAAATGATGGTTGGTAAAAAAAAGTCTATACCCCCTCTTAGCATAGCCACGTACAGTGAGAAGAGTAGAAGAGAAAGAAATCATTATTAGCTGCCCCTTGTTACTACCAAGGAGTTGGAAAAGAAACTCAGAGTCCTGCCTAAAGAGCAGAACTCAAGAACCTTCAGCCATCCTAGGCAAGGGATTTCTACTTTTTCTAATACAGGATAACACTACTTGAGCTGAGCCTAAAGTTGGAAGTACTGAAGACTTACAGGTGTCATCAAGGAGTGATGAGTATTCCACCTGGGAAGAGGCCAGCAACAAAGAAGATTAGCACATTCTATCAGTCCTGTGGATCAACCCATCCAGCTGAGATGCCATGCCCCTGTGAAGAGCTAATCACACTCTCAACTATGGAAAGAGAAAGGACATCATGAGTCCACAGATCCTGAGGTGAGAGTTGTCCTGGTCACAGGCATTAACACAAGTACCTCATTAGCTTGGTAATTTTTTGTTTATATCTACCTTCCCCACAGACACTGTGTGCTTTCACAGAGGAACATGCCTCAGATTTATAGGTGGAATATTAATTGTTATTTTTGCTCCTCATTCTATTGAGTAAATATTTTGATTGAGTTAATGGAGTCATTTTGGCAGATTTATTAGTGAAAAAATACACTGGTAAAAGTTCATGAACTACAATGTTAGGAGGAAGAGCCACATATTACAGTTACCCCTAGAGACTTGAGAAAATTGATTTGTAGCAGTCTCTGGGATTTAATGGACCTGCTGCTAGCTTAGGGTCAGGTCAATAAGGAGGAAAGAAGCTAGCCTGGGAGGATTTGGGGATAACAGTTCTATAGGGAGGGAGGGTTTGATGGAGGTGAGACTACTCAAACTTCTCACCAAAGATCTAATTTGTTCCACTGTTCTATTTTTCACATTTTTGAACTAGTACCAAATAGTTTTAATGACTACTGCTTTATATAATTTGAGATCTAGAATGATATTTACCACCTTTCTTTCCTACTGTTCTTCATTATTCCTTTAAGCTTCAAGGTCTTTTGCTTCTCCAAATTAATTTTTTATTATTAATTTATCTAGCTCTGGAAAATATTTTCTTGATAATTGGTTACAGTACTAAATATGTAAATTAAATTAGATAGCATCATAATTTTAAAAATTATTTTGCCACAGTTTGACCATTAGCACTAAATCTCCCTCTAGGTATTTAAGTTTTTTCTTTATTTTTTTAAATTGTGTTTTGTAATTATATCTGTATAGATCATGAATATACCTGGAAAGGTTACCACACATTTTATGCATTTTGTAGTTATTTTGAGTTATTTCTCATATCTGTCCTCCTATTTCCTCTTTGGTTTTGTAGTGCTATAAGGAAAAGGTGCTGATTTTTGTGTACTTATTTTGCATCATATTATTAATTTACTCCGTTTCTGTGCTGATTCTTGCTTTCTATGTATCATTGTTTCCTAGGCAAATAGTTTTATCTCCTCTTTAACTGTTGTCACAACTTTAATTTCTTTCTCTTGTCTCATTCTATTGCTTATATTCCTGGAAATCTGTCCAATAAGAGTGAGGGAAAGTGTCATCTTTGCTTTATTCCTGTATTTATTAGGAAAACTTCTAATGTTTCTCCCTTTATATATAATGCCTGGGTTTTTGTTCTTAGATACTTTTTATCACAATAACAAGAATTCCCTCTATGCCTATGTTTTGCAGAAATTTTACTATAAAAGAATGTTACATTTTCTCAATTTTTTTTGTTTTTAAACTTTATTTAGGATTTTATTTTCCCCCAATTACATCTAAAATAATTTTAACATCCATTTTTAAAACTTCCTTTCTCCCTCCCCCCTTTAAGTAGGCAAACAATTCAATATGTTATATGTTCAACAATTTTTTAAAGCATAATCATGTGCTTTGGATCTTTTCCAGTATGATTAATTGTAATAATTGCTTTTCTCATTTTAAATATGTTTACATCTCTAGTATAAATCCAACTTGATCATACTGATCTACTTTGTAGCTAAAAGAAATTTAATTCATCCTTATTTGTTTAAAACTTACAAATGTGAATTTTGACTATAGAAAATACCATGGAAAATTTAACATAAATAATGAAAGACACTAAACATATTTAGATACAAAAGCATCAGGAGAAAAATCCTGAAATCTTGCCAAAACCTTATCTTAAACTGGACCATATAGACAGCTTACCTGACCTGTGATTCAAAGTACTGTGGGGATGGAGACAGTAGGAGAAAAGAACCAGATCTAGATATTGCATGTAAAAAGACAGAAGGTTAAATGGATAACCCAGACAGAAGCATGACTAGAAAAAAGAAAGAGAGAAAGAAAAGAGAAGAAAATGTTCTTGTCTACTAAGTGGTGGTTCTGTCATAGAATTACATTAATTGCTGAACCTAAGGGAAACAGCCTCCTGGGGAAAGAGGGTTCCAAAGCATAAGTAAAAGTCAGAGCCATGACCAGGTCAGAGACCAGAATGCTGCTCCAGGTCAGGAATGCTTACAAAGGGATGAAGTAGAAAAAGCAGACAGAAATCCAAAGCAAGTCTTGCAAACCAAAGAGTTCTGTAAAGAGATCAGGAATCATGCTACCAGAAGTATCTGTGAGATTTCTGTGGGCTTAGACTCTAAAGACAAAGGAAAAGCAGATAAGGAGATATATACTATAGCTAGCCAGCTAAGGAGGAAGATCAGCCAAATGGAGGTGCTTGCAAAGAAGATTCACAAATGGCTCCTATGACTCACAAAATGTTAATTAATGGCTCCTTTAGTGTTCCAAGTAGAAATTTGACTCATTCTAGGCAATTGTCAGCACTTGAAAGAGTGTGCTAAGCTTTGAAAAGGGGTCAGCTTCAGGCAGTCAATGATGATCTTATGATATATGATCTGTTAATAATATTATTTGATTGTAAAGGGTCCAAATGGGGGGGGTGGATATTTTCCTTCAGTTTGTGTACTATGTATACTATGTATCTAGGTCATGACTCCTTACTAGTGTACCTCCCCCTTAACAATCATCCAGTAGACTAAATTGACTTTCAGGAAAAGGTTTTTACTTAAATGTCATTTTTGCTTTAGAAAAGTTAAATGTCAGAAAGGGAAAAGACAAAATAACCAAAATATAAAGAGGAAACTCTTTCATGTGTAAAGGAAGCATCCCATACCTTAGAGTTATAGGGTTGAATTGTTCATTTCTCTGTGAGACAACACAGAGCCCAGAGTGCTTCAACACCATAGTCCCCTGCCTCTCATTTGAATTAGTTATCAGTAGGAATCTGGACAGTGTCATTTGTATGATTATCATTAATATAGGTAAAAGGTTGCCTAACAGAGAGAATTTTCTTTGAACAAGGAAGAACTATAGAACAGGAAAGGATAATTATCTGATAACTCCTGCCTGCCAAGTCTCTGAGGGAGTCAAAGAAGAGCTTTCTACCACTCCTAGACTAAGGGCTGTTAACTTGCTGAAAAGAGTACTGAAACACAGTTGATCCAGATGCTAGAGATGAGGAAGACTGCAGCTGTCCACCAAAGAGCAAGCCCAGGAAGTCCAACCATTGGACCCATCCAGCAGAGTTGCTATGAAGAGCACAGAAGCTGAGGAATCCATCAGCTGAGGGTAAGCATCCTTAGGGTAGCAGTCAAGCTGGTCTGGCAACTGGGCTGTAGATTAATGTGCCTGGCCCAATCCAGTAGCAGACCAGCAGCTGAACAACTTTAACAGTACAGGGTAAGCAGCAGACAAAATCCTATGAGGAGTAAGCACAGAGAAGAATGACCTGCTTGAACCATCCTTACACTGGATTGACTCATACAAGAGCATACATGCCCTACAAGGAGTAAACCCTACTGAGCCACCCAGAGAAAGAAAGGACATCAAATCCCTGATTCCAGAGTTGTAAGTTGCCTTGGTCATGTGTGATCCCTATACATGTGTCTTCCTACCTTTACACTTTAAATCCTTATGTATTCTTACTCCCACGCACTATCCCACAGATACACATATAGTGTGTGGGAGTAAGAATACATAAGGATTTAAAGTGTAAAGGTAGGAAGACACATGGATAGGGATCACACTTTTAAAAAAAGAAATCTCCACTAGACCCTACCATCCCCTCAAACTGTTGTCCTTTCTCTTTCTTCCCTTTATCAATCAAATTTTATAAAATAGTTGTCTAACCTTCCTGTCTCTACTTTCTCTTTTCTTATTCACTTCTCAATCCTATGCTAAGGCTTCCAACATCATTAGCAAATTAAAACTGATCTTTCCAAACTTGATGGTCTTTTATAGGTCCTAATTTTTCTTGACCTATCTGCTGAATTCACCATCTTCTCCTCCTAGATAGTCTATCTTCTCTGGGTTTCTTTTTTTTATGAAACCATTCTCTCCTGGTTTGACTCCTTCCTGTCTGAAAACTTCTCAGTCTCATAACTGTGCTGTGGGTGTTCCCCAAAGTTCTGCTCTGAGACCTATTCTCTCTTATATTTTCTCTCCCTCTGCTCCCCTTATCCTTCTGGAGGGACTCCCCTTCACTCCCTTTTTTGTGTTTCTTCCTCTTTCCTTAGTTACCATGAGATTAACTATCACCTCTAAGCATAGAACTCCCAAATCTTCATTTCCAGATCCAGTCACTCCCCTCAACTTTACTCCTTTATCACTGGCTGCCTAATGGATTTTTCAAACTAGAAATCACAGAAACATCTTGGAGCAGCTAGGTGGCTCAGTGGATAAAGCACCAGCCCTGGATTCAGGAGTACCTGAGTTCAAATCTGGCCTCAGATACTTGGCACTTACTCGCTGGGTGACCCTGGGCAAGTAAGTTAACCCTCATTGCCCTGCCAAAAAAAATCTTGAATATAACATGTGCTCTTGTCTTCTGAACTTCTTTCTGTCAAAAGCACTACCACCTTTTTGGTTGTCTCAGGTTCATAATCTTAGCATTTTTATCCATTCCTCACTGTCCTTCTTCCCATATATATAAGCTGTTTACAAATTTTGTCATTTCTTCCTTCACAATATCTCTTACACCCTACCCCTTCTCTCTAATCACATACCTACCACCTTCAGGTCCTTGTCATCTCTTGCCTAGATTATTGTAACAGTCTCCTAACTGTTCTCTCTGCAAGCATTCCAATAAGCCCTAAACACTGATGACAACATTTTCCTTAAGCACAAATATGACTGTGACCTCCCCCACACTAAACCAACTCCAGTAGTTTCCTATTGCCCATAAGCATAAAATATAAAATCAGCACTTTCACTTTCAAAGCCCTTTACAATTTGAATCTGGTCTCTATCTACCTTGCCAGTTCACTGGACTTTACTTCTCTCTCACACTCTGCGATCTAGACAAACTGGCTTTCTTCTCTGTTGCTCACTCATACTCCCATCTCTTATCTCTGTTCTTTTCCATTGGTTGTCCAATTAATGTGAGGGATTCTTCCTTATCCATTCATCATTGATTCTTTCTCTTCCTTTAACATATAGCTTAGACACTATCATTTGCATGAAATCCTTTTTTTTTTTTTGGGTGGGGGCGGGTGAAGCAATTGGGGTTAAGTGACTTGCCCAGGGTCACACAGCTAGTAAGTGTTAAGTGTCTGAGACCAGATCTGAACTCAGGTCCTCCTGAATCCAGGGCCAGTGCTCCATCCACTGTGCCATCTAGCTGCCCCATGAAATCCTTCTTAATCCCTCCAACAACTAGTGCCCTCTTTACACAGTATCTTTTATTTAACTGCTTTGTTTATATATACATATACATGGTATGTATGTGTGTATAGATAGAAGATAGATAGATGATAGTTAGATAGATAGATAAACTTTGTGCTTATGCTGAATATATTTTTATATGTACTTCTTGGCTCCTCCTTTAGAATGTAAGTTCATTACAGGGAGGCATCATATTTCTTTGTAGTTATATCCCTAATACTTAACACAGTGCCTGTATTATGAATGACACTCAGCAAATTGTGACAGAAACCAATGGAATATTTAGTGCTAGCTCCTGGTGGGACTCCTCTTCCTGCTTTTCTTTGAATGACCTCTAGAAGTGGGGGATGGACAGTTCAGAAGAAGGTAGGGGTAAGTGCCATGAAAATAGAGACCCTCTTATAAAAGCCTTGCACCCTGTAACTTCACTGGTTCTGGTGATGCTTCTGGCAATATTGATGCCATATCCCATGAGGCATCCCTCATTGATGTGAGGGAATTAGAAACTCAAATGTCTGTGGGCATTCAAACACCAGAGAAAGATGTAAAATTGATCTACATCTTTAAAAAAACATTCCTGGCAGATGATAAAGATGATGTAAATAATTGAAATTGCATAACTTTCATGGAGATGTGCACTGGGGAAGGTGGATAATGAGTCAAACCTGTCTGAAGTTGGACGGGTAGCTTGTCTGAAACTGGAATGATGAGAAACACTTGTAGGTCATTGAACAGTTAATAAGATTCTTGCCTCCATATAAAAATGTATCTGGTCAGCTGGACAGGTTCTGCTGTGAGACATTCACCATGTCTGTAGGGCACTGGCACCATATGGGAAAGCTTCTTTTATGCCCTGAGGTGACTAGGAAGCTTATCAGTGAGGACATAGCCTAAATCTTAGCTCCCTGGGACACTTGTGTCTCAGGGAGAGTTAGTTTCCTTACCTTATAGGGGGAAAGAAACTTAGATTAGCCTCCATAGGAAGAATCTCTGATAGTATTCTTATCATGGTGGTTACAGTAATCTTTAAGTCCACCAGCTATGGTAAGCCTCAGTCTGGAATTTGGAGATTGCCTAAGAAATGTGCTGAATGAACTGCTTGGAATTTTTATATGATATTTGGGAGGCTAATGGAACTATGCTGTGTGGACTTGCTTGGGTCTCTTTGGTGTCAAACACTAGGAGAGGCACAATAATTGTCAAGAGGAGTTAATAAGATGGAAGGAAATACAGTTGTCAATAGTAACTGGGAAAAATCTGAAGCAGAGGCAAGAGCAATGTAAGATGAGGATGATGATGGTGGTGGTGGTAGTACTTATTTTGCTGGGCTATTGTGAAGAAAATTCTTTGTCAGGTATAAGATACTACATAAATGTCAGCCATTATTGTTGTTGCAATAATTGACCTCATGGGCGTATTGTAAGGAAATCTCCCTTTAAAGTACTATATTAATGTAGTTTACTATTTAAAAAAAGATGAGCAGGATGCAATCAGAAAAACCTGGAAAGGTTTACATGAGCTAATGCAAAGTGAAATGTACTGTATACAAAATAACATCAATATTGTAAGATGATCTGCTGTGAATGACAGTTATTTTCAGCAACTCAATGATCCAAGACATCTCTGAAGGACCTATGAAAAATGCAATCCATGTACAGAGAAAGAACTGATGGTACCTGAATACAGATGAAAGTATATTTTGTTGTTGTTGTTAGTTTTCTAAAGTTTTTTGTCTGCTATGCTTTGCATGACTGTACATGTATAACTTATATTGAATTGCTTGAGTTCTTAATGGGGGGATAGGGAGGAATGATGAGAATTTGGAACACAAAGTTTAAAAAAAAAACACAATTATCACCAAGAGTCCAAAGACATTTCTGGAATTTAGGATTTGGATCAAGATACCAAATGTATCCAACCTATTTGGGAAGTTGGTGTGAAGTACCAGTTTAAGGGCAAACAAGTTTCTGCTAAAATGACAAGAGCTTATCTCTTTTCAGGTATAGACACGGTACCCTTGCTCCCTGGTGCTAAAATTGACAGATGTGAATTTATATGTGCCCTCAGTAACTGATTTCCAGTGATCATGGATTGTTACCTTCAAAGGCACCTACCACTAGCAATTCCCATTTTGCAATAAAAGTTCTGCCTCACTTGGTCCACACAAGCCAGTAATTAAATCAGTCATCAACTCACAATTATTCTGTTGAGGATTCTTTTCTGTTTTAAGCATGTTTTCACCTCAGTTTATATACATTGGCAAGGCCAACCAACCATCAGAGATTATGACTAAACTTGTGTAATGAGGTCTTCACAAAAACATATTTTGCTCTTTTCTCCTCTATGGACATGTTGTTCAGCAAATGGAAGAACACAGGTGTTTCATCAGCATATCTTATTTGGCTAAGATGGTAGTTTTATTTTTCCCTCCAAACACCCAGGAAATGCTGTTCATATTCTATCAAACTTGTCACAAAATTGGATGGCAACTGCAGAACTAATGATCCCCTGAATCTAAATGAGAGGCCACTTTTCATAAATCTCCAGAACCATCAAAAGCTGGCTCTAAATGCACTCCAAAGCACTTTTAACTGGTTACAATTTCTAAGGTTTAAGTTTTATGGTGCTTCGAACAATCAACATCCCATTTGTCTTTGTCTTTGCTGTTTGACAAAGAAAGAACACAAACTCAGTTAAAAATAAAATAAGGCTGTAAATCTCAATCAGTATGAAGAGAGGATATGTGTTGCAGACTTGCACTTGACATTTGATGGTTTATACTTCTGGCATTGCTAATTGACTGATGTATTCCAAGGGTGGGCTGGTGTGTCTCATAGAAGAGAGAGTAAAGATACAAGGAACAATTAATTCTTCATACTCCATGTTATTAAGTACAGCGAAGTGCTTCTAAAGGAAACAGAGGCAGAGTTTCAAGGAGGAAAAGGGAATTTGAGATAAAGGAAGAGGAGATAGGTCATGTCAAGGGATTGGAGAGTGGGATGGTGTCACCTAGGGGAGGATGGGAAGAAAAAGGAAAGCTGCATAAGGATTTCTAGTTAAGATGGGTTTGAAAGTTCTTATAGGAAACCAGCTTCTCTGATGAACATCCTGTTAATGCACCAGATAAAACAGATCAATAATGAAAAAACTAAACCAGTAAGCTTTTCTAACTACTTTAGAACTGCACAGGAAAACCACCCAAGGACTAGGGGGAGATGTGGGAGGAGATAGTTATGGAAAGGACATGAATAGAGAAATGCAAGGAGTCCTGACACCAGTCCCATATCTGATAAATAGATGCTGAAGTCTCTCGGTGATCTGAGCTGGGGTGTGCTAGGGGGACCTGAAGGTCGAATGACCTTGATTCTGGTGATCGTAGCCACAGATCATTTTGCCAGGCAGTACATATGTTGCAGGAGCCTTCAAGAAGCTTGAAACGGGGATGGCGGTGGTGGTGGTGGTGGTGGTGGTGGTGGTGGTGGTGGTGGTGGTGGTGGTGGTGCTGCTGCTGCTGCTGGTGCTGCTCCTCCTCCTCCTCCTCCTCATTTTTTTGGTGAGGCAATTGGGGTTAAGTGACTTGCCCAGGGTCACACAGCTAGTAATTGTCAAGCTTCTGAGGCCGGATTTGAACTCAGGTACTCCTGATTCTAGGGCGGGTGCTCTATCCACTGCACCACCTAGCTGCCCCTAAACCAGAGCTTCTATCAGGGCCACAGCAAGACACAAGGAAATCTCTCAGGGGCTGATTCCCAAAATAAGAAAGAGTAAAGAACCTAAGCTGCTCTTCCAAAGTGGTTCTCCAGGTGGCCTAAGACCTGCTCAACAACAGAGTACAGAGCAAGCTGGCTGTTGATGATTTTGCGGGGGGGGGGGGGGGGGGGGGGGGGGGGGGAGGAAGAGAAGAAACGGACATAGACAGCATCTTTATTGGCACCAGGAGACAGAGGCAGAAACCAGGTATTATAACAGAGGGTGGGCTTCATCCAAGCTGACTTGTTCAGAGCAGAGACAGAGTAGCTTCAGCATCATCCAGACCATAGATAATATAGGAACAGACAGAGCCTAATTATACCATTCATAAGGAAAAAAGGATCAGAGTCTTGCTCTGGCACAAATTCCAAGTGTGGGAATTAAGATTAGAGATATGATAGAATGAAGACTCTAAATGGAATGGAGAAATACGATGGATTCTGAGAAGTCCAAGGGATAAATTTTAAAAAAGAAGAAGAGGGCAGCTAGGTGGAGCAGTGGATAAAGCACAGGCCCTGGATTCAGGAGGACCTGAGTTCAAATCCAGCCTCAGACACTTGACACTTACTAGCTGTGTGACCCTGGGCAAGTCACTTAACCCTCATTGCCCAGAAAAAAAGAAGCTAACTCCATAATAAATAGAAGTATAGCTTTAGATTCTAGACAGACAGGCAAATAGATAGATGGATAGGTTGATGGATACTTGGATGAATAATCTAAAATGATGCTTTGTTCTAAAGGACTAAAAGTAACTAGAAGAAATGAAACAAAAGATTTTCTTTTTAATTTTACATTTTTTCACCTGACACAACTACCTTGTGACATAGATCCTATTATTAGCCCCATTTTACAGATGAGGAAACTGAGGCAGACAGAGGTTAAGTGATTTGCTCAGGGTCATATAGCTAATAAGTATCTGAGATAGGAAAGAGTTTTGTATTGTTTTAAATAGGACTCATGAGGAAAAAGTTGGAAGGAGAATAAATAGCTTAGAACAGAAGTTGAAAAAAAATCTTCATATAAGTAGTAGACTTCCTGAAAATTAGAATGGAACAAAACACCTACTGAGATGGCATATCAGGAGAATGCTGTAGTTTACCTAGTTTTATCATAATATTTCATTAAACTATCTCATAAGATTCTTGTGGAAGAAATGGAGAGATGTTACTTGGCAACATACGATTAAATGGATTTGGAACCAGTTGAATGTGGGCAAAAAGTCAATGGTTTGATGCCAGTCTGATAGGTAACCTGCAGGTATGTGGGCTTGGATCTATCATGTTTAACAATTTTTACCAATGGCAGATATACATGCTCACCAGACAAAACTTAGATGCATAGCTCACATGCTAGATAACATTCAGGTTCCAGGATGCACTCAATAGACCAGCACTGGGCTAAATCTAATAAGATAAAATTCAGGAGAATTAAATATAACATTGTACCCTGTGGTTTAAAAAAAATAAATTTCACAAGCAGAAGATCAGGGAAAGGGAAGGCATGGTTAGTTAGTAGTTTGTGGTCAACTAAAGCCCCCATAGCTTTTTAGACAAATTCAATATCATTCAGCAGTATGATGTGGCAGTAAAAAATCCTGCAGTGAATTTGGGCTGTTTTAAGAGAGGAATAGCTATAGTCCCTCTGTACTCTGCCCAAGCATAACACATCTGAAATATTGGGAGAAATTCTGAACACCAGTTTAAAGAAAATTTGCCCCTCTAGATTATGCCAAAAGGGATTATTTTTAAGCCATATTGGAAGGAAAAGCATTCTCAAAGAAGAAATGATCACTACTTAGTTTAATAGAAATAGTGAAGAGGAAAGTTTTGCTTTACCCCTTTTCTTAGAAGAAAAAGCTCCAATGTTTCATCATTATACTTAATGTTAGCCCTTGCATTCATGTCAACAGAATTTGCTTGTGAATGCACCTGGCCCTGATGACTTTTTAACATGTCAGTTTAAAAATTGCCCATTCGATTTCTCTGATATTGGTTTTAAGAAGTACCTTTTTTTTTTGTTTTTTTCATTGTTTTATATTTTTGTAACTATTCACATTTCTTTCATATTCTAAATTTTATTGGTATATAGTTTGAAGTATTCCAGTATTTTTATTCATTCATTGTCATTTATCCTTTTTTCCCCACTGAAAGCATGAGTTTTTCCTCTCTTTTTTAGATTAATTTTGCTAATATCTTAGCTAGTTTGTTAGTTTTTTGATAGCTCTTTTGTTTATTAATTCAATGGCTTTTCTACTTTATTCATTCCTCCTTTAGCTTTTATCTTGTATTTATTTTGATTTGCTTTACTTTTTCTAACTTTTAACGTACAAATCCAACTTAATAAACATCTCTTTATGTCACATGTATATCAATATATAGAGACAGAAATTTGCCTCTAAGAATTCTTTAGCTATATTTTAAATATAATTATATTCTATATGAAAGTTATCTTTACTATTGTTGTTTAGTTGTTTTTAAGCAATGTCTGACTCTTTATGACCCCTTTTGGGGTTTTCTCAGTAAAGATACTGTAATGTTTTGCATTTCCTTCTCCATATCTTTACTATAATTTTTATTATTTCTAAACTTTTGTTTGCATCAATAATTATTTAATAATTCATTTTTCAGTCTTTAGACAGTCATGACTCAATCAAAATTGCCTTAATTACTACTATCCTTTGTTGTACAAGTTTAAGTAACTCATCCAGAGTCACACAATATGTACCAGAAGAAGCATTTGAACCTAGGTCAACCTGACTTAAAGGATATCTGTCTTTTATTGTGTCAGGGTCTGTAAAATGCAATGTCTAGCAGCCTGTCTTGCAACATTTGGACTGACTTCCTTTCAGTGGACCTAAGGAGATAAATCCTCTGGGAGATTTACTTTATCCAAGATCAAGAAGAAAGAACTCTTACTGAGGGACTATGCCTGAAAGAAGGAATTTTTGTACAGTAAATCTGGAGTTCAGCCACTTTTTTCTCAAAGATGTTTCTTCACAATTAATAGACTATCACAGGACATACCCCATGGCAGTCAGAATGCAGTTTCTCTTTTTGATTCCCATTGCTCCCCTCCTTCTACTTAATTTGTTCAGGTGCCAGGAGAGGAAAGGTATCAATGCTTAAATCCCTGTCTTCTCTCCCATCTCTGTCCTCTCTCACAGACCAGTTCCAAAAGCAGCCCAAGGGCTGGTCTACCCTACCGAGGCCAGTCCAGGTCTTATAATGGTTACTTTATTCCCAGGCTGGTGAAAATGCTCTGAGACACAACTACAAATTGCATGATGCTTAATTGGCCTTTGAATGTCTTTTTCTTTGCCTGCAAAATAGCTGGTCCTTTCAGAGGTCAGTGTATTCATAGGTGCATTTTCCGGGTAGCCAGGAGAGTCATTATAATAGTAAATCAGAGAACCTAGTTGGCAGGGGATTAAAGGGATTATGTGTGATTTAGAGAGTATTAGTGATTATGTCCAGTTATCTTTCTGGGCATAAATGATAAAGTAAAACAAGTTGGATATATCTCATTAAACAATTGGATTTCATTTTCTTTTTTATATCCTGCCTTTCCCAAGTAGTAACAGAGAGTCTAATGGACAGGGAAGTGGAAGGGACCATCTATTGATCAGTGGCAAGACAAAACAAGATGGGTAGATTTCTAAATATATAATTGAACTTCGTATTATGTTTCTGTGCCTTGAGTTCTTATGTTGGCACCCTTTGGTCTACCCCAAGTAGAGAAAGAGATTAGTATCTCTAGAACAAGGGAAAGGGGAATTTCAGGGACTCACTAACTGAGAGATTAAAGAATAATAGGCTTTGAAAAAGGCTGAGTAAAGACAAAACTTAAGAAGGAAAAATAAAGATGAATCAGACAATAAAAATGGGAAACTAAGTGGTAATAAAGCTTTGTTCCACATATATTTGGATATAGTACCTAGATGAAATTGATACACTGCAACCCTATAATTTTTCCTTTTGCTGTGACCTTTCTTGTTGACCTCATTAGCTCCCATTGGTTTAATTATCATTTCTATGGAAATGGTTCAGGGCTCTGATGATTTAGCCCTATTTCTCTCCTAAGTTTCAGTATTGCATCCCCAATCACCTATTGGAAATTTCAAACTGGATATGCTGGAGACATTTCAAAATCAATGGGGCCAAAGTGGAACTCATAATTTTCCTCTTAAACCCTCTTCTTTCTAAACTTCTCTCTTACTAGTAAAGGCACCAGAAGTCATCCATTTTCTCAGATTTCTAATTATTACCCAGACACTCTGCCTTACCCCACTCACATCCAATCATTTACCAAATGTCACCATTTCCACCTCCATTTAATCCCTTCTTTCTGCTCACAAAGCTATCTCTGTCTAAACCCTCACTGCTTCTTGCACCTAGAAGCAGCTAGGTGGCACAATGAAGCTGAATGTGGAGTCAGCAAGACCTCAATTCAAATCTAACCTGAGCTAGTGTAGCTATGTGACATTGAGCAATTCACTTAACCTGTTTGCCTTTTTACTCAAGTGTAAAAAAGGATGAAAAAATAAAAAAGGGGTTTTTTGGCAGCATCTACTTTGTAGGGTTGTTGTAAAGCACTAAGCATGGTTCCTGGTACATCGTAGTTACTATATCTCCCTCACCTCTTGCCCAGAGCCTCTGAAATGATCCAATCAAGTCTCATCCCACTTTAATCAATCCTCCATGTCATAACCAAATTTTTACTTGTGTGCACTCTTGACCATGCCACTGAATAGTGGCTTCCTTTTGCCTCTAGAATTAAATATAAACTCCTCTGCTTAGGTTAGGGACCAACTTGTGAAGGGATCTAAAAGCTATCTTTCCAGGCTCATTATACATTAGCCTTCTGTTACTTATACATGACATGCTACTTACTATCACCCTGTCTTTCCACTGATAGAACCCCATGCCTGGAATGCATGCCTTTCTCATCTCTCAAAGAATCCTTCTTTTCTTTTAATACTATGTTTAATTGATCTAACCATTCTGGAGAGTAATTTGGATCTATGCTCAAAGAACTATAAAACTGTGCATACCCTTTGATCCAACTATACCACTACTTGGTCTGTATCCCATAAAGATAAAAAAAACGGGTGGGAATGACGTATTTGTACAAAAATATTTATACCAATATTCTGTGGTGGCAAAAGAATTGGAAACTATGGGGATGCCCATCAATCGGGGAATAGCCGAGCAAGTTGTGGTATATGATTGTGATGGAAATACACCTGTGCTATAAAAAAAATGATGAGTAGGATGATCTCAGAAAAACCTGGAAAGTCATGTTAATTAATGCAAAGTGAAGTGAGCAGAATCAGAAGAACATTGTGCACAATAATAGCAATACTGTACAATTATCACTGTGAATGACTGTTATTCTCAGTAATATACTGATCCAAGACAATTCCAAAGCACTCATGACAAAAAAATGCAATCCATCTGCAGAAAAAGAACTTATGGAGTCTGAATGAAGATTGAAGCATCCTATTTTTCCTTTTCTGTATTTTTCCTGTTTTTTCCCCTTTGAGTATGTGTTGTCTTTAACATGACTAATATGGTAATATGATTTGCAGGATTGAACATGTATAATCTATATCAAATTGCTTACTGTCTCAGGAAAGAAGAGGCAGATGTAAAAGAGGGGGAGAGAAAATTTGAAACAAAAAAATTTTAAGTGAATGTTACATTTTATTTTACATGTAACTATGAAAATAAATTATTTTTAAACAAAAGTTAAGACTGTTCAAGAACCACCTTCTACATGAAAGCCATTCTGAACCCTTCAACTGCTAATGCCCTCCTTCTGAAACTACTTTGAGTGTATACACATACATACACCTATACATATAATATGTAAACACTCACATACATATACACACACCAAAAAAGTGTGTCCTTCTTTCTTCCCTTTTAAAATGTAAATCAAGACACCACTCCCATGATGTCATTGGTCTCCTTCAAGAATTAAGGATGAACAAGTACCTTAAAAATAGGAATTTTTTTCCCTTAATCCTGTTTGTATCATTGGTGTGTAGCATACTGTCTGGCACATAACAGTTGTATAATAAATACCTGTTAATTCATTGATTTTAGTCTTTTCTGTAAAATGATGCCTGGGTAACTTGGGACAAGTATTTTTACACTATTTTTCATTTTATGATAGCATTGTTCAAGTGTATGCTTCTAATATTAAGACTGCCACAGAAAATCTAATTTTGATGAGATGAAACCAGAATTTTGTGGCAATTTAGTGATCAATTTCATGCTATCCTAAATGATTTCAATAAGAAATATTAATGAATACCCATTGGATTGACTAAGTGATAGCAATAAGGTATGACAATAGTAAAACAGCATACCAAAAATAGAAATCCTAAAAATCAAAGGATAAATTAATAAAAATGAAAGGAAAAACTAAATAAATAAGGCTAGTACTTTTTGTAAATAAGATAGGCCATTATCTAATTTGATTTTTGAAAAGAAAGATGAAAATCAAATGATCAGAAAATCAAATTGAAGTTATAACAAATAAATGTGAAATAATGATTTGCCAAAATATGTACCAATAAAACCAACCACTTAAAAGAAATGGATGAGTGTTTTCAAAAATACAGAGTGCAAACATCAAAAGAAAATATAGACCAATATCTCTAATGAATATTGATGTAAAAATTATAAATAAAATGTTACAAGGAGACTAAAGCAACATATCACAAAGATCATACAGTACTAAGCTGACTTTCTAGTAGGAATATAAGGGTTGGTTCAATATTAGAAAATTTATAAACATCATTGGCCAAATTTATAACAAAATCAACAAAAATCATGATTATTTCAGTAGTGACAGAAAAATATATTTTTAAAAAATTTAACAGCCGATTTGATAAAAAAAAAACCCTAGAAAACACAGGAATAAATGGACTCTTCCTTAACATAATAAATACTACATCTCTAAAATCTCAAGCTGGCATGATATGTAATAGAGATAAATTAGAGCCCTTTCAAATTGTCCCTACTGTTGATGTAGTGCTGGGAATGTTACCTATATCAATAAGAAAAGAAAAGATCACTTGGATGATATGATGGATTACTTAGAGAACACTAGAGTAAACTAAAATTAATTTCAATGATAATTTCAATATTATAAGATAAAAGAAGAAATTATCAACATACATAAATCATCAACATTTCTGATTAAGAACTGTGGAAGGAATGATAGAAATAAGGAAAGATATAAAGAAAGAAGCCATTTAAAATAACTATAGGATAAAAAAAAGTACTAGGCAGTCTACCTGCTGAAATACAAACAGGAACTATCTGAATATAATTTTAAAAACACTATACAAACAGAGACCAAGATAATTAATTATTTATGAATAGTCAATATGAAAAATGATAATACTATATAAATTTACTTATTCATTGCCACATCAATAAAAATACCAAAGAATCACTTTGTAGACCTAGAAAAAATAATCAAATTCATATGGAAAAAATGTGAAAGGTAAAAAATATACTGGGAAATAATGGAAAAAAGAACTGGGAAAGAAGTTAAGGGAAAGATGTAGACTCAGGAAACAGATCTTCTGTCCAGTGAACACGCCTTAATTCTCTAGGTCTCCTAGGGATGAGCAGAATAGCAAGCTCAATAGCCGGCATTTCCAAGAGTGTCATAAAATTAGCTTTTGCTATAGATAAAAGTACATTTAAAGTCAAACAAAGAAGATCAGCTTGTAATAGGGGATGGTAGTTCAAACAAAAATGAGAACAACAAAGGGTCACCTCACACCAGTGCTGCTTTCCTGAGATACAGAACTCTGTTCATGCTGCATTAACTGGAGGGCTCTAGCAGCTCATTGTAGTTCCTTGGAGATAAATATGCAAAGTTTTGGTTTTTAGGGGAGGAAATACTTGTAAAGGAAGTGAATACTTGTAGTTATGCTCAATTATGTCAACACTGATAATGCTATGATTGATTAGAGGTGAGTCATCTCAATCTTACACAGTGAAAGGAATGAAAATTGGGAACACTATTATGTTATAAGAAATTACAAACAGGATGATTTCAGAAAACCACCTGGGAAGTATTATTTGAAAGGATCCAACATGAAGTGAGCAGAACTAGGAGATCATTGTACATGACAATAACAATGTTGTACTATGAACAACTCTTCAGGAGTTAACTATTCTCAGCAATACAATGATCCAGAACAATTCCAAAGTACTTATAATGAAAAATTCCATCTACCTCAAGAGAAAGAACTGGTGGAGTCTAAATGCAGGTTGAAGCAAAAATTATTTTTCTTTTTTTATTGGGAGGGAGAGGTTCCTATATTTTCTTTCAGAACATGACTAATACAGAAATGTTTTGCATGAGTCCACTTGTATAACATATCATATTCCTTGCCTTCTTTTTTTTTTTTTTTTTTTTTTTTTTTTTTGCGGGGCAATGGGGGTTAAGTGACTGGCCCAGGGTCACACAGCTAGTAAGTGTCAAGTGTCTGAGGCCAGATTTGAACTCAGGGACTCCTGAATCCAGGGCCGGTGCTTTATCCACTGCACCATCTAGCTGCCCCCATTCCTTGTCTTCTTAATGAAAGCAGAAGGAAGGGAGAGAGAATTTATAACTCAAAAATTTTTTAAATAAATGTTTAAAATTCTTTTTGCATGTAATTTGAAAAAACATTAAATTTAAAATAGGAAAGTGTTTCCATTAGGAAGCTTGACTCTATGGTGGCTAGATCAATTGAAAGACCACTAGGAGAACCTCAAAATACATTTCCTTTCTCCCTCCTTACCTGAAACCCTAACATCACCTCATGGCCACTATTCCCATTCCCATAATACAGGGTTTCCATATGGAGTTGTTGCCACTGCAAACAAACCTACAAAGATTACAAAGCACCTCCAACAGAATTGGTGAGGTAGTTCACTTCATTTTGTTATCCCATTAATCACAACAGAAGCCCTGGAATGATCTAACTCCCTTCAAATCTCTAATACTCGGTGCAAAATATTCCCTAAATAATCCAGTAAAAAGTTACTTATATTGGTAGGAGATGATGGAAAATCACTTTCAAAAGAAGCAAATGTTGGGGCGGCTAGGTGGCGCAGTGGATAGAGCACCAGCCCTGGAGTCAGGAATACCTGAGTTCGAATCCGGCATCAGACACTTGACACTTACTAACTCTGTGACCCTGGGCAAGTCACTTAACCCCAATTGCCTCACTTTAAAAAAAAAAAAAAGAAGCAAATGCTTCCCCAACCTATAGATGAGGAGTTCTTAAGATAGGATCTATGATTTTGGAGGGAAGAAGGGAGGAATTTCAAAATAATTGGCATCCTTTATAGTCCTGTTTATTTTATTTTAAGCATTTACAGAACATTCTGAAAAGGGATGCATATGCTTCACCAGACTGCCAAAGAGGTCCATAACAAACACCCAAGAAAAGAACATATAGTATAACAATTTTCACCCCTTGGCTAAATTTGAAACCTCCTTTGACTTTACCAAGAAAACCCCAAATAGGGTCACAAAGTGTTGGACACAACTTAAAAAATGACTCAACAACAACAACAAAAGTGGGGATAAAATTGTAGGGCTATTATGAGGAAAACATTTAGCTAATATTACATTTATTTGCAAAGATATTGGAATGATTTGCCATTTCTTTCTCCAGCTCATTTTACAATTGAAGAAACTGAGACAGAGTTAAGTGCCCAAGGTCACACACCTGATAAGTCTGAGGCCAGATTTGAACTCAGGAAAATGAGTCTTCCTGACTTCAGGCCCAGCACTCTATCCACTGTACCACCTAAGTGCCAAACTTAATTTTCTGATTTTTTTTTAAGTTGAAACTATAAAACTTTAAGTGACTTGACAATGATCTAACAGCTAAGTAAAGATTTCAGGCAAAATTAAACCAAGGTCTTCTGGTTTTTTGCAGCACTCCTTTCACAATTTCTCATTTTCCCTAAGGGAACTCAACTTCTCCTCCCCCTACCTAATTAAAGACTGCCATTTTAAAATCATGTCCATCCTGTATTTGTTGAATCTAAATGATGATATTCCATGTCCATTTTCTTGAAAGTTAAACTTCACACTTTCCTATAATCTGGTCATTGAAAATGTAGTTAGAATCCATTTCCTAAAAAACAAACAAAAAATTAAAAACAAAAAAATTAAATAAAAAAAATAATCCCTTTTCTGACTCCATTTTCTTTACTTTAAAAAAATTATTTATTTAGTACTTTATTTCCCCCAATTATGTGTAAAAACAATTTTTAAATTAATTTTTAAAATTTCAAGTTCTAAATTTTTCCCTCCCTTCCCAATAGCCCCATTGAGAAGGCAAGCAACTTGGGGGAAGCTGGTTGGCGCAGTGGATAGAGCACCGGCCCTGGAGTCAGGAGTACCTGAGTTCAAATCCGGCCTCACACACCTAACACTTGCTAGCTGTGTGACCCTGGGCAAGTCACTTAACCCCAATTGCCACACAAAAAAAAAAAAAAAAAAAAAAAAAAAGAGAAGGCAAGCAACTTGATATAGATTATACATCTGTAGTCATGTCAAAAATTTCCATATTGGTCACTTTATACATTTTTATCTATTGTCCCTTATTCTTAGAAGGCTCTCTATCCTCATTTCTGCCTCCTAATTCCCCTGGCTTCCTTCCAGTACCAGCTAAAATATCACCTTTTACAAGTTACCTTGCCCCTGATTCCCCTTAACACTGGTGCCTTTCCTCTGTTTATTATCTTCAATGTATCTTGCATATGTCTAGTTTATATATAATTGTGTGATGTCTTCTCCATTAAGATCCTTGGAAGCAAGAACTCTCTTGTGTCCCTTTGCATCCACAGTGCTTTAGCACAGTGCCTGGTACATAGTAATTGGTGAAGAAATGCTTCTTGACTAGACAGTTGACTAGAACACTTCTGATGGAGCCTAAATCCAAAGAGAGGGGGTTAGGCTTCTTTGGCTTTCTCAGGTTCCTTATACAACCAACCTGGAATAACAGAAAAGCTCAGAAACAAAGCTTTAAGCATGCCTCATCTAGCTTCTCTGCTAAAGTGGGTTAATGAGGACCCTTTTATAGAAAGTATTCAATATACAATATGGGTACCATGTATATGTTGAGTTTATTTCCTCTTTCACAAAATACCTAAAGCACAAAAAGATTCATAAGAATGCATTAACAATGTAAAATACAAAGCAGTGACCCATCAACATCATTAAAATAACTCTGAAAGTTAATGGCATTTTGAAAAACTACTGAAGGGACATTTCACTTTCACCTTGGCCCAGAATTATCCAAGCAACTCATAAGATCCTAAACCACTGGTAAGGCTTAAGTGAAGTTTGGATAGGGGGAAGTTTATTCAAAATAAACTGAGGGAGAATCTAAGTGAACTAAGATAACAGAAGAAAATGAGAGAAGATCCCTATAGCCAGTCAAGAGCCTTGATTAATCAAAAGCTGTTAGCATTATCCTCCTGACAGACTTGATATGGATGGAAATAGAGGATAAATACAAGCCTTGTCTGTCTTCACCTATATATTTTATGTGGGAATTAGGATGACATAGAGTAAGAGTCCATATTGGAGTCCTTTCTATCATTATAATTATATCAAAACTATAAAGTTTAAAATCAATACAAACTCTCAAAAATAAACATAATACAACACAGGGTCATTCAACAAACATTTATTAAGTAAGCGCTTGCTAAGTGCCAGGTACTGTGCTAAGAATTGAAGACACAAAGAAAAAAAGAAAAAAAAAACAGTCCCTGTTCTCAAAGATCTCACATAGTCTCTTGGGGAGACAAAATACAAACCATGTACAAACAAGAGATATACAGGATAAACTGGGGGCAATCTCAGGCAGTAGAAAATAAGATTAAAGAAGATTTAAAGGCTTCTTGTAGAATGTAAAACTTTAGCTAAGACTTAAAGCCTGCAAGCCAGGAGGTAGAGATAAAGAGGGTATTTCAGGAATGAGCAACAGCCAGTAAAAATAGCATGTCTGGTTAAAGTAATGTCAAGGAGACCAGTGTCATCGAATCAGAGTACATGGAGTAAAGCATAGGAAGACTAGCAAGGGAGGAAGGGGCCAGAGGGCTTTCGAAGCCAAACAGGATGAGGATTTCATATTGTATGCTAGAGTTAATAATAAGCCACTGAAGTTTTTGAACAAGGGGTTAACATGGTCAGATCTGTGATTTAGGACAATTAACAGCTTAGTAGAATAGGGAGAGAATTCAGGGAGTACAATGAAGTAGACGGCTATTGTAATAATACAGTCAGTAAGTGATGAGGGCCTGCCCTAAAGTAGTTTTAGTGTTAGAGGAGAAAAGAGCATATATATCAGAGATGTCTTTAAGGTAAAATGGATAGGACTTAACAACTGATTGAATTTGGGGAGTGAGTGAGGAGTCAAGGAAGACACCTACTTTGTAAACCTGAATGACTGGATGATGGTGCCCTTGACAGTAAAAGGGAAGTTAGGAAGGAGGAAAATGGGGGGTGGGGTGAGTTCACTTTTGGATATATTGTTTTTGAAAGGCTTAAGGGCACATCCAGTTTAAGATATGGAATAGGGAGTTGGAGATTTGAGCCTGGAGATCACAGAGAGGTTAGGTTTGAATAAATCAATCTAAGAATTAACTGTATAGTGTTGTGAGAGAAGACTGTCACAAGAGAAACTCTGGGACAAAGTTCTATGCACAATTTATTAGCAAGGCTATCAATTGCCAATAAATGGCTTCTCAATGACTAAAAACTAGAATGAGGACTGACAAGGTCTTTTATAGTTACAAGACCACAGCTGTGATGTTTAACATCTAAATTGTGTGATCGCCTTAAATTAGAAGCTTCAGTACCAGTCTTTGGGCATTAAACATTTATTAAAGCATACAGATATTTACAAGGAGTTCAGAAATTTAAGAAAAAGAAGTCCTACCTAGCCTAGAGTTCCAGCATGGTTGTGTTCTTCCTCAAGTCTTCCTCCACGAGCCTGCTTTAATCAGAAACTCCCTAGCAAGCTGATTGTGGAAGCTTTTTATAGATCTGGAACAGAGGAGGTCCTTACACACTGCTTCAAGCTGATTGGTTGGCATCATCCAAATCCATTGGTTTTGAAGGTGTTCTCAAATTGAGTTCACAGTCTAGCTTCTGGGAACAATACCTTCTTAAAGGATAGCCAGGTGTGATTACAATCCAGTTAACTTGAAGTAGGCTAATCAGCAGTCAATGACTCTCACTTGATTCAATCAGTCTAGATTAATCTCCAGGTGGGTCTTTGAGTATCTGTTAAATCCCATTATTTCATCACACAGGGTAAAATCTGAACCAACATAAGTGTACCCTTATCTGATTACAAAGGAAGAAACCTCTAACATCAGTTTGATATTACCACATTTGGACCTCCCTTTCCCAAAGCCCCTTAACCAAAATCAAGACGTGTGATTTGGGGAATTTAAGAGTTCCCCAACATAGACTGATTAATCTTGTCATTTAGATTAAGAAAGTTTCTCTGGAATGTGGATAGTGAATGAAGTTATAAGAGTGGAGATACAAGTCACAAGAATAGAATTTTGACCCAAATGACCTGGGGTTACAGGACTAAACTTGCAAGGGCAAAGAATTTAGATTCACACACAGCAAAAAGAATGAAATAAAATAAATCAATTTTCAACTTCACAATCCTCTCCTTTGATTCTCAGGAGGCCATGCCTTGTATGAGTCACTTGGCCTGATTAAAGTTGCAAATCAAAGTATAGTTAAAATCATGTGTCTATCACTCCATAATGTTTAGTAAGGTGGAAACAAAGATCATAGAAGCAAAAATTATGAATTAGAAGACATAATTAATACTTGCAAAATTACTTCTTGATCAATAATACATTGAATCTCCAGGAATCAGTTTTGAGAAAACTCTAGTACAACAGTTAATACAAAGTCAAAAGATAATGATGAGACTTATGGCCAGGTGTGCGTATTTAACTAGAATAGTTAGTATACCTCTTCCTCCTAGCCAGGAAAACATCTAAGAAAAGCAGGATGAAGGATCCCACTATGAGCTACCACAAAATATTCCATGGGTTTTATCACAATTTGCTGAGGGTCATTCATAATACATTAAAGCTCATGGATATCTATAACAATTTTCTGAACTAAGAACAAGAGAACTTATTAATAAGAGCACAGGTTCCCTCATGGGCAGTGATGAGGACATCAAGAACCCAACAATTGTGCATAACTCTTTCTTCTAAAGAAATTACCTTTACCAGAGGGAGAAGGTAGCACTGGATGTCTCAGAGATGGCTTGAATAATGTCTTGAGGTAGCCTTTAAACTCAGCATAATTGTTTCTAATTGAATCTATTGTTAACATTATCCCCAAAGTGGGCATTATGTCCCAAAAGAATCTATGAGTTGGAGAGGAAGTGGTGACAGAGTTTGATCTTGATTTCTTTTTGTGGCCAGGTCACAAGATTTATAGCAGTTTTTTTATACTAGACCTATGGGATGTTTTGTTTTTGTTTTTCCTACTAAGCACTGAAGGAGCCTCATAGGCTATCCCGTGTGTTCCATACCATCATGGAGGAAGAAAGGTGTAAGTCAATTTATTGAACATATAAAATAGATCTAGGGTCAATAGTTCTCATGTAAATTCTGAGTATACTGATATGGGGGTTGAGAGAGTTACAAAAGAGAATTTTTGGGGTCATCTGTCATTTGCATCTAGAGACAGGTTTCATCACATTCAGCTGAATATGTAGAGAATATAAAAGTGAGGTTACATTTCACATTGTCCCCTAGATTTACCGAAGTTGCTAAGGTTTTATTATTCTTGACACAGAGATCAAAGGTTTCCAGAGGTTGAAAAAGTAGGAGTGAGGGAAATCCTGACTTTAAAAAGTACTTCAGGAGGGTAAATCCAAGATGGCAGAGGAAAGGCAATGACTTGCCTGAGCTCTCCTCAAGATGCCTCCAAATATCTTCAAATAGTGCCATAAGACAATTCTTGAAGAAGCAGAATCCACAAAAGGGCAGGGTGAAATTATTTTCTAGCCAAAGACAACATAGAAGGTCAGCAGGAAAGGTCTGTTGTACCAGTGTGAGAGTGAAGTGCAGCCCCAGTCCCAGAAAACTAGGCCTCATAGCCTCTGAATCAGTGGCATAAGTAACTGCTTCTGGAACTCAGACCACAGATGGTAAGGGGGATGAAAAATTGGCCAGAAGGAAATTACAGTTATCTCTTTTCCAGCACTGAGGCAGGATCCTGTTGTTTGCCCATACTAATATCCAGGTCACAGCCTTGGGTGCTGGTCCCAGGGAGGAAAGAAGCACAAGCACATAAAAGCTTGCAGCCATAGTGGAGCAGGTTTCTGTTCATAGTTCCAGGACAGAAAAGCCGGCCTGTGGTTGCTTGCAGACCAGAGCACAGACTAGGAGAATGGTGAACATACCACTCTTTAAATCATAACACCTTGGAAGAATTAAGGACTCACAAATTCCTAGAAGTATCTCAGAGATACTCAAACCCCCTGAAGCTTGGGACAGTGTACCCTCCACCCTGGAAGTAGTACCCTAATCTAACAAAGAGTTAAAAGTGAAGAAATAAGCTGGGAAAATGAGCAAACAGAAAAAATTCTGAACCTAGAAAGTTGCTATGGTGAAAAGGAAAATCAAAATGCACCCTCAGAAGAAGATAACTCCTATATCCAAAGCTTCCAAGAAAAATATGAATTGGTCTCAGGCCACAGAAGCACTCAAAAAGGACTTTGAAAATAAAGTAAGAGAGGTAGAGGAAAAAAGAGAAATGAAAGTAATGCAAGAAAATCATAAAAAAAGTCAACATCTTGGTAAAGAAGACACAAAAAATTCCATAGAAAATAATGCCTTAAAAAATAGACAAGAACAAATGGTAAATGAGGTACAAAAAGCCAATGAGGAAAAGAATGCCTTGAAAAGCCCCATTAGCCAAATGGAAAATGAGATACAAAAGCTCCCTGAAGAAAAAAAAATTAGGATTGAGCAAATGGAAGCTAATGACTTTTATGAGAAATCAAGACACAAAAAAAGCAAAACCAAAAGAATGAAAAAATAAAAGACAGTGTGAAATATCTCATTGAAAAAACAACTGACCTGAAAAATGGATCAAGGAGAGATAATTTGAAAATTATTGGACTATCTGAATGTCTGATCAAAAAAATAAGCTAGAAATTCTCTTCCAAGAAATTGTCAGGGAACTCTGGAAGCAGTAAGTAAAATAGAAATTGAAAGAATCCACCAATCACCTCCTGAAAGAGATGCCAAAATAAAAACTTCCTGGAATGTTATAGCCAAATTCCAGAGCTCCCAGGTCAAGGAGAAAATATTGCAAGCAGCCAGAAAGAAACAATTGAAGTTTTGTGGAGCCACAGTCAAACAGGATAACACAATATCTAGCAGATTCTACATTAAAGGATTGGAGGGCTTGGAATAAAATATTCCAGACTGCAAAGCAAATGGGATTACAACCAAGAATCACCTACCCAGCAAAACTGAGTATTATCCTTTGGGGGGGAAAATGGAAATTCAATGAAAGAGAGGACTTTCAGGCATTCTTGATGAAAAGACTTAAGCTGAATAGAAAATTTGACTTTGAAATACAAGACCCTAGAGAGGTACAAAAAGGTAAACAGGAAAAAGAAATCATAAGGTATTTTAAAAGGTTAAACTGTTTACATTCCTACATTGGAAGATGATACTTGTAATTCATAAGAACTTTCTCATTATTAGGACAGCTGGATGGAGCATATCTAGACAGAGGGCACAGATGTGAGTTGAATATGAAGGGATGATATATTTAAAAAATAAAATTAAGGGGTGAGAGAGAAATGTACTAGGAGAAAGGGAAAGGGAGAGGTGGAATGGGGTAAAGTATCTCAAATAAAAGAAACAAGAAAAAGCTTATACAGTGGAGGGGGAGGTGGGGGAGGTGTTGGAGAGTGAGTGAACCTTGTTCTTATCAGAATTGGCTCAAATAGGTGATTACATGCATACTCAACTGGGTATAGTAATCTATCTTACCCTACAGGAAAGTAGAAAGGGAAGGTGGGGTGATAGAAGGGAGGATAGATTGGGGTAGAGGGCAGTCAGAAGCAAAACACTTTTGAGGAGGGACAATGTGAAAGAAGATGGAAAATGGAGTAAATGTCAGGGGGAAGGAATAAAATGGAGAGAAAGACAATTAGCAATAGTAACTGAAAAAAAATTTTGAAGCCAGTTTGTCTGACAGGCCTCATTTCTCAAACACATAGAGAACTAAAACAAATTTCTTAAAATAAGAGCCATTCCCCAATTTATAGATGGTCAAAAGATATAAAGTTTTCAGATGAAATAATCAAAGCTACCTATAGCCATATAAAAAAAATTCTCTAACTCACCATTTATTGGAGAAATGCAGGTCAAAACAATTCTGGAATACTACCTCATACCTTTTGGATTGGTTAAAAGGACAGAAGATGAAAATGCCAAATGTTGTAAGAGATACGGGGAAAAGGAGACATTAAAGCACTCTTGGTGAAATTATAAACTGATTCAAACATTCTGCAGAGCAATTTGGAACTATGGTTAAAGGGCTATAAAACCATCTATATTATTTGACCTAGTAATATTACTACTAGGTCAGTATCCAAAGAGATAAAAAAACAAAAAGTTGAATTCAAAATTGAGGAGATGACCATCAATTGGGGAATAGATGAACAAGTTGTGAGATGAGATTATGATGGAAAACTATTGTGCTATAAGAAATGATCAGCAGGATGCTATCAGAAAAACACGGAAAGACATGAGCTGATGCAAAGTGAAATGTACTGTATACAAAGTAACAGCAATATTGTAAGATGATCAGCTATGAAAGACTTAGCTATTTTTAACAATATAATAATCCATGATAACTTTGAAGGACTTAGGAAAAATGCAGTCCATATTCAGAGAAAGAACTGATGGTATCTGAATACAGATTGAAGCATATTTTTCTGTTCCTTTTTCTTAATGTTTTACATGACTACATTTGTATAACTTATATTGATTTGCTTGCATTCTTAAGGGGGGAGGGAGGGAGAAAGAGAATTTGGAACACAAAGTTTTAAGAATTGATGTTAAAATTGTTTTTATGTAATTTGGGAAAAATAAAATTCTAAATTAAAAAAAAGTACTTCAGATGAAGTTAAATTTACCTGGACTTGAGAATTCTTGACAGGTCTGAATGTAATTGAGATGTTCAGTTGTGCTGAATTGGCTGGATTTCAGGTGCTACTATTAATTTTATAGGTAGCAAAAATAAAAGGTGCAAATAGCCTTTCAAAAGGTGGTGACTTACTACAATTCTCTTCATGTGCAAGTTATGACATGGTCTTGTTTGCCCAGACAAGAATAGAGATCCATGGGGCAGCTAGGTAGTGCAGTGTCTAAAGCACTGGAGCTGGATTCAGGAGGACCTGAATTCAAATTTGGCCTCAGACACTTGACACTAGCTGTGTGACCCTGGGCAAGTCACTTAACCCTCATTGCCATTCAAAAAGAGGAAAAAAGGAATAGAGATCCATATGACACTAGTGCTCTCATGGAGATGATGACAGACCCAGTGTATCTATGGGGGCCCAATCACTCTACCATAGTGAAGAATACATCCAGCATATTAAATCTAATGATAGCATCATTCATTAACCAATTATAAGATGAGTAAATTGGGAAGATCATAGGCAAAAATGCTAAACTTAAAATAACACAGCAAGCCTGCAGCATAAACTCATTAAAATTATGATAAGCTTTTCCACCATCAAGATCCTGCATTTACAGTGCTTCCAATGGAGGCAAGTTTGACTTCTTGTGTCCACATCAACTATAATAACTGCTAGATTATCAAAATCAGAAAATATCATGGGATTCTCAAAGTCTAGCTCATGTATCTTACACAAGCATTCCTTTACTTCCTTCTTGAAAGAGTCTCTTTGGTTGTTAACATGATCAAGATTTATAGGGCTAACTACAAAAAGTAAGATAAGAAGGATCCATTCTCCAATATCTGTCATCAGTTGCCTATCCTCTGAGGAGCTGACTACCTTACTATGATTAACATAGAAAATCACAGGTGATACTAAAAGAACTAAACAAAGTAACAAGGCATAGTTTATCAATATGAAGCCAGTTTTACATGAGTGTGGTAAATTTTTTCTGATCCTAATGGCAGTTAGAGCAGTCAGTAGCATAAGAAACCAACCTTTCCTAAGCAGGTTGGGTCCTTGCTGGCTTGCTGGAAATTCTTGGTGTAGACTTGGTCACCAGGATGAAAGTTGTATATCCAAAAGAGTGTCTGCTCCTGCTTTCTGGAGTTCTTTAGGTCTATATTGTAGCTCCTGGATATATCTAAGAGGCAAAGATACATATACTGGGGAGAAAGGTTGTGCTTTAATGAGAGGATGACCAAAGAGCATTTCTCAAGGAGAGTTGTGCAATTCCTACCTGGTTGTGCTTTCAAGGTAGAACAAAGTATAAGGAAATATATCTGCCTATTTCAGGTGGGTTTCAGAACCTAATTTGCCTATAAGAGTTTTAAATTATTTGTTCATTCACTCAACCTGCCCAGAACACTGAGGGTGGATAGAGAGAATAGAGTGGGAGTTCTCCCAAGATAGGAGTAAACATGAAAAAGTACATGAACAAAATGAGTTCCCCCGTAAGAGTCAATGTGTACAGGAGGACCAAACCTAGGCATGATTTCTTTTAGAAGAATCATAGCAACAAAAGGTGCTATGACTTTAGAACTATGAAAAACATCCAGCCATTGAGGAAGCTGATGAACAATAGCAAGGCAGATTTTATATTTGCCACCTTTAGGCATACGAATAAAATCAATTTTGAAATGCTCAAATGGGGTATAAGATAGAGGGCAACCACCAAAAGTTGTGGCACAAAAAAAAAAAACATCTTGGTTGAATGCTTGTCAAGTTGGACAACCAAAACAAATCTGAGTTGCAATATTGGTGTTATCTGGGGCAACTCATGCCTTCTTAAATTGATCTACCATTCCCTGTGTGCCAAAGTGACCCCTCTTATGAACAAAAAGATTGGTGATAGAAGCTCTAGGAAAGGCTTACCTTCCACAGTCACCAAAACCCCTTTATACATTTTTTTTTCCATTTCTCAACCTCTGCATTGTAATAGACTGAGTTTGTTATTGTAGGGAAGGGAAAAATCTTTATTGCTGGTTATAGAACACCAGGAAATAGGGTCAGTGACATTGGTGTGGGCTGAGCAGTGGACAATGGATGGGGTTTGGGAAGCTAGATAGCAATTAGAAGGTGGTTGTTGTTTTTTAATGAAGTCAGCATTAGAAATAAGTTTACTGTAGAAGGTAAGAAATCCTCTCTGAGACCACAGAATGCTGATGGCCTGACAGATTCCAAAGGCATAGCAGAAATCTGGGTAGACGGTTATGTTCTGGCCTTCCACAAGCAAACAGACCTGAGTGAGAGCAATAAACTCAGTGGCTTGAGCACGAAGACTGGATGCCAAGGAAGTTTCCCAGACAATGTCAGGATTAAGATCATTGTAGCAAATGCCATTTCTCATAAAAAACCATCAGTATAAAAGATGCAGTCAGGGTTTTTTAAATATCTTTAAGGTCATCTCGATGCTGCTCAGTCAGGTTCACAACAAAGGCATAGTCATACAGAGGCTCCCCAGATGTAGGCAAATTGAACAGCATCATTGTGGGATAGAAACAGCAATGCTCAAGTGTGGTGTTTTCTTGACCTAAAAGGGTAACTTCATATCTGGCAAGTCTTTGATCAGAAAAAAAAAAAAAAACCTGAGCTCGGTGTTATAGAAGTAAAGCACCAACCTCCTGAGGTCACTGCACTACAAGGAAGGCTCCCAGAACCAGATCACAAGCCTTCTCTACTAAAAGGGCAGTGGTTGCAAAGACCCAAAAGCATGGAAGGTCACCTACCCCAACAGGGTCCAGTATGGGCAGAAAAATAGGCCACTGGTCAAGTTGAAAAGCTAAAGGCTTGGGCCAAAAGGCCAGAGGCCACCACCATTCTCTCACGGACAAAAATTGAAAAAGTATATTCTAGGAATGTTAGTGCACAAACCTTTAACAGAGATCTGAAAGAGCTGTAAAAGTTCTAGAACAGAGTCTTTATTGAAGGAAGGCAGAGGCTTTGTGACCTCTCCAAAGGATGGAATACATTGTTAGCAGTATCGTGTCATATCTAAAAAGGCACAAAGCTGTTTTGTGGTCTTTGGAGCTGGTATCTGTTGAAGGACCTGTACATGTGTGGGCAAATGAAACCAAGGGACTGAATTTAAGGGTAGCACCACTGAAGCTTAGATCTGGAGACTTTGCACCCTCTTTAGTGAAGTTGCAGAAGATGCCTATCTGGTTCAGAGGTGTTGACATTGGTGGTTGCTGTCAGGAGTTCTTCCACATATTGGAACAGAGAAGAACGTTTATGAGTGAAAGAAACTGAATCCTACTTAAGAATGAAAGAGTAGGATGGGGCTTTCTAAATACCCTTGTGGAAAATCAGCTAATGAGGCAGACAGGTACTGAGGGTCTGTATGAATGGGAATGTTAAAGAAAGCTGAGCACAAATCTTCCACTGTAAAACAGGCAGCCACACAAACAATAGAAGAGACAATTGTGGCTTTGTAAGGAACTACAGGCTCCCTAGGAATAACATAAGCATGTAAAACCTGAACAAAGCCATAGACAGGTGGAAATTTAGTCCATCAGAACCAGGCTTAGGTTTTCTAAGAGGCAAAATTGTATTAAAAGGGAATGTTCATGGCACAATAACACCTTGGTCCCTGAGGGAGTTGATAATGAATGAAATGCCTACCATAACTTCCTTGGACAATGGATACTGAAAAAGAAATGGTGGGGGACTTCCTGGAACTTTGATGGTGAGTGGGACAATAGATTTCAAGAAGGCCATCTCAAACTAGGAAATAACCCATAGGGATTCATGATTATCAGGTGGGAAATCTGAACAACTCACAAAGATTTTTTTAAATATATTATTTTTATCCCAAATTAAATACAAAACTATTTTAACATTAATTTTTAAAGCTTTAATTATCAAAGTCTACACTCCCTTAGATGCTAAGCAATCTGATATAGGTTATACATGTGTGATCATGTAAAACATTTCTATATTATTTTATGGAAGAAAAAGGAAGAGGCAGAAAGAGAGAAAAAGAGAAAGAGAAGAACATAAAGAAAAAGCAAGAGGTAGAAAATGAGAAAGGTTAAAAAATGAAAGGTAGGAAGGAAGAAAGGAAGGAAGGAAGGTAGGTTTGGGTTTGTTTTGTTTTTTCATGCTCCCATCAGTTTTTATGTATTTATGTATTTATTTGTTTATTTATTTATAAACCCGAAAGGGTAGCTCTCATACTAACGAGACACTAATCAATGGGGGAAGAGGCATAGACAGGAATAGAGGGGCAAGGACAGTTGAGGACCTGCCCTTTCCCCATATCTTCATGCAAGAAGCTCTGAGTCTTTCTTCCTAGGACTATCCTACTCTTATTCCTCGAATCCGAATGCTTCCATCCACAATTCCTGGCAATGTGGCCTTCTTTCAGACAGTAAAACCATTAGAGTGGTCTACAAGGGACCAAGAGCACTGGAGCAGTGGGCAGAATTGATAGGGTCTCTGTTTTGGTTTTAAGCTTCTCTTTATCCCTTCCTGTATAAACATATTGCATGATGCTTTTTAGTTCACTAATGTTCTTCTCATGACAACCCAGGCAACTTTTAGGAAAACAATCCCAAGCTTCTAGAATGGCTTGGCTAACACAGGCTAAAGGGAAAATTTTTGCATTCAGAGGGGTCAAGTGGATCTAAGCCAGCATACCACTCAGCACCCTTATGCTTTGAAAAAGGTGGAATAAAGTTTCATTTTGTTCTCTTGAATTATCTCTTGAAATTTGTTCCAATTATCAGGCTTGATGGCACATGCTTCCATCCTGCTAATCAAAGAGTATCTAGTCTATAATAGCCTAGTGTCATCAGCTAGATTGTTAGGGTTCTAGAGTAGGTCCTTCAGAGGCCAATTAGGGAGAACCCCAAACTCTACCCCTTGCCTACTTGAAAGTGAATAGCAGTTACTTATTCTGGGGAGAACAAGATCTCCATTGATCAGTTGAATCACCCAAGTGGTATTATATGCTTTCAAGTTTGTTTGGACCTGGATACTAACAGTTCCATAGACCTCATCAAA
Organism: Dromiciops gliroides; assembly: GCF_019393635.1. NCBI lineage: Eukaryota > Metazoa > Chordata > Mammalia > Microbiotheria > Microbiotheriidae > Dromiciops > Dromiciops gliroides. The sequence continues at coordinate 275,473,674 of NC_057863.1, read as the reverse complement.
TTTAGGTGTGTCTCTCCTCCAGATGGAAAAGTCAGAGATGGACTAAAAATACTGATGATGCAAAAAAGGAACCAGAGATCCAGTAGTACTGCCATGAGTCAGTTTTATAGAGGGAAAAGACCAATAGGTTATACTATAGTTTCAAAACAGACCATGTGTCCAGGTCCTCCAGAAGGAAAACAAGTTAGAGGAGCACAAGGAGCCATAAGTTAAAGTGAAGGAGCAGAGGAAAGAGAAGTCAAAGTAGGAAAGAGAGAAGTGGGCCCTTTGAAGCTCTGCAGGTCAGAGTCTTTGGACAGGGCTCCCTAGCAAACCCATTAATTCATTTGCTGTTAGTAAGCTTCTTCAATAGCTGATCTTAACCTCTGCAAAATATTATGACCAAAAATGACAAATTTGGGCCAAAATAATTTGCAGGTTGCATCCCTTTCAGTTCTATACCAGATATCACATAACAAGGTGGCATGTTTCTGTCATTCCCGTTTGAACTAGGAGTTTTCCTTGATTTTCTGTAATGTTTCCAAAGGGTTTGTTTTGGCACACTTTTTTGGACCCCATTACTTTCTACAACTTGACTCCTTTGAGATTGGACAAATTTTGCACTGCAAACTGTTAGAAATATTTGCAATAGTTGTTTTGCTTCCTTTTTTCTTTGGCCAGCCAGACCACAGAAAAGAGAGGGGAAAAAATCCACCCTTAATTATCAAAGAGTCAGTTTGTTTAGAACAAAAAACAGGTAAGGTTTTAAGAATCTAATTTACAGAGAAAACTTGCATCCTGCTGGAGATTTCTCCTACTCATATGAGATGTTGTTCTACCTACACATTAATTTTACCTGCATGTAAAAGAAAGGGTTCTGCTGCTCTATCTATCTGTAAGAAATGTTGCTCCATCTGCAACAAGAATTCCCCTGATTGCAGGAGGTATGTATAGACTCATATGCACTATTAAAAGACAGCACTACAAACACTTATTATCAAAACTCTCAAACCTTTATCTCTATTTCAAACAAGGAGTCCCTGTCTAATGGATCACAGAGCATGGGTCAGCTACCTTCAGGGAACCTAGTCACAGACCTAGTCCTTGGCTTATGACTCTAAATAAAACCCCAAAGCCCTTAATGGGATGCCTCTGGTCAATCTGTAGTATTCCAGTTAATGGCCCTTGCTTTAAAAAAAAAAAGCAATGGGGGTTAAGTGACTTGCCAAGGGTCACACAGCTAGTAAGTATCAAGTGTCTGAGGCTGGCTTTGAACTCGGGTCCTCCCGAATCTAGAGCCAGTGCTCTATCTACTGTGCCACCTAGCTGCCCATGGCCCTTGCTTTTTTTTTTTTTTTTTTTTTGAGATATTTTATTTTTTCCGTTACATGTAAAGATAGTTCTCAACTTTTGTTTATACATGCTTTACAATTTCAGATTTTTCTCCCTCCCTCCCTCCCCTCCCTCCCCCCTCCCCTAGACAGCAGGTAATCTGATATAGGTTATATCTATATATATCTATACATATACATATAGATATATATATACACACACATATATATATACACATAATAACATTAATCCTATTTCTGCATTAATCCTGTTACAAGAGAAAGAATCAGAGCAGTGATGCAAAACCTCAAAATAGAAAAAAAAACAACAGCACCCAAAACAAAAGAAATAATATGGTTCAATCAGCATCTATACTCCACAGTTCTTTCTTTCTTTTTTTTTCTTGGATTTGGAGATCCTCTTCTATCATGAGTTCCCTGGAACTCTTCTGTACCATTGCATTGGTGAGAAGAATATAGTCCATCACAGTAGGTCAACACTCAATGTTGATGATACTGTGTACAATGTTCTTCTGGTTCTGCTCATCTCACTCATCATCAGCTCACGTAAGACCCTCCAGGTTTCTCTGAACTCTTCCTGCTCATCATTTCTTACAGCACAATAGTATTCCATTGTATTCATATACCACAACTTGTCCAGCCATTCCCCAATTGATGGGACCCCCTCAACTTCCAATTCCTTGCTACCACATAAAGAGCAGCTATAAATATTTTTGTACACGTGGGTCCCTTTCCCCCTTCCATGATTTCTTTGGGCAAAAGACCTAAAAGTGGGATTGCTGGGTCAAAGGGTATGCACAGCTTTATCGCCCTTTGGGCATAATTCCAAATTGCTCTCCAGAATGGTTGGATCAGCTCACAGCTCCACCAACAATGCATTAGTGTTCCAATTTTCCCACAGCCTCTCCAACATTTATTATCTTCCTTTTTTGTCATTTTAGCCAATCTGATAGGTGTCAGGTAGTACCTCAGAGTTGTTTTAATTTGCATCTCTCTAATCATTAGAGATTTAGAGCATTTTTTCATATGGGAATAGATAGCTTTGGTTTCTTCATCAGAAAACTGCCTGTTCATATCCTTTGACCATTTCTCAATTGGGGAATGACTTGGATTCTTATAAATTTGATTTAATTCCCTATATATTTTAGAGATGAGGCCTTTATCAGAAGCACTGGCCATGGCCCTTGCTTTTAAAACAATCAAATCACAGAGCCATTCTTAAAAGCCTCAGAGCAGCTGCTACCAAATCTGTATGGGTGGCCACTTTATGTCTCAGGTCAGGGAAAGGTCAGTTCAATCTACCAAAACACAAAAACAGTCATACAGAAAAAAATAACTAGCAAAGTTTTCTTCCTCAACTTCTACTTGAAAAGTGATGGTTAAGTCCTTGATCATTGGAAGAAAGTTAATTTAACCGTCCTAGACTCTTTGCCAACTATGGACTTAAGCAGACAGACAACTGATGAATTAGAAGTAAATTAAAGTACTTAGGTCAAATTTGGGGACTTATACAAGATTCTGTATATTACAAGCGAATGGTGAAATGTAAGAGTTCAATTTTTACTTTTACTTTGTACTATTAATGGATCCTAGTGTAATCCAGGTCCTACCCTCTCAAACAACAAGGGGAGGACTTTGCAGCTTCCCAAACAATCGGGAAAGACAGAGATAGAGAGAGAGAGACAGAGAGAGACAGACACAGAAAGAGATAGACAGTCAGAGAGACAGAGAAAATGAACATGCTTATTTATGCCTTCTTCTCCAGGGAGATTGCTGGGCCCACCCATGATGAATCTTACCTTCACTTGAAAGAGTTGAAATGAAGTGTCTTGGTAAAATCAATATGTCTATATTCTAGGAAGGTCTTCTGAAGAGGTGTCTTAGAGGTCAGAGTGTCTTACTGAGATAACACCTTGAGGACCAATAAGAGAAATTCTGAAACAAAGTTCCAAGCATCAATTTATTGGTATATTTATTAGCATGATCAATTCTTTAGCAAGGCTAGCAATTGCCAATAAATGGGGTCAATGGCCTCTCAATTACCAAAGACACAAAGTGCTCTCTGACAGGCTCTTTTATATTGGTTTACCAGATGACAGGACAAAATATTGAGTAGCACTAACATCAGCCTGACTTAGACCTCTCCTTCTCAAACCCCCTAACCACAAACAAGGCATGATTTGGAGAATTGGGAAATTTGAATAAGCTTAAACTTTAGGTAAGAAAGTTTCTCCAAAATATGGGCAGCGGGTCAAGTTACAAGGGCAGCGATATGACTCACAAGATAAGGGTGGAGGTCCAAGGCACAGGGATGGGCTTGTGACCCAAGTAACAAAAGGTTACATGAGTAAACTTGCAAAGGTAAGGAATTTAGACTCACACAGTGAAGAATAAAATAAAATAATTCAATATTCCATTTCAAAATAGAGATAATTGAATCCATTGAAGCAGATGAGAACACCAAGCAAAATAGTATAGAGCAAAGGAAAAGGATCCAGGACAGAGTATCCATGGACACCCATGGTTAGCAGGCATGAAGATGAATGCAAGATAGAGCCAAGAAGACTGAGAAGGAGCAATGAGACAGGAATAAGGAAGAGTCCTTGGATCCTACACTGACTCTGCTGTAGATATTGAATCTACATAGTTGTTTGCACAATGTCTTCCTCTTCTTCAGAGCATCTGAATTTTTGCTTTTCTTTGTATACCTAGCCCTTATCATGGTGCCTAACACATAGTAAGCATTTAGGAGGCTCAGTCTCTAAGAAAGAGTTCTGAATTTTACATTAGAAAGACAAGGATCAAAATCCTACCTGAGATACTTTATTCGCTATGTGACCCAGGAAGGTCACTTAGAAACTCTTTCAGCTACAGTTCCTCCTCCATAAAACATGCACAAAATAGCACCTATGTCACAGGGCTGTTGAGAGGAACAAATGAGATAGCCTATGAATAGTTCCTTGTAAACCTTAAAGCATTATTTAAATGCTAAACTATTAGACATCTAAGTGATACAGGGGAGAGAAATCAGTAAGCTCTCAGAACTCAACATGATTGCTCCAAAAAACAACAAAGTGATGTCATAGGACAATTCCTGGAATAACAGAACCCAAAAAAGACCAGGCTGAGATCATTTTCCATCCAAAGACGGCTTTGAAGGTTGACAGGAGGGAGCTGCTGTGCCAGGGTAGGAGTAGAACCCAACCCCACAGTCATGCTGACACAGATCCAGTCGCAGGCAGGCCAAGCCAGAGAAAGAGACCCCCAGAGCCTCTGGATCAGCTGCAGCAACAGTGTCATATGGAACTAAGCTCGTGGTCTGGTGAGAGGGCTGAGCGGTTGGCCAGGAAGAGATTACAGGGGTCTCTGCTGGCGCTGAGGCAGAACTAGTATGTTTCACCCCTCCTGGGAACCAGGAAGTAGGCTTAAGTGACAGTGGACCAGGTGGGGGAGGGGACCAGGCAGCACACAAAGTTTTGCTGACTGGTCAATTAGCAAGTTGGCCTGGGGTTATCTACAGACCAGAGAACAGGCCAGGTGAGTGAAGAAACTGCCCCTCCTTAAACACCACATTGGACCCCCTAAAGCTTGGGACAGTACAATCCTGGAAGTAGTACCCCACTTTAAGAAGGAGTTAAAAGTCAAGCAAAAGAAGAGAACAATGGGAAGACAGAGAAAGATGCAAGCCATAGAAAGTTTCTTTAGTGACAAGGAAGATCGAGGTATAACCTCAGAAGAGGATAGCAACATCAGGGTTCCTATACCCAAAGCTTCAAAGAAAAATGAATTGGTCTCAGACCATAGAGGCACTCAAAAAAGACTTTGAAGATAAAGTAAGAGAGGTAGAGGGAAAAGTAAGAGAGGTAGACAAAAAATGGAAAGAGAAATGAGAATGGTGAAGGAAGGTCATTAAAATATTCAACATCTTGAAAAGCCAAATTGGTCAAATGGAAGAGGAGGTAAAAAAGCTCTCTGAAGAAAATCATTGCTTTATAATTAAGATTGAGTAAATAGAAGCAAATGATTTTATGAGAAATCAAGACATAATAGAGGGGGCAGCTAGATGGCGCAGTGGTAAAGCACCGGCCCTGGATTCAGGAGTACCTGAGTTCAAATCCAGCCTCAGACACTTGACACTTACTAGCTGTGTGACCCTGGGCAAGTCACTTAACCCTCATTGCCCTGCCAAAAAAACAAAACAAAAACAAAAACAAAAAAAGACATAATAGAGCAAATCCAAATGAATAAAAATAGAGGGCAATGTGAAATATTGCCTTGGTAAAACAGCTGACCTGGAAAATAGATCCAGGAGAGATAATTTGATAATTATTGGACTACCTGAAAAGCATGATCAAGGAAAAATCTTAGATATCATCTTCCAGGAAATTGTCAGGGAAAATTGCCCTGATATTCTGGAAGCAGAAGGTAAAATAGAAATTAAAAGAATTTATTGATCACCTCCTGAAAGAGATCCCAAACTGAAAACTCACAGGAATATCATAGTCAAATTCCAGAGCTCCCAGGTCAAGGAGAAAATATTGAAATCAGCCAGAAAGAAAGAATTCGAGTACTGTGGAGCCACAGTCAGATCTAGCAGCTTCTACATCAAAGAATTGGAGGGCTTAGAATATGATATTCCAGATGGCAAAGCAATTGGGATTAAAACCAAAAATCACCTAACCAAATGGGATAATAATAGTATCTACCTTTCAGGGTAATTATAAGAATAAAATCATTTAATATTTGTAAAGTATCACAAATGTTGAGCACTATGTAAATGCTATTACTCTTTTAATTAAATGCTTGTAGATTTACTGAGTACACTTATGACTTGGAGAAAAGTGACTTTGCCTTTCTTTATGGGCCTTAATTTTCTTCAACTGTAAAATGAGATAGTTGGACTAGAAGATCCAAATGACAGCAGTAGGATGAAGGAAAAATAACAATAATAGTATTTATATTATACCCTAAAGTTTAAAAATATTTTATAATATCATTTTATACTTACAGCCCTATTATCATACCCATTTTATGGGCTGGAAAACTAAAGCAAACAGAATACTGGAAGTCAATAAAGCTGAAGGACCCAAGTTCAAATCTCAACTCTGCCACTTATTGAATAGCCTTGAGCAAATTACTTTTCCCTTTTTGGTGCTGCATTTCCTTATTAATGAAATGACAGGGTTGAACTAGATAATCTTCTAGGTGCCTGGTAGTTCCAACATGTCATATACTATGATACTCAATTTGAATACTATTTGCAAGAGCAAGTATGACTCCACTGATTCTGATTCCAGATCAATTAAATCAATAATGTTAGCTCACTTACATAGTGCTCTGAGGTTTATACAATACTTTCCTCACAATAATTCTGTAGGATAGGTAGTATTCCCCTAATTTTTATGTAAGAGGTTTGCAAAGACCCAGATTAGTACAGGCCCTCCTGAGTCCCCCTTATGTGTATTAAAGTGCTAAATTACATTAATGAGATGATTTCTTTAAGATAAGAACTCTAATAGCTGTGACTACACACCTGGCCTTGGATAATCCCCTTGGCTCCTTTAACACCACACTGAGCATGACTCATTCACATTCAATTCATACCCCTCTTCACCCACCCCTACCGACATTTAACCTTTAAAAGAAAGACCAGCAATGCTTAAGATGAAAGATCCTAAAAAAGAAAAATTATATACACACAGACACTCAAACTTGCTTGGGCTATAAGTTTTCTAATGATTCGAGAGAGAAGAATGGCTTTAAAGACAAGATAAATGGGTTGTAATCTTTCCTCAGATGAGGGATGAGATATATATATATATATATATATATATCTGTGAAGCCCCCTCAGAGAACCACATGACCCCCATAAAGGGCAGTACATGGAAGCAATGGCAAAAAAGTGTTGGTGAAGCCTCTGACCAAGCCAAGAGATACAGGAATTCAAAATACTAATAGAAGAACCACACTGGTAGAATGATGGGAAAGTTTCTGGACTAAGTCTCTTGGACCCAGCAAGAGTCCCTTGAATAATTAAGTCCTGGAACACAGGAGCAGTAAGAAATAGGGACACAGCAAGGTGCAAACAAGGACCTTGCCTTTTAATGGTACTGTGAATTATAGGGGTTGTGTATGTACAAAGGGTAGGATCTGTGGCAAGATATGACTCTTTAGCAACCTTGACTGCTTTCACCTATTGGGAACATCAACCTCAAAATAATACTCTAAATCTGAAGGATTATATGGTGCATTGGGATAACAGTCACATTGGGGAGAAAAAAGTATTGTCTTGACTATTCATGGGTCCCTTGCAACTTTCCTTTGCCAGAATAAATATAACCTGTCCTATATTCAATATTATGTTGTCTTGAATACTTGCATGGGGAATGAGAGCCCTTTTCTTTTGGGCAAGGGACCTAGACTTCGGCCAAATTCTGAATTATTCATAGAGATCTGATTGGAGACACAAGTTGGGGGAAAAAGATTTAAGTGAAAGCCACCAAGATTATGAGAGACCTGAGACTTTGCAACATGAAATGATTAGCCAGGGTCAGGGAAGGATTAAACTCATGCTTGTTGATTCTTGGGACAGCAGCTTCCCCTGGGCCATACCGCCTGACTAGAATCATTAAAATCTTATGGCCCAATGCCCTTTCCCCAGAAAAGGCTGGGTGCTCAGCATACAACAGAAAAGTCAAGCAGCATTGGAACAACGTGACTGGATTTTTTATTTCATTTCAAATCAAGTGAAAACCACGTGGCATACAGGAAGTTGTCCTTCAGCCCCTATGCACTGCTTCCAGCCCCCACAGACAAACCAAAGCTCATTCTGTTCACATATGGACAGAGAGGAGAGAAAGACACTCAGTGACACAAATCTTCGTATCTGAGTCCTTTCTTTACCATGGGAAATAAAAGGAGTTATCATGGCTTTTTATTCCACTCATTTCAATGACATGTCAAACATTAGGGCAGTGCAACCATCTACAGATGAGATGGAAAGTCATTTAGAGATAAGTATCTAGTGATAGAAGGATATCTCATAACAGAAAAATAGCTTATAAAGACAAGAAAACCTGGTATTATCCTATAAGCAGCCCCCATGGGTGGAAAGAGGCCTCTTTTCCCCTACCCAAACTAATTTTTTGTAAAGCATATGAAATAAAGCTACAACTGGAAAGCCATCATTAGCTTTCAATTAGCCTGGAATTCTTGCTGCAAGGATGAGACCCCTCACTGATGTCATCAAGGTTGTCATGGTTACCAGAGATCAGCAGCCTAGATTAACCAGTTCCTTCTAGTCTGCCCTCCCCATTCTACATACATATTAAAAAATAAAAATTCTAGTCAATAATCTTATGCAGAAAAAAAAAAAAACACAAAAGGGAAAGGGGGCTGGGGAGTGGGGGGTGGGGAACCTTGTCATCTCTTGGCAAATGCTAGAGAGAGAATACTTGTAAACAAAAGATCAATACTTGGCAAACAAAGAAGTAAAGGGATTATGTTATTACACTCAAGCTCTTCAATACAAACTACAAAAAGGATATGTTTTCTCTCAGCCCTAATAATTAAAGACAAGAGATGAGCATAAGCAGAAACACAGCAATAACAATTAAAACACAAATCGTCTTTTGGTCTCAATTAGCAGCAAGGTGACCTAAAGAAATGCTAAGGGGAGAATGACAGGCAGAGTTATTATTTTTAAAATAAGCCAAGCATATTACTTTTCAATGACCCACTGAAAATAATAAAAATGAAAAGCACAAGAGAAAATGGAATTGTATGATGGGAGTCCAAGTGCAAATTACCACTTGTTTATTTTCCTTCAATTTTCCTTGAAGGTCAGAGAACTCAATAGTTTATTAAAATTCAATTTTCTTTCTACCCATGTGCATGGGATGGTGTCTTATGTAATAATCCTCTTTGAGTAGAAAAGTTGGGTCAGCAATAGTTACAGTTTTCGATGCAATCAATGTTGGTCTGACACAAATCTCCAATTTTCTCCAGGATTTTCCAGCCATTCTCCATGCATTTTCTTGTGAAGAGGCAACTGCCTGAGAAGAGCCTGATTCCCTGGGAGATTTAAGCTGACCAAAGGTAATTTTATTTACTGATCTATCCTTTAGCTTTTTCTGGATGAAGATGTTTATAGAGTTGGAATGTTTTCTTTGTGGGCCACATACTGTTGTGGATTTTTTTTGGGGGGGAGGGGTTGTTTTTTACTTAGAAATCCAGAAAGTGGGCAGATTGTTCTTTTCTAAGATGGTTTCATGGGTTGCATGTTTGGATAAGATGACTGCTTTTAAATGTCAACTGGGTTTTTAATGAGAGAAGAATGTGGGTTGATGTTGATTCTTCAACCCTACATGTAGATAGTAAAAGGTTGTACTTTAGCAAATTGTTAGGAACCATGCCAAAGCCAGCCTTAATACAGCAGCAAGGAAGGCACTGCCTTTGAATTTGAACATGTTTAAAAATCATAGGTATGAAAGAGTTCCTTCTAAGAACAAAAATCCTCCCTCAATATACAGAATGGGGTAATGAATAGTTGGCCTTGGAGATAGTTAGATCTGGGTTCAAGTCCTGCTTGAGCTTTTCTGTTCAGCTGTCATGGCCATGAGGAGTGCTCTAAGTAGCCATGGCACCCAGCCAAAATGGCATGAATCTGAAGCCCCATTTCCACAAATACTGGCAAAGACCAGTTGCCCCATGGTTTAACCAGCCAGCCAGGAAGATCAGAAGCTGAAAGGCCTGTCAAGCAAAAACTTGTTGAATTGCTCCTCATCCTGCATCTGGTCCTATCAGGCCCATTGTGAGGTGCCCTGCTGTCAGATACCACACCAAAGTTCATGCTGGTTGCCAGAAAAGCTTTCTATACCAAACAACAGATTTTATTTTTGATCCTGGAGATGATAGGGAGCAGTCACTGGAATTTATTGTACTGGTCAGTTAGGAGTACAAACAACCCCCAGTTAGAAAAATACCCAACACTTGAGTTTGATTTTCTGTCCTAATTTAATTTACATTTATCTCTAGCTAACCCCTGGCCTCATTATGGTTAAAAGTCAAAATTCAGTTACCAGAAATGTTTGGATAAAAAAGTAAGCAGAGAGTATATTATATCATGTCTTTTAACAGTCACAGGAAGGGGAAGTTAGGGGAAAGAACAGTTCTTTTATCTTGGAACCTGATTTATTGAAGAGATGTACAATTTAGCTTCTGCCAAAGCCTTCAGCTCTGAGATGCATGTAGGAAGACAACGGGAGCTCTTCATAGAATTTCTCTCTTCTTTGCCACAGCTCAACCCTACCTTATTTTTTCTTCTTCCTCCAGCTGTTTCCCTCGCCCTATGGTGTAGAATCTTTCTGACTGAGGTATTGGCATCACCACTCCTTTCTGTCTCTTTCTCAGATATTGGGTTATGCCCTTTTTTTCTGGGCAAATGGGGTTAAGTGACTTACCCAGGGTCACACAGCTAGTAAGTGTTAATTGTCTGAGCTCAAACTTGAACTCAGGTCCTCCTGAATCCAGGGCCAGTGCTCTATCCACTGAGCCACCTAGCTGCCCCAGGGTTATGCCCTTTTAACAACTTCTAGGCTTGACTGAAGTCTGGCTTCTGGCTGGAAGATCTCAATAACCAGCAATTTCTCTCAGGTTTGTCCTACACTAAAAATTCCAGGCTTCCACTCAGTTCTCAAGCACCTTCCACAAGGCTTTAATAAAGTTTACAATCCTACGTGATAATTTGTCCAAGTATTAATGCTCATTTTACAGACGAAGAAACCGAGACTCAAGATATTTCATTGATTTTCCAGGGTCACATAGTTTGTACGTGTCAAAGTAAGGACTTCAATTTGGATCTCGGAGCACACAGTGCCAAGATGTGACTTGCCTTGAATTCCAAAGTTAAGGAGCTTGTTTTTTATTGGTAAAGTAATGGAACACCACTGATAGTTTCTGAGGATGAGGCATGATGCAGTCACAAATTATACATAAGAACAAAATCTGTTTAAATCAGGGGTGGGTTTTTAACCTGAAGTTAAAGTTCAGAGAGTCCAGGAACTTCGATGGAAAAACCATTATACTAAGCTGTAACTAAAATTTTAGCATGTTATGAATGTAAAGAAACAAACCACAGGTGTATTACACCCACAGCTTTGTAAAACTTCAATATGATATGAAAATCTATTATTTCTATTAGTGACAGATATCTCAAAATAATATTTATGTTCCTAACTATTTTGTAGTCTTCTGGTATACAGACTTGCATTCCAATATAGTTTCCTTTGTATTTAATTAATTAAAAAATATTATTTATTTTGATTAATTTATCAATTTGTTTAATTCCTATGTATTTTAATTTGTGCATTTAAAAGCATTTTTCTGAAAAGGGATCCATAGGTTTCACCAGGCTGCCAATGGGGTCCATGATGGAAAGAAGAAATCCTGTTTGAAAGAAACCTCAGAGACAATCCAATCCTACCAACAAATGAACAGGAATCCCCTCCACAACTTCCCCTACAAGTGGACACACCCAGATTCACTTGAAGAACTCTAATGAGAGGGAACCCTATTCCACTTTGGGATGGCTCTAATTTTAGGAAGTTTTCATTATAAATAAGTAAAACCTCTCTCTCTACAGCTCTTCATTCTTCTCAGTTCTTTCTAGGGTCAAGCAAAATGCCTAATTCTTTTTCTATAGGACAACTTGTTAGTCCTCAAACAAGACTCTCTCCACCCATCTATCTCCCTGGACTTAATATATAGTTTGCTAATGTCTTGATTTAAATGTAATTCCAAGAAGTGAGCCCAGTATTCCAAATCACATATAAGTAGGGCAGAGTGGAGGGAAACAGTCACTTTTTTTGAGGCAATTGGGGCTAAGTGACTTGCCCAGGGTCTGAACTTAGGTCCTCCTGAATTCAGGGCCGGTGCTCCATCCACTGCACCACCTAGCTGCCCCGAAACATTCACTTTTAATGATCCTTAAAATTATTCTTGACTTTTCTCTCCCCCTCTCTCTCCCTCCCCCTCCCCCTCCCCTTTCCTCTCTCTCTCTCTCTCTCTCTCTCTCTCTCTCTCTCTCTCTCTCTCTCTCTCTCTCTCTCTCTCTCTCTTTCTCTCTCTCTCTCTCTCTTTCTCTTCCATGTCATGCTTTTGAGTACTTTTGAATTTATAGTCTCACCAAACTGTTCTTCATAGAATTATTATGTAGCCACACATCCTCTATCTTGTATTTCTGAAGTCAATTTTTTTACCCCCAGGAATAGGATGTTATGTTTTTATAGGTATTAAATTTCACCTTCTTACATTTTGACCATTTTCTAGCCTAACAGTAATTTTTGTATCGTTATTCTGTCATTCAACTTATTATTTCTCTGTTTCATGCCATCTGAAAATCTGATAAGAACCTATATCTGATTGCTTACCACCTCAGGGACGGGGCAGGGTAGGGAGGGAGGGAATGAGAAAAGGATAGAATTTGGAACTCAAAACTTTAAATAAATAAATAGAAAACCTGTTAAGGCTTTTATCTCATCTGTGCCTTCATTCAAGTCATTAAAAATATTAAACAGCACTGGTCCAGATGTGATCCCTGGGGTATTCCATTAGAGATATCTGTATTAAGTTGCTATAAACTCATTAATGATTTATTTTGGTAAAGTTAGAGAAATCCAGAGCTTATGGAATTACTGGCAGCAAGTATCATTTAGAGTATTCTCTCTATCTTGTCCACAATGGTAGCATAAGAGAGATTTATTGGATTTCCCCAGATATATGAGGACAGAGACTATCAAAAAAGGAAATAGAGTTTAGCATGAACTTTTTTTTTAATCAACTCATACTAACTCCTAATGATCACCACTTCCTTTCATGAATGCTTACAAGACCTTTCTTTAATACCATGTTCAAAATTTTTTATAGGAATCAGAGTAAGGCTCATTGGTCTGTAGTTTAAAAAAAAATTAACTCCCACCCCCGCATCCTTTTTAAACTGGGACAACACTGCCTTAAGGCAGCTCATGACATTCTGGGGCTGCTGCGATTATTAAGAATTATTAATTTTCCTTACATCAAATCAAAGGCTCCTTCTCTGCAACTTCCAAAAACCATTGCGAGTTCTCTCCTCTAGGGACAAACACAAGTTGAATCCTTTTTTCCAGTTGACAGCCATTCAAATATTTGAAGACAGCCATCATGTCTTCCCTGCTAAGAAGCCCTATGCATTTCTTCTACAACCTGTTCTAAACACCATGACAATTTCTAAGCAGCTTAGCTTTTTGACTCAACTCATCTGTCAGTGCCTGGTGTGCATGATGAGAGTATTGGAAATCCTAGATGAATGCGTAAAGTCATTACTGCACTAGGCGTGGGGGATGATGTGAGACCTTGGAAATTCTTTCAACTGGTATATCATACTGCCTCTGTTCCTATGTTCCTCTTAGAGACAAAATAGATTACAAAAGGATCAAATGAATGAAACCTATGTATGTATCTATGAAAACTATGGGCTTTGATACATAACAAATCATCTATTAATCATTTTGGATATATCCCAATATACAAGTTCTAAAGAAGAAGTCATATCTTTGTAAGAGCTTAAGAAGCAAAATGACATCCCTCCCTCCACTACCCATACTTTGTTTCTTTGTGGTTGTTCTTTTAAGTAATTGTTGGAGAATAAAACATGATTTGAATCCTTGAACAAGTAGTAATCTTAGCAAACATCAAATCCAATCCAACTTTGTCATGGATCAATTCCCTCTCTGACACCCTCAACAGACTGATTTCATAGTAAACCCTCAGAATAGGAGTCAGAAGACCTGGTTCCCATTCCTGGTTTTGATATCAATTAGCTGTGTGTCTCTGGTGAAGTCATCTGCCTTCTCTGGCCGTCGGGTTCCTAATCTATAAAATAATGAGGCTGGACAATATGACATTTCAGGTCTTTTTCAGTTCTAACTATACTTGTGCTACCTACTTTGCACAGTTGTGGAAAAGTTGTTGTGGGAAGAGTACCTTGTAATACAGAAATGCAAGTCGTCATTATTTAGGAGGAAAATTCTTTTGATTCTGTGGCTTAAAATGCAAAGTTCCAAAAGAAGGTAACATATAAGGGACACTGAAAGGAATGGAATTGCTTAAACTAAAATGAAAGGAATGAGATATTGCATTTCTGGGATTGGTAAGGGACACAGTCCAGTTTGCAAGGTAAACTATGGCTTGAGATGAACTTCATCAGATTGCACAAAGCAGTTTCGCAGATGTTACAGATAAAGTCAGAAAAATAAATAAGGCTATGACTAACAAATAAGGACAACATCAGAAAACTGGAACTTTAGAAAAGTTAGGCAGGTGACACAGTGTATAGAAGACCAGGCATTCAGCATCACTTACTAGCTGTGTGATCCTGGACAAGTCACTTAATTCCTATTTGCCTCAGTTCCTCATCTCCCAGAGGAATAACATATGTGAAGAAGTGTTAGAAAATTAACTGGAACCCTTAGTGCTTGGTTCTATTGGAGGGGGACTTTGGAGAAGAAGGGAAAATAAAGTTAATGCTCTTTGCCTTTAGACAAGGTTAGCCTTGATCCTTGTTTATTTGCTAAAGAGCATCATACATACAATATCATGGATTCTAACAGACCCCTTCTCAAAATAATATTTATAAATTATTGAAAAATAGGGGGGGGGCAGCTAGATGGTGCACTGGATAAAGTACTGGCCCTGGATTCAGAAGGACCTAAGTTTAAGTCCGACCCCAGACATTCGACACTTACTAGCTGTGTAACCCTGTGCAAGTCACTTAACCCTTACTGCCTCACCAAAAAAAGTGCTAAATTGAGTTAGAGGTTGGTAAAAATAAAAATATAAATTAATTTTTCCCACCCAAATATATACATACTCTGTGGAAGATCTGTAGACTCCAGGTGAAAAACTCTGGATGCAAATATATATGCGCGCGCGCATGCATACATGCTTAGAAGGATGGAAGGAGAGCAATAGAAAAGAGAGATTGTGCTTATATAGTGACCTCTCCTGTTTCTTTGTCCACATCAACTGAGCCTGGTTACAGGGAGACCACCCAAAAGACAGGTAATATATTCAAAATGCTACCCTATCTTTCAGTCTTCTTACAATTGGTCCCCTCAACACACTCTTAAATTTGGCTTTGCAGACGTACTTTTGTTGTTCCTTCATGATACCCTTACTACTCCTCCCCATGTCTTTGTATTGCCTGCTCTCCCTGCCTTAAAAGTTCTCCTTCCTCTCCTTAACCTCTTAAGTTTCATTGGCTTTGTTCCAGTCACAGCTAATAGTCTACCTTCTATAGGAGTCCTGTCCCAAATCTCCCAACTGCTAATTCTTTCTCTTCTGAGATGAACTCCCATCTTCTCTCTGTTCACACTCTGCATGTGCATAGTTATTCACATTTCTCCTCCTTTCCAATGTGAGCTCCTTGGGGACATGGACATTTTTGTCCTTTCTTTATATCCTCTATTCCTTAGCCAAATGCCCAGCCTATAATTAGTGCTTAATAAATGTTTTTTGATTGGCTGTCACATCTACAACAAGAAGGGCAGAACTGCTACAACTGTATCCTAGTCTTTTTTGCCTTCAGGTAAATCTCATGCTAAGGCTACCCCATTCACCCATCTTTATATGCCCAATATACATATAAAAACAGGAAATGGGCAAAAAATAGTGTTTGTACAGTAAATTCAAACTGCTCAATTCAACATAATAATTCTGGAATGAGAAATTATTGAATGACTCCTATCACTTACCATGGTTATTGTTCTTCAATTATGTTCAACTGTTTATGACCCCACTTGGAGTTTTCTTGATAAAGATACTAGAGCAGTTTGCTATTTCCTTTTACAATTCATTTTACAGATGAAGAAACTGAGGCAAACAGCATTAAGTTACCTTCCCAGAGTCACATAGCTAATAAGTATCTAAGTCTGGATTGATCTCTTGAAGACATAAGATAATAGTCTCTTATACCTCTTTAGATTTACCGTGTAGGTTTTTATTCAATCATTAGCACATTAATAAGTACAGATCTCATTGTTCTGGTTTGGATTGTAACCAAGGCTTGTGGGGCAGGCAACTCCCTATCTCTCCAAGCCAGCAACTGGAGCCAATCAATTAAAGTAGCCAGAAATAGTAGTAGTAAAGCTGTGGCCTTTTACCTGCAGAGAATGGAAAATTGAACTTTACAATTCAGGCTCAACTTTAACACTGATTTCCTGTGTTCCAAGGAGGCAAAGAAATAATTTGTTTCTTAGTTAGTCTCTTGCAGATTCTAGCCTGTGTGGCAAAACCATTACACACCACAGGCCTTACTACTTAACTCAATATGTCACAAGTCTGATAACTGAGATTCTGCAGAGAAGAAGCTCAAGACCCAGGTTAACAGGGGAGACTGGATTGCATCTCACCCTAGAGAGGAGGGGGCTTATATTTCAATATTGAGAAAATCAGCTGGGTACCCTAAGGTGGGGAACTTGAACGTCTTCTATATTCACCACCCCTGCTGTTGTTGTCCAAACCTTTGCCTGGGGAAATTCAGATGCATTTCTTCACAAACAAAAGTGACATCTGAAATGTTTTGAAAATCTCCCTTGAGCTCATCTTCTTGATGAAGATTAGAAACAGCAGGTAGCTGCTTCTTGGAGATGGTTTCTTTTTCTTTTCTTTCTTCCCTCAAATAGTTTACAGTTGTGCTTCCCTCCCCCCACTATGACAACTTCCTTGATTTGACAGAGGTTGCTGCAATCTCTTGGGTCCTGAGCAACAAGGATTACTCTGTACAGTGAAATAATGGTCATTTTTGGTTTTTTCGCTTAAGATAACTTTTTTGTCCTTTTAAAACTCTGATGCTTTTTTAAAACATTACCACAACTTTGCAATTATCTCACTTCCCTTAGAACTTCTTCATGTAACAAATAAGTTGAGTCCAGCAAAAGAAATCAATGCATTGACCAGATTATTTTCTTCTTTTCATGCTTTAAAGAAGTTCAAAATATTCAAATATGTGAGTTTCATCAAGTCAATTAGGATTTATTACACAGCTATTTATTATGTCCCTAGATGAGCTCAAGGGAGATTTTAGATTTAGATAGATAGATAGATAGATAGATAGATAGATAGATAGATAGATAGATAGATAGATAGATAGATGTAAAATTATTCTATACATATTTCCATTTATCAGTTCTTTCTCTGGATATGGACAGCATTTTTCTTTATATGTCCTTTGTAGTTAATTTAGCTATGAATAGGGTCTTTGGGCAAGTAATGTAAACTGTCTTAGCCCCATTTTCTTCATTTGTAACACAGGGATATCAATATCACAATGTTGTAAAGATCAAATAAAATAATGTAGCATACAAAGACCTTGTCAAGTCCCAAAGTGCTCTTAATTTAGTAATCATCATCACCATTACTTTAGGGCCTGCCCACGTGAAACTTAAAGTTTTGAAGGAGAAAACATATAAATACATGAAAAGTCAAGGACTTGATAGTACTGGTATCCAGTATTTTTAATTTTTAAAAAATTTTTTGGTAATGTTCAACAATTCATTACCCCATTTGGTGATTTTGGCACAAATACTGGAGGGTTTTGCCATTTCCTTCTCCAATTACTTTTACATATGAGGAAACTGAGGAAAACAGGGTTAAGTGACTTGCCCAGGGTCACACAGCTAGTGTCTGAGACCAGATTTGAGCTCGAGATGATGAGTTTCCACAACTCCAGGTCCAGTACTCTATCTCTTGTGCCACCTAGTTGCCCTGCTGGTATACTCAGCTTCAAGGTGTCTTGACTAATTTTCTTTCTTAATAAGGACAGCAAAAACTATAAGGAAAATAAGATTTAGAATTATTAAATGGGGGCAGCTAGGTGGCACAGTGGATAAAGTGTGAGCCCTGGATTCAGGAAGACCTGAGTTCAAATGTGACCTCAGACACTTGACTCTTACTAGCTGTGTGACCTTGAGCAAATCGCTTAACCCCTATTGCCCCACGGGGGGAAATAATTAATAAATGAAAGGCTTAGCACAATGCCTGGCAAGTAGTAGGTACTCAATAAATGTTGAGTGACTAATATATAGTGTGAATAGTGTCCTCAAGAAAAGGGAAAGAAAGTGCCAGACAGGGCAAATACCAAGCCCTAAAGCCATATTTCCTGCCACCCATTACAACTTCTTTCAAAAGGTAAGGTCAGGGCAGCTAGGTGGTGCAGTGGATAGAGCACTGGCCCTGAATTCAGGAGGACCTGAGTTCAAATCCGTCCTTAGACACTTAACACTTACTAGTTGTGTGACCCTGGGCAAGTCACTTAACCCCAATTGCCTCACCAAAAAAAAAAAAAAGTAAAGTCAGCTCAAGCCTGATTCTTACTCTACATCTTTGTCTACAGTGTTCATCTTCTTTCTGTAAAGTTTAACTACAAAGATATAGAAAAACATTTCCCCTTATAAGAGTCAGGCCCATGGACAAGAAACATGAAGTTTATGCTCTACCCAGTTGCTTCCAAGAACATAATGGGAGGGGGTGGGAATCTGGATATTTTAGAATGTTTATTCCAGCTTCTATTTGCAACAGATTCTACTCTAGGACCTCATGGCATGGAAATGACCCCCAACTATGCTATTTGCATCATGTATGGTGTTCTGTTTTTTCCTTACACAGAATAGGCAACTGAAAATGATGATGTTCTAACAAGATGAACAAGTTTCAAGAATAAATCAGGACACAGGCTATCTGAAATCCAGCCTACATATAAGAAGGCTCACCTCTAGTCTAGCCATGATGAAATTTGGTGCTACTAACACCATGAAACTTATGAAAATGGGAAATGATCATGAGTCCCGTATAGCACTATTCTGCTTGTTTACCATGACAGTGGAAAAAATGTCAGAAAAGAAGCACAGACTGCCCAGAATCATAGCTCTTATACTACTGGTGCTATAAGTGTAAAACCTTCTTCCAAAGCACAGAGATTTGGAGCTCTATTAGAGAAATCAATTCACAACCTTATTGACATTCTAGGTATAAGTGAAACAAAAGAAGAAAGAAGAAAGAAGAAGAAGAAGAAGAAGAAGAAGAAGAAGAAGAAGAAGAAGAAGAAGAAGAAGAAGAAGAAGAAGAAAGGAAGGCTAAAAAATCATTCTTAGACAAATAAAGGAATTTGTAGAACTGGTTTCTACCTTCCAAGAGAACTAATAAACATCTCATGAGATATTTTTTCATCTCATTTTTCAGTGCTTATGAGTAATAGCCAAGGAGATCATAATAATATGATTTTCTGTACCATGATCTTTGCAAAGGATGAGGAAGAAAATTTCTATGAAGAAATAGAGAAGCTTCTCCAAATCAATTTAACATGCTTTTTGGTAGGAATAACATCTGTTAAGGTTCCTGCTACCTAAGCTGGGCTAATTTGAGACTTAATTAGTTCTAGGGAGTAAGGTTTATACCATTGACATAGCTTAGTAGACACCCAAGTAAGATGAAAAAAATCAGAGTATAAGGTGCAAAAGCCTTCTCAGGTTTGATCTGAACTTTTAAACTCAGAACTGGTTGGGGAGGGGAATAAAAGGCTATAAAAACTGTGCATACTATTTGATCTAGCGATGCCACTGCTAGGTTTATATCCCAAAGACATCCAACAAAGGGAAAAGGACCTATTTGTACAAAAATATTTATAGCAGCTCTTTCTGTGGTGGCTAAGAATTGGAAATCAAAGGAATGTTCATCAATTGGGGAATGGCTAAGCAAGCTGTGGTATGTGATAGTGATGGAATTTATTGTGCTGTAAGAAATGACAAACAGGATGATTTCAGAAAAACCTGAAAAGACATATGAACTAATGTATAGTGAAGTGAGCAGAACCAGAAGAATATTGTATATGGTAACAGCAATATTGTTTGATGAAGAACTCTGAATGACTTAACTATTCTCAGCAATACAATGATCCAAGACAATCCCAAAGGACTAAATGATGAAGCATACTATCCACCTCCAGAAAAAGAACTGATATTGATTAAAAACAGACTCTAGTCTATTTTATGCTATTTTTCACTTTTTCTTCATTTTTCTTTTTATTTGAATCTTCTTGTACAAAATGACTATTATGGAAATATTTTACATAATTGCACATGTATAACTTCAAACAAACATGGGGGTAGCCAACAGAATAAATTCAGTACCCTCAACAAAAATCAATGCACTGTCCTTATGGGATACCCTTTCCATGTTATTGTTAAATAAACCTCCTTTTGTTAAATACTTTATGGTCTATGAGTTTCATTTATTTCTAATCCCAAACCCAAACCAGTTGACTGGCATGAGTCATGTCTGGTCCATAATACTCAATGATTTAATGAAAAGTTAGGTACAGGAAAGAACAGCAAAAACCACAGTGAAAAATAAATTTCAGAGTTAAGAAATGAGAAATACTTGTTGAGTCCTCTGGAGTAAAAGAAATTTATAACGTGAATATTGTCCTCAAGAAAAGAGAAGGAAGGTGCTAGACATGGCTAGCAACAAAAATCACAAAAAATAAAATTCATAAAATTTTGACAGGAAAAGACCAAGGCAACACAGATTTTTTTCTCCTTGTAATTTTATTATTTTTTAAAATCATAAATGTATTTTATTATTTTCCAGTAAAGATAGTTTTCAACATGTATTTATAAGATTTCAAGTTCCAAAATTTTCTTCCTCCCTCCCTTCCCTTCCCCCTCCCCAAGACACAAAGCAACCTGATATAGGTTATATATGTACAATCACATTAAACATATTTCTGCACTAGTCATGTTGTGAAAGAAGAATCAAAACAAAAGGGGAAAACCTCAAAAAATAAAAAAACAAAAAAGTAGAAAGAGTATGGTTTAATCTTCATCCAGATTCTACAGTTCTTTTTTCTGGATATGGAGAGTATTTTCTATCACGAGTCCTTTGGAATTGTCTTGGATCATTGTGTTGCTGAGAAGAGCCAAGTCTATCACAGTTTATCATTGTACAATGTTACTATTACTGTGCATAATGTTCTCCTAGTTCTGCTCATTTCACTCAGCATCAGTCCACTTAAGTCTTTCCAGTTTTTTCTGAAATCTGCCTGCTCATCATTTCTTGGAGCACAATAGTATTCCATTACATTCATATACCACAACTTGTTCAGCCATTCTCTAATTGATAGGCATCCCCTTGATTTCCAATTCTTTGCCACCACAAAGAGAGCTGCTATAAATATTTTTGTACATGTAGGTCCTTTCCCCTTTTTTAAGATCTCTGTGGGATACAGACATAGTAGTGGTATTACTGGGTCAAAGGGTATGCATAGTCCTATAGCCCTTTGGGCACACTTCCAAATGGCAGTGCAGATTTTAAAGAAATGACTCCCTGTTAAATGATTAGTTAGAACAAAGGTCAACAATAATACCCAAATTAAAACAATCAATATGAGGAAATGTTGTATTCACTTGCAAATGATTAAATCCCAATCTATTTAAATAAGCTTTTGATAGAAAAAAATTGGAGACAAAAGTAAAGACATTGATTTTTATCATTTCATAACAGAGGAAAATTCATCACAATAGGACTCTGGGCCAGCCTTGTTTTGGATGAACTGAAACATTGTAAATTGTTGGGTTTTTTTTTGTGAAATTAATTAATGACATTTGGTAGCATATAAAAAAAGCAGCAACATGGTGTAGTGGAGAGTGAGGTGGGCTTAGTCAGAAAGACTTAGGTCCCTGACCTGCCATCTGGCAGTATGTGCTGTGTGACCCTAAGCAAGCCACAAAGCTTCCCAGTGTGACCAGGCAACTTCCTAAGGCTATACATCACAAGACAAGTGCTGCCCTCCCTAACAGATGGATTGTCCTCCCTTAAGTTCCTTATGCCACAGAAATCACAGTGCAGAAAAAGAAAGTAATATAGAATGTGTGTAATTATTTGAGGGGGGTTAGGAATTTTTTTTAAAGGTAGGGGAAGAGTAGCTATGAACAATTCACAAGGAGTTGACACATAATTGATTGGCTGACAGACTGAATTTGGAAAGGAAATGTGAGGCAAAGTCAGAGATTCTAGAGCCATAGATTGTGACTGAAACACTACTGATGTGGTTATCCTGACACAAAGCATTCAGATGATTTAATTTTTGTTGCAGTCTCACATGCAGGTTCACGTGAATTCTTACAGTTAGCACCAATGGTCGTAGCAAGAGATGAGAGATAGTCAAATCCCTTAGAAGCAAAAGAGTATAGCCTACATGTAAATTAAGTTTATTGTGGACATCAATTCAAATTCAACTCTTTTTTCATCCTATCCTCCTTATTCCTAGATGGTGCACATGTGATGCATTGTTTTTCAAGATTTATATTTATTGTTTATTCTGATGGGGCCTCCTATTTTTTGTCACACAAATGTGACTTTTGGAAAAATAACATTTCCTTTAGCCTTTCTCTTAGTTTTTCTTCATAGGTTATGAGATGCACATTCTTATTTAAGAACACCCAAGTTTAACTACTTATCTTGAATTAACCTTCTTGGTTGGATGAATTAGGCTTATAGTAGTAATTATTTAATTGGATTGCACAATTAAAAACTACCTTTTCCACTTTGATTAGAATTACAATTAACAATCACTGCTTTGATTGAGATTACAATCATTAATCACTTCAATAGTAGTGCTACATTTTCCTTTAATTTATAATTAGGTCACAAGAGGCACCACATGAGACAAAGCAGAGATACAAATGAGCATGTGTAGAGGGCAGAAAGAAACCTGGCCTAACTGGGAAAGAAGCTTAATCTTATCAAATAGAGAAATGCAAACTATTTGGTATCCTTAGATATGAAAGTGTGATAACAACTACATACAATGTTTTGATAAAGTTAATCTGTTATATGCAGAAGGAAGAAACTAGAGAGAGGGAGATTTTTTGAAGCAACTGTAGGAATTCAACCAAAAAAAACCAACATAGATAAAGGCAGTTAGAAAGACTTGAGTTCAAATCCAGGCTAGATTTTTACTAGCTATGTGACCCTAGGCAAGTCATTTAACCTCAATTATAAAATGGGGAGAATAGGGGGGGTAGCTAGGTGGTGCAGTGGATAAAGCACTGGCCCTGGATTCAGGAGGACCTGAGTTCAAATCCGTCCTCAGACACTTGACACTTACTAGCTGTGTGACCCTGGGCAAGTCACTTAACCCCCATTTCCCCGTGAAAAAAATAAAATAAATTATTTTTAAATGGGGAGAATAGCTACACAGTCTATGGAGAGAGGCTGCTTCCCCCCATGTATCAGGGGAATACAGAATGTCTTCCCTCAGCAGTGGATTCCTGCTGTCTTCTCCATAGGCCCCTCCATATGCGGCGATGTGAGCAAAGCCTGGCTATCTATACTCTTATTTATCTGTGAATATATTTTATCTACCTCCTCCACAGTCTCCAGTTAGTCTTTAGGTGTTTCTGTGAAATTTCCAAAGCTTTTCCTATGCAGTTACCTATACCTGGCTGAGAGACAAAGGCAGAGAGAGAGAGGTCCTTTAACTGGCAGGCAGGTAAAGTAAGCTCATAGAGGAGAAAAAAAAAAAACTCTAAATTTCTCCACAAACAAAACATCCTTGGTGCAGAAGAACCAGAAGCAGCTCTTGGTGTCCAAGCAAAAGTACCTTTTTTGGTTTTAAAATAAATGAGGTCTCTGCATAAAAAGCCTTTTTTTGATGGACCCCTGAAATAGAAGGGATCCATCCAAGGTACTCCTTTCAGCCAGGGAGAGAAGACTATGGGTCTTAATAACGATGCCTCATCCCTTTATTTTTACCCTAGAGAAGGGAATAGGCAGGTACAGTTTCCCTCTAATAATATCATGGGCCAACTCTCCGAACAACTAACCTTTAAAGATCTTCAGATCTAAGAGATCTCAAAGCAATTTTCATGCCTCTTTTCATTTGATCTTCATAATAAATTTGTAAAATATACAGTAGGGCATTATTTATAGGGGAAGAAACAGAAGCTCAGTGACAATAAGCCCTTGATCCCAAGTGACTTCTCTTTTGCCGTCGTTAAGGAGACAATTTCGCTCCATCTCTGTGTCCTTCGTTATTAGATTAAAGGCTGCCAAGGTTTAATGGGCATATCTCTCTCCTAATGGACAGCATAATCAGTGAACCAAGCAAAACAACATTCCTCTATTATAGATCAAGGGCTGGGTTCTCATAAGCAAGGTCCCATTGGTATAATGGAAGAGGCAAAGCAATGGTGCTAGCGTCCAGTTTTAATCATGTCATTTCCTTACTCAAACTCCATTGGCTTCCTATTGCCTCTGGGATCAAATGTAAAACCTTTGTTCTACACTTAAAGCCCTTCATAATCTATTGTCCTGCAATCTTTCTAATCCTCCTCCTTACTCGCTTGAGAGGTACTCTTTGATCCAGTGGCACTGGCCTCCTGGCTGATCCAGGAACAAAACACTCAGTCTCTCAGCTCTGGGCCTTCTTTTCTTGTCCTCTCCCATACCTGGGATATTATTCCTCTTCATCTCTGCCTTCCTCCTTCCCTTAAGCCCCAAGTAAAATCCCATCTTTTATAGGAAGTCTTTCCCCATGCCTCAATTCTAGTGCCTTCTTTTCTTTACTTTCTATTTATCTAGTTATACAGCTTGTTTTTACACATTTATTTGCTGTTGTCTTTGCCATTAGATTATGAGCTGCTTCACTATATTTGATCTCTTTTTGATCACCAACACTTGAGACAGTGCATGGCACATGGTAAATGCTTGATAAATGTTTACTGACTGACTGGTGCTGGCTATGCTATGGAACTAATGTTTATTATGCGTTGTATTTATGATAAAATCTATTATTACTTATTGTTAAATTTCTAAGTGAGTCACATGGAATTTTTTTAGAGTGAGAAAATTATAAAATGGATGTGCTTTTATTCCCATGACCTCCAATTGACAAAGTCTACGGTGCTTGAAAGAAAAATAGAGAAAGTTCTTCACTTCTCTCTTAAAGGATGGGGAAGTACTATAGAAATGTGTCTGTTTAATAATATATCATAATAATAAAAATTATTATTATTATAGCATATAATAATAATAAAATAAATGTGTCTATATCATCCCTTTCTCACCCTCATAATTCATCTCCGTGATCCTTTTAAAATTCTCTTAAGAATCCCTAAGGATTTGTATTCCTAATTTGAAAAGAAAAAAATAAAATAAAACAAAACCAAAAAAAGAAAAAGCCTTATAATTTCATTTCATGATTCCTTTTTATGCTTTAGAAGAATTTTCAAAATGAAATTCCAGTCCTAAGAGTCCTGACAAGAATACATCCTTAATAATGCCCTGGATTCACCACATAACAGTTACCCACAGTCTTAGGTCTTAAAGAAAAAAGAAGTGAATTTAAAATCTCTTTGTCTCAAGAATGCTTTGGATCTTTAAATTTGACCTGAGATACTTGCCACATCATTGTGCATGCCACTGCCTTCCACATCATTCTCCTCTTCTTTTTCCTCTGCCTGAAGCCAGAGTTCTAACTACAAAGCTTTCTTTATGATGATAAAATGCCATCTGCCTCAGACTGTTAAAGAGTTGATACTTAGCTTCTTCACCCTCAGTTTATCCATCTGTAAATGAGGGGATTGGACAAGGTGATGTTTTAAGTGACTTGCCTGAGATCACATAATTAATAACTGGCAGAGACAGGACTAGAGATCAGGCATCTTGACTCCCAGCTAAGTAGGATGACAAACCCATTAAAAACTCTGTTCCTGGCTTTATTTTTCATTTTTACAAAGAATACTGATCTTAACCCTGGTGGGAATGTCCATTTCTACTCATTTCTCTAACACAAAATACAACCACCAGCCACAGTTCCTGCAGACCACTTCTGAATGCTAATACCTCACCCCAGGGCTCTGGAGGAAGTGGTCAGTCATGTGTTCATTGGCCAGTGACCTTCACCATCTAAGTGCACATCAATTAAACAGGCAGTCCTCCAGGGTCCTACATTACAGTCACACCCCCAAAGTAGCAATCTTTAGTAAATCCAATGCCCAACACATACATGGCAGGTTGTGGCCTTGGATGTTGCCGCTCCTTTTCCTCATTAATCATATTCATTAAATTCTTCTTTGAGACATCATTTAGAAGCTATTTTATATTCTCTTTAATATTCTATTTCTTTTGTAATTACTCATTCTTGGAGTATAGAAAGTAGTAGTTTGTGGTTGTTTGTTTTTTTCTCCTTAAAAAAAAATGCCATAGGCCCCCGTAAAAGATTGCAGATTGTCCTGGCCTTCACCCCTCTTCATTTGCAATGTTAATGTTGACTAGTGTGTATTTTAGGCACTGATATATAATGAAGCTGTTTATTTTTCAGAGTCAAATGCTGCATGTTTATTTTTTCTTACTTCATTCTCTCAGGATCACTTAAGTTAATGCAGAACTATGATGCTGGGGATTTTTTAGGTCTTACATTTTCCTTGACATGATTACTACATTTTGAGAACTCAGGATTTAATTCACCATCAGCACACTTATTGAAGTTATCTTTCTTTTTTTCCTCCTTTCCTTATTTTCCTTGCTTTCTCTCGGCTTCAATTGCCTCCACCCAGGCAGCTAGGTGGAGCATTGAATAGAACACTGAACTTGGAGTCAAAAAGATCCAAGTTCAAATAGAGCTTTAGATACTCACTAGCTGTGTGACCCAGGACAAATCCCTTCACCTCTCTGTGCTTGTTTCTGCACGTGAAGAGGCCTGTTGCAAGGATCAACTAGGATATTTACAAAGAACTTAGCCCACAGTAGTTACTTAATAAATGTTCCCTCCCCTCTTCCTCCACTCCAATTAAGGTAAAAGATTCTGAGAACCCTTCTACTGAGTCACAAGCACAAAACTGGGCATATAAAAGCATTTAACCATTTGGAAAGGAGTGAAAGGCATTGGACAAAATGAGATGTTACACAGGATGTATATTGGGATTAAAGAGTTGCTTGTGTCTGTGGGCTCAAGTAAAAACACCCAGCTAGTTTGGGGAACCTGACAGTGTAAGAACAGGTCTCCCTAAAAGTGATACAGTTCCAGGTGAGACCCCAAAAGGAATGTCTAATGTGGAAGGTTTTTACATGACTTCATATGAATAATGGGTGTCATATTGCCTGCCTTATCAACGCATAAGAGGAACTGACTGGAGGGAGAAAATTTGTCAAAACATTTTTTAAGTATGTTATTTTTAAAAAGCTCAGCTAGGTGGTGCCCCACCTTTGGAGTCAGGAGTACCTGAGTTCAAATTTAATTTCAGATAATTAATACTGTGTGACCCTGAGCAAGTCATTTGACCCAATTGCCTCACCAAAAACAAAACAAAACATAACAAAACACCTCCAAGAGGGAGTTTCTTGGAGGGGAAGGAAAGCCTTTAGTTTTTTAACCACTTTCTTACTAGAATATGACCTTTGAACACCAGAAGATTTGGATTTCTCAGTAGCATCCTAGCATTTTCCCTCAAACATCAGTAGTTGACGAACACCTGCAAAGGGACCCAATGACAAAGTAGGCACACCGAAAAGATAGTTTCAGACCCATATCTGGAACCCAGCAGGAATCTCACCATACCTAAAGGGAGTACCATGAGGACCCCATGAAGGGGAGAAAAGGACTTTGGGCAACCAGAAGCTGTGAATGTCCCCTTAGCCTGGTGCAATCTCTAAGACTGAGCCTACTCTCCTAGGAATTCTTTATGTACTTGTGACAGAGTGTGTCAAAGATTGGGGGAAGGAGGACAGGGAGATGCTTATACTAATTATTTTTATTATATTACCTTAGTAAATACCCATTTCTGGAAGCTATTTCACTGACTAATTAATATCAACAGGGACCAAACCAGTGAATACTCATGTTACCCCTACAAGCCCAGAGGGTAAAAGTAGTCTCTGGGGACCCAGCCTGCCAGGGTAAATTGGGATTCAGGACTTTGTTCCAAGGGTAAGATTTCTTAACTTGAGATCCATGAACTTCTCAAAAAATATTTTGATAGCTGTAGTTCATTATGATTGGTTTCCCTTGTACTATGTTTTCTATGGAACCCATTTGTTTACTATGTACTTTATTTTATGCATTTAACAATTCTGAGAAGGAATTCATAGGTTTCACTAGATTGCCAAAGGAATGTATGACCCCCCCCCCCAAAAAAAAAGTCTAAGAAGTCCTATTCTGGAGTCTAATACAGGTTAAGGTTTTATTGTTTAACAAAAAAGTGAATGGAACAGCTATCGCTTATCTTATTTACTAAAGTACAGAAAGTTCTATTTCTTATCATTGGAATTGGAATAAAACAGGAAATCATAATGTCTGAGTACATTACAAAATTAAATTATGCTGGTCAATCTCAACTAGGCCCTTAGCACAGCAAGTCAATCTTTACTTATTCCATTCAACACATAGCCTTCAAGCCTTAGACCTCCTACTCCACCTCCTCTCCCCATTACATAAGGACCTTATCTGATACTTCACTGAATAAGTCTGAGATCAATGAGAGCTCCATTCCCCACCCTCACCTCCTTATTTTCCATATGTGTACCCTTACTCCATCAAATCACATCTTCTCCAGAATATCATCTTCACTGTATTCCCCATTCCTTCTCTTTACTCTTTCCCTAATGTACCGGTTCTTTCCTAAAGGACTTTTTAGTGGAGTTAATAAACAGACTTCCTATACTCTGAAATTGAAGTGAAACTTGTTGGAAATGAGGTTAATGAGCTTAAGTAAGTGTTGCAGCTCAAATAATCCAAGCAGGCAGCAGAGTGTGGTTGAAGGCTTCTTTAATACATTTTGCTGAAGGTGGATACTCTCTTGAATGTGGTTGAGAGTGCACCAAAGAGGAGTCTAATTTGATTTAAACTTACTCCTAGTACCTCATTGGTTGAGTACTCAGAGTTTACAATCCTCCCAACCTAGTCTTAACCAATCACATTTCAGTATTCCATTCCCTATTTACATACAGTATGAACCAGTCAGATTACACCAAAATGGCTAATTATGTTTCACCAAATATCAACCAATTATATTTCAGTGTTACACTACTCTGTACCTTACATAACTTTCAAGGAACAATACTCAGGTTGGGGATTTAAAATTAAACCCACTCTCTGTTCCTAGGGCTCTGAGAAGCATCCAAATATTGTCTTTTCTCTCAGACTTGAGCAGCAATTTACAACTTGGTCAAGAGAGAAGGGGTGAAGCTCTTTCTGGTCTCCATCTTCGCTGCAGTAGAAGCAGGATTAGTATGTCTGAGTTGCCACAATGCAGCTGTTTGTCTACACGCAGGCTCTGCACACCCTCGAGGTGACCAGACAGGAGACTGCCAAGATCAAGGCCCATGTGGCATCCCATAGCCCCCAAGGAGCAGGTCCTGCTTCTAGGTGGCTCCCTGCTGGAGGACAAAACCATCTTGGGGCAGTGTGGGTTGGAGCTGTTGTCCACTCTGGAAGTGGCTGGCTGAATGCTAGGAAGTAAAGTCCATGGCTTTCTGGCCTGAGGGGAAAAATTGAGAGGTCAGACCCCCAAGATGGCGAAGAAGAAGAAGAAGAAGAAGATGACGACTGGGTGGGCCAAGAGAAGGATGCAGTATAACAGATACTTTGTCAATGTAGGGCCCACCTTAGGTAAGAAGAAGGGCCCCAAGGCCAACTCCTAAGCCCCTGGTAGTTTCTGTCTGTCCCCAATAAAGCTGCTACAACTCTAAAAAAGGGTGGGGGAGAGAGAAAAGGGGTGAAGAGGAAAAGCTGTTGGTGTGGTAGTCCCCTTATTCCAGTTTTTCAAATTGTGGAATATACACACACACACACACACACACACACACACACACAAATGTCATGGGTGTGCAAGTGATGTCACAAGATACAGGGTGGAAACAGAGAAAGCATGAAGCAATGGCCAAAAGCATTGAATTTTTAAAAATATAACTCCTACATAGATATTAGATATACATATGTGTACATGTGTTTAAGTATATAGGTATATAAACACATGCATATATAAATGTGTATATTGTATACTATATAAACACATAAATATATACACATATTAAAAAGTATATATGCGTGTGTTTTTAACTGAAAACAAAGTTTAAATCACAATCGAGAAGAGTGAGACATATGACAATGAATGCAACATTTAACACAAAGATGCACAAACGAAAACCCATTTGAGTGGGTCTGTGTGGAAGGCATAATCTGTCACTATTACCTTTACCTGAATGGATGCACTATGTACGTAAGTTGTGTCATCAACCTTTTTGCCACATGTGATTGTGTAGCATCTGTGGTTGATCTTAGTGTCAAAGTTCAAAGTATCATAATATGTCATATTTCTCAATGTTCTTTATTTTGCTAAATGCAATATAGTAAGTTGGTGCCCCCCAAAAAGGGCAACTCTTAAAAAACTGACATAACTCAAGACAGTTATAACCATTTGAAATGTTTAACAAAAGGAGTCATATAGTATGGTCTCCTTTTCTTTAAATTTCTCTCAGCATTATATACCTGGCAGGTGAGCCAAATATATTATTATTAGGTTGATGGGAGATTTCTGGGGCAGAGCGAAGATGGTGGAAGAACAGCAGTAAGCTCTTGGGACTCATGACATGATCACTCCAAAATACCTCCAAATAATGCCATAGGACAATTCCTAGAGCAGCAGAACCCACAAAAGAACAAACTGAGGTCATTTTCCATCCAAAGACAGCTTAGAAGGTCAGCAGGAGGAAGCTGCTGTGCTGGAGTGGGAGTGGGGCCCAACTCCACAGTCACAATGACACAGATCCAGTTCTAGGCAGACCTTGGCAGAGAAAGAGACACCCCCCCCCCAGAGTCTCTGAATTAGCTGCAGCAACAGTGTCATCTGGAACTAAGATCACAGTCTGGTGAGAGGGCTGAGCCATTGGCTGGGGGGAGATTAAGGGGTTTCACCCCTGCTGGGAACCAGGAATCATGCTTCAGTGACAGTGGCCCAGGTCGGGGAGGGGAGCTGGCTTTGAAGAAAAATATGAATTGGTCTCAGGCCATAGAGGCCCTCAAAAAGGACTTTGAAGATAAAGCAAGAGAGGTAGAGAAAAAATGGAAAGAGAAATGAGAGTGATGAAGAAGGGTCATGAAAAAACAGTCAACAGCTCGAAAAGCCAAATTGGCCAAGTGGAAAAGGAGGTACAAAAGCTTTCTGAAGAAAATCATTTCTGGGGGCAGAGCCAAGATAATGGAGGAAAGACAATAAACACATAGAGATCCTGAATCAATTACCCCCAAAAGAGCCATAAAACAACCCCTAGAGCAGCACAACCTACAAAAAGAAGGGATGAGATTATTTTTCCATCCAAAGACATATTAGAGGAGGCCGTTCTGGTCTGCAAGAAGAGTCCAACCCCACAATCTCACCAACACAGTCCCCAGGAAGGGTGAACCAGAGAAATTTACCCCTGAGCCTCTGAATCAGCTGCAGCAATGGCATCTTCTGGACCTAAGCTTATGGTCAGGTGAAAGGGCTGAATGGCTAGATAGGTTGGGGGGCGGGGGGGGGGATTGTGGAAAATACAGGGGTGTCTGCAGGATTGAGGGAAGTATTCGGCTATCCCACCCCAGCAGGGAACCAGGAAGAAATCTTGAGCAGCTGAAGGCCCAGATGGATGAGGGGAGCAGGCTCATCAAAGCTAAGAAACACAGCACATAAAGTTTTGCTGGCTGGTTAATTCGCAAGTTGCCTTGAGGTTATCTTCAGACCAGAAAACAGGCCAGGCAAGAGAAAAACCTGCCCTCCCTCAAGCTGAAATACCTGGGACCCTCTGAAGCTTGGGACCGTGTAGCTTGGAAGTAGGGCCCCACAGTAAGAGGGTGCTAAAAGTCAAATAAAAATGGCAATATGAGCAAGCAAAGAAATTTGAGAACTATTGAAAGTTTCTTTAGTGACATGGAAGATCAAGGTGCACCTTCAGAAGAGGATAACAAACTCAGGGCCCCTACATCCAAAGCTTCTAAGAAAAATATGAATTGGTCTCAGGCCATGGAAGTGATTAAAAGGAACTTTGAAGAGAAAGTAGGAGAGATAGAAGGAAGATTTGGAGAGGTGAAGGATAGAATGGAAAGAGAAATAAAAGCAATGCAGAAGAGTCATGAGAAAAAAAGTCAGCAGCTTGAAAAGACAAATAGAAAAGGAGATACAAAAGCTCAAAGAAGAAAATAATTGTCTAAGAATTAGGATTAAACAAATGGAAGATAGTGAATTTATGAGAAACCAAGAAACAGTAAAGCAAATTCATATGTATAAAAAAAACAGAAGGCAACATGAAATATTTCCTTGGAAAATAGATCCAGGAGAGATAATTTGAAAATCATTGGACTGCCTGAAAACCATGACCAAAATAAGAGTTTAGACATCATCTTCCAAGACATTGTCAGGGGAAATTTCCCTGATATTCTAGAAGCAGAAGGTAAAATAGAAGTTGAAAGAATCCATCAATCACCTCCTGAAAGAGATCCCTAAAGGAAAACCTCCAGGAATATTATAGTCAAATTCCAGAGATCCCAGGTCAAGGAGAAAATATTGCAAGCAGCTAGAAAAAAAAAGAATTCAAATACTATGGAGCTACAGTAAGGATAAAACAAGATCTAGCAGCATCTACATTAAAGGACCAGAGGGCATGGAACATGATATCGTGGAGGGCAAAGGAACTGGGACTATAGCCAAAAATCACATACTCAGCAAAACTATGTATAATCTTTCAGGCGAAAAAATAGTAACTCAATGAAAGAGAGTACTTTCAGGCATTAATGATGAAAGGACCTGAGCTGAATAGAAAATATGACTTTCAAATACAAGATTCTAGAGAAGCATAAAAAGGTAAACTGGAAAAAGAATTCATGAGGGATATTTAAAGATTAAACTGTTTATATTCCTACATGGGAAGATGATACTTCTAACTCATAAGAACTTTCTCAGTATTAGGGCAGCTGAAAGGAATACACTTAGAGGATGCAGGTCTGAACTGAATATGAAGGGATGATATCTGTAAAGCATTTATTTTTTGTTTATCCTTCTTTTTGTGAGGCAGGCAGGGTGGGGTGTCTTATGTCTGGGGCCAGATTTGGGCTCAGGGCCTCTTGAGTCCAGGGCTGGTGCTTTGTCCCTGTGCCACCTAGCTAACCCATGATGACATCTTTAAAATAAAGTTAAGGAGTAAGAGTAATGCACTAGAAGAAAGAGAAAGGAAGAGATAGACTGGGGAAAAGTAGATCACATAAAAGAAACAAGAAAAAGCTTATGGAGGGGAGGGGAAAAGGGGGAAGGAGTGGGGGAGTGAGTGAACCTTACCATCATCAGAATTGGCTCAAAGAGGGAATAACATACATACTCAAGTGGGTATAGTAATATATTTTGCCTTGAGGGAAAGTGGGAGGGGAAGGAGATAAGGGGAGGGGATAAGGGAAGGGGAAGGAAGGAGAGGCAGATTGGGGGAGGGAGTAAAAAACAAAACACTTTCAAGGAAGGTGAAGATGTTCTGTATCACTGCACATGTATGTCATATTGAATTGCTTGAGTTCATAGGGAGGGTTGAGGACCAAGGGAGGAAGAAAATTTAGAACACAGAATTAGCTCAAAAACCTTAATCTCATCAAAGTTGGTTCAAGGAGGGAATAACATACACACCCAAATGGGAGGAGTAATCTATCTAACCCTGCAGGAAAGTCGGAGGGGGAGAGGATAAGGAGGGAAGGGTGAAAGAAGGGAGGGCAGAGCAGGGGAGGGGGCAGTCAGATGTAAAACACTTTTGAGGAGGAAGAGGGTAAAAGAAGATAGAAAATAGAGTAAATATCATGGGAATGGAATAGGATGGAGGGAAATAGTTATGATGATTGATTATAATGGCAAAACGTATGGTACCTACTATGCTGGGCTATTGTGAAGAAAATTCTTTGTCAAGTTTAAGGTACTATATAAAAGATATGATGAACTATGATGCTATCAGAAAAACCTAGAAATACCTAGATGAACTGAAACAGAGTGAAATGTACTGTATACAATATAATAGCAATAGTGTAAGATGATCTGCTGGGAAGTATATGGTTATTTTCAGCAATGCAATAACCCAATATAACTATGAAGGACTTATGAAAATTGCAATCCATCTACAGAGAAAGAACTGATGGCATCTGAAAGCAGATTGAAGCATATTTTTTTTATAGTTCCTTAATCTGAAGTTTTGTTTTTGTCTGTTTTCTCTCACAACCTGACTAATGTGGAGATGTTTTCCATGACTACTCATATATAACTTATATTAAATTGCTTGAGTTCTTTGGGGTGGGGGTGAGAAGGGAGGGAGAAAGAGAAGTTGGAACACAGTTTTAAAAAATTGGTGTCAAAATATGTTTTTACCCTAATTTGGAAAATAAAATCCTAAACTAAAAAAAAAGAAAATCATTGCTTAAAAATTAGGATTGAGGGGCAGCTAGGTGGCGCAGTGAATAGAGCACTGGCCCTGGATTCAGAAGTACCTGAGTTCAAATCCGGCCTCAGACACTTAACACTTACTAGCTGTGTGACCCTAGGCAAGTTGCTTAACCCTAATTGCCTCACTAAAAAAAAAAAAATAGGATTGAGCAAATAGAAGCAAAATGATTTTATGAGAAATCAAGACACAATAAAGCAAATCCATATGAATATTATTGGGTTGATCAAGGAAAATTTAATGCTCATCAACCAAGACTGCACTGTAACACAAAGCAATACCATCTTCAACTCCTATGCCCCTGCCACCCTTTGCTCACAGTCAAAATCCCACAAATCACAGAATCAGTTTAGATGGAAACCAGGTGTTAATCTTGTAGAAGCCCAAGGTCTTATATACTGGCTAATAGAAATGGAGGAAGTAAGAGATAAGAATAATTGTTCTGCCTGGGGGTTGGGGGGCAAAAATGAAAAGGCAATAGCCATAGGCATGGAGACGGCCTAGCCCTTCCATGTCAAAATTGCAAACTCATTTCTTTCCTGAACCAGAGCTTCATCTATCTAGAAAATCTTCTATAAGTATAAGTGGGTTAACTTTCTTCACTCGGAGGCCTTTCTACAGAATGTCACATAATGGAATATCCCATAGTCAGATCCTGGGTCAGCCTGAAATTACCTGGGGATATAGACTAGGTCCTATTACACACCAATTGGTACAAGTTAACAATTGTAAAGATAATTTGGAAGCATTTGAATTTGCTGCAGCAATATGATTCAGATATCTAGAGATCATAGGATCAAAAATCTAGGGCTGGAAAGGAACATAAGAAACCCTCTAGTCTATCATTTAATTTATCATTGAAATACTTTGGATAAGATTTCCAACTTTCCAATGTCTGTTGTACTGTTTGACCATGTGTACACACATGTATATATGTACATATGCATGTGTGTACATATAAGTTTAAATACTTAGAAACATTTATCTGGCGGACATAATATTATTATTTAGTCATTTCAGTTGTGAACAATCCTTCATGATCCCATTTGGGGTTTCCCTCACAAAGATACTGGAGTGGTTTGCCATTTCCTTCTCCAACTCATTTCATAGATAAAGAAACTGAGGCCAAGAGGGTTAAGTGACTTGCCCTGAGTCACACAGATAATAAGTGTCTAAGGATGGATTTTAACTCAGAAAGAGGAGTCTCCCTGACTCCAGGCCTGGCACTGTATCCACTGTGGCAACTTTTGGATTTTCCTCATTTATAAAATGAGCTGGAGGTAGAAATGTCAAACCATTCCAGTATCTTTACCAAAAAACCGCCAAATGAGGTCATGAAAAATCAGATACTACTGGTACAATTGCCTACTATTAGGTAACTCTAATTCATAAATCAGTCCTAACATGTAGATCAAACAGGATATAACCTCTTAATGTTAAATATTTATCACACTCACAGGTAGCATTCTCAAATATTAATAGTATTTATGTTTTCCAAAATTATAATGCAAGAAACTAAATATTAATAGTATTTATGTTTTCCAAGGGGGCATAGGGAATGCAGTGAATACAGTGATGGGCTTGGAGTCAGGAAGAATCCTCTACCTATTTTATCTGGCCTCAGACACTTGCTAGCTGTGTGACCCTGGGCAAGTCATTTAACCTTGTTTGTCTCAATTTCTTCATCTATAAAATGGGTTGGAAAAGGAAATGGCAAACCACTCCAGTTTCTTTGCCAAGAAAACTCCAAACGAGTCAGACACAACTGAAACAACTCAAGTATAAAATGTTTTACAAAGTTATAATGCAAGGAACATAAATATAAAACTAACATAAAGCAATCTTTTGAGTAACAAAAATATAAATAAAAACCAAATGTTTTACCATCAACCTAAAATAGTGGAGGTTGCACAAATCTGAGTCATTTATATAGGAAAAAACCCCATGTATCTGCTTTCCAGTTTGGGGCATTCTGTGCATGCTGGTGGCATTTAAAAAAACTGTATAAGTAGATAATCTACAAACTACAAAGGTGTCACACCATTTCCCAACAATACTACTTAAAATACAGTTCCAACTAGACAATACTATGAATAAGTAATCTACCAAACTCAATATAAATACAAATTTTAAATTGTTAAATTCTAAAGTTCTCTCCATGGGTTCAGCTATTTTTCAAATCTAGAAGGATAATGGCATATGTGAAATTGATCTTGAAAATCATTAGAAATTTCAAATCTCTCTAGCTCCTTAGAGAAATTGTCTCCTCAGAGTCGGCTGCCCTAGATATTTCCTAAAACAGATTTCTTGTGCTACTTTTTGCCAATTTAACAGGCTATTCCTTTTCAATCTGTCCTAGCTTTTCTTCATTGCTCTTCTAAGCTGAACTTCTTGAGGCTTCAGTATAAGCTTTTAACAGTGATGGGGTTCATTTTTTCTCCATTTAAGTAAGGCATCCTACATTAAAACAAGTGTTTCTCCAGATGGAGTTCATAACTCTACAGGCATTGCAATCTCAACCTTCTGAGCATCTCTTCTATCATCTTCCTAAAAACATTTTAAAAGAAAAACTCTCATATTGCCATTTCTACAAGCTAGGGTCTCTTACCTTTTTTCTTCTATGGTTTAATTGAACTTTGCTTGAAACTCCAATCACTGACATAAAATGAGGACCTTACATTAGTCCCTGTATCTTGCTGTTGGAGAATGGCATTGGAACCACTAGTTAGTTTGGGCTCTAGAGATCAAAGCTTCTTAAACTGTGGGTCACAATTCCATTTGCAGTTACATAACTGAATTTGGGGGTGGTGAAAAATCTGGCAACTATAAAAAAGGTTATGCATACCTATTTTATATACCTATATACCTGGGGGCCTATAAAAATTTCTCAGGCAGAAAGGTGTCATAAGTGAAAAAAGTTTAAGAAGCCCTACTCTAGATCATTTATAGCTTGCCTGCATGTTTAGTTCTGATTAAAATTCTTACTTTGGATTTACTTTTATTGTACACTTCTTTCTCTTCTAGCGTCAAAAGCATTTCTCTGCATTTTTATATCTTTTCAATGAGCTTCAAGTCTATGTTATGCTAATTCAAAAGACCTTTTAATTTCTCTTAATCTTTTTTACCATCCAGGTCCTGACCCTAATTAGTGTAACTCCTTCTGTTGCAAGTCATTGCACTCTGTGTTAATTTAGTATTTCACTTTCTTTTTGGCACACTCTAGATTTAATTCCTCAACTTCATACATCTGTCCTTATGAATCATGTTTTATGTTTTAAGTGTTTTGGTTACTTCTTTTTCTCTTTTTTCTTTTCCACTGAAACCTATTTTTGGTATATTTAACAATTTTCTGAGTACAGTACTAGTAACTTTTCGATGTCTGACCATGTTACCCACAGTGTCCAAATTCAACTCAATTCTTTTTAGCATCCACTATATCTTATAGTCTGCAAAATGTCTTGAATTCATTGAATTACTTTACTGAGTGATAAAAAATTGAAAAGTCTAGGTTTACAAGCAGTTTCTTTACTCCATAAACCATTTTCTAATTTAATTTCTTACTTAAAAACCTGCAACTAAATGGTCACTCCTAATCTTTTCTTTTTATTACATTCATTTTAGGTACTCTGCTTCTAAATTACTTGTGCAATACCCTGTTCTGGGCTTATTCTCCCAATCCCAACTTGCATGGCCAGTCTGTCTCTTCAGAGAGTGATTCACCATTCCTCCCCTTAGGATTCTAAGGGTATCTCTGAACCCTTCTAAATGCACTCACTTATTCAGTGTGTTCCATAAGTATTCACCAAGAAATGCAAAACAGTTTTTACAAGAGGATATTTACTCAGGAGAGATGCCAAGGATGAAGTTAGAAAAAAATCCTCCTCTCCAGTCAACCAAGAGATGTGTTCTCCTTTCAGCATATACTTGGTCAGTAGGAAAATCGGGATCAAACGGAAAACACAAAGGTCGCACATGTTACCTCCTAGCTCCCTAGCCCTTGATAATCCCTACCAAAATCAAATCATGTCTGAGTGTGACATGACCACAGGATGTTCATCTGGGTTAGGTCCTTGCAGGATTTACCATCTCTGCTGCCACCTTCATCTGCTACTAGGTTGGGTCAAGAAAGTTCCTCTTCAGGGCAAGTTACTCAGTGGATGTGACTAGTGCTGCAAGTGGCTCTATCCTAACTTGCTGAGGGCACCTCTTACAGTGATTCTCACCTTACAAAGCTCACAACCTGGTCCATAACCATATCCATAGGTATATTCATTCACCTAAGATCAGAAAAGAACCAATGCAAAACAAATAGGCACCATGTTCAAGACTACATAGGAAGCCTGTGAAGAGGTAGTTGCAACGGCAATCCCTCCCTGCTCCCTAAAGGTTCAGTGGCTATTTTTCTTTACTCTAAACCCTGAGGAAGAAAGAAGCACGAAATGTCTGAGATCTATTGATCCTTTCATATGCACACTCAGTTCCAGCTCCATCTTCTTTCCTTCTAGCTTTGAACAGAGAAAACTACTCCCTATACAAGATAAGCCCTTCAGCCATTCAAGGCTGAAGGGAGGCTCTCCTAAATTCTTTATGTTGGTTTGAAAACAGGTTAAGAATATTATGTGCACTCTAAGAACTGGGGTCTTATTAGCCATTTCCTCATTCCAATAGACAATTAAATTTTGCCAAAACAATTAGAATGGCAAGGCATATCAAACTCTTCCTAATAAAATCTAGTATTGCCTCCCCCCAAAAAAAACCCACCACCACCAACAAACAAAAAGTTGGCTGACTATCTATCTATGTATCTATCATCTAGATAGATAGATAGATAGATATAAATATATATATATATATTTTTTTAAATCCATCAATGATCCCATTTGGGGATATTTCCTACATAAAGAAGGGAGGGTGCGGTTTTCCTCTTAACTCTGTTGATGGGGTCACAGGATTTAGTCAGAGATTATAAGATTTTAATATGGTAGAAAATCATTAAACTAAATATAAAATTGTGACCATGCATTTAAGAAGTACAAATAAACCCCTTAGGTGAATCAGAAGGGTACAAATCATTTGCCTGGCAGAAAAAGAGCCACAACTCTACAGACTTAAATAACTAAGTCCTAGTAAGCTGAAGGAAAGCAGGTTTCATAGTACTTTTTGGAAGATACCTCTCCCTTCTTGGAGAAAGAGGATTTCTTCCCACCCCACTTAATCCAGAACTTCTAACATAAGAACAGTAAACACCTAATCTAGGGGGTAAAGAATAAATGTAAGAGATATATATTCCAAACAGATAGTAAGGTAGATAAGGCAGTAATGGCACTTTGGACAGCATAGAAGAGAGACATCTAGGAAGATGAGCAGATCATAAGAATGGAGAATACCCAGCAGACTCAAACAGAACTCCCTCTTGTATGAGCTGTTAGTTGCTGTTGCTATGTGTATGTGCGCATGTATATTTACATACATATGTATATGTACATATGCATATATATGCATATATATATATACACACACACACACATCACACATACATACTCTGAGAAAACAGAACTCCAATAACTTCTGGTACTCATCGTTGGTGATGTGTCAAAGGTTTATTTATTGTCATTCTTGCAAGAACGGGCCATTCCCTAGTGGAATGGGCAACAAAATGGAGGTTCACAAGCCTTTTTATCTCTTAACAAGACTTGCCCCTCCCCTTCTTCCCTAATTACTCAAGGATTACAATCTGAGGGCCAAAAACTGGCACCAAAAACTAGCCAATCGGAATGCAGTGCAGCCAATGGGGGAGGCGACACAGAGACAACCCTTCAACTCCTCCCCCACATGACCAGCCTAGGGTTTCCCTGGATCATGTGATTTTGTTCACTGAGGGGGGGGGGGAGGAGAGGCCAACCTTTAATGCAACTGAGAGGAACCCAACCCCCATCTCCTCACACATACACACACTGCATTTGTGCCTCTCTATCATTGTATTCTAAGTTTGAGACACCCATCTGCTGGCTCATTGCTAAAAGAAATCAAACTTGTGGGGCCTTGTGAGCTACAGTGGTGAGACTGTAGACCCACTAAGTTCCCATTAGAACCCAAGAAGATTGCTAACCTATAGGAAAGTACACATGATGGGGTATAACCTCTAAAACCAAACAGGCTTGGAAACATATTTGATATGAAATTGGAAAAATATTTATGCTGATAAAAGATATAACTTTGTCTTCCTTAAAACTAGGGAACTAATAATAAACTTAATTCTTTTTTTTTCTTTTTGGCCATGCAAGGGGGTTAAGTCACTTGCCCAGAATCATACAGCTAGTAAGTGTCAAGTATCTGAGGCCAAATTTGAACTCAGGTCATCCTGAATCCAGGGCTCATGCTTTATCCAGTGTGCCACCTAGCTGCCCCACTTTTTTCTTTTTCTTTTTTTGATAATACCATTAATTCTTAAAGCACCTTCTTATAAGTGACCTACTGGCAATTATCCCAATGACTTTATTTGGCCTCACAGCTCAGGTTAAAGCAAAGACCTGGGTTTGTAGATTCATAGGGGAGGGGCGGGGGGAGAGAAGCATAACACACAGGGATCCAATGAACTCCTCCAGCTAATAAGTGATAAAGATCTCAGGGGGAATACACTCTCAGAACAGGGGTCTGAGCAGGAGATCTGATACCCTAAAAATGTGCATGTTTGAAAATGGGTAATTGATGCCAGGTGCAGCAAGGTACATACCAATTTCCAGGGTCATTTCTAGATAACCAAGCTTGGGGGCAGGAAGTTTCTTTATAGGATTAGGAAATGGGAGAGGGATTAATTTGGCTATGTGAAATGGCAGGGAAATAGTTGGCTTCCCAGTAGGCCTGGAATAACACAGGATCACAATGGATCAGAACAGTGGAAAAGTAAAAATTGTCTGATATTGCCTATGTTTTGTGGGCATTAGGACCACTTGCCACTCCATGCTGGAGTCATATTCACATAGCTAAAACAAACAGCATATTTCAAAAATCACAATTATCATACTAGCCTCAGGTATTAGGAGATGGTACAAATGACTGACCTGGTACTGGTTGGTGCTGCTTAGTACGGACCTCTCTTTGT
Organism: Dromiciops gliroides; assembly: GCF_019393635.1. Classification (NCBI taxonomy): domain Eukaryota; kingdom Metazoa; phylum Chordata; class Mammalia; order Microbiotheria; family Microbiotheriidae; genus Dromiciops; species Dromiciops gliroides. The sequence continues at coordinate 275,431,710 of NC_057863.1, read as the reverse complement.
CTACCTTCCCTCTCCAGAAACAGCATACTCAGTGGTGGCTGGTATGTGCCCACATGTAGGAGAATCACGTGGTCTGTGGAGATGATGGGTCAGGGGGATTCTAGGGACCACAACACTAGCATAAAGCCTTCATTTAAGTATATAACAACAAAAACTTTAAATGATTTTAAAGACTAGAACCTGGCTGAAGCTTTCCCACTGGCTATGATTGATGTCATACATATCAATGTATTCCTCAAGGTGTTCTGGATTTGTAAAGGGAAGTGGGGGAAAAAACACTCCTGCAGTATCAGTGAGATGTTACAAACAGAATGTTTGAGGGGATGCTGGCCCCCCTTGTTCTATGGTCATTATTTCACATTCACCCCAGGAAGTATGGTATCACCTGAGGCATGCTGCCACAATCAACAGGCTAGGCCACTGCTTATACTACCTGTTTGTGTAATCCATCAGATGAAAGGCAATAAAGCACACTGTTTGAAACATAGGCTGTGCTTGCTGCAACAAAAATGCTGTGTCTGTGAAGCTTGTCCTATTGAATTTCAGGTCTTCAGTTACTGCAGATCCAGAAATGAAGACTGCGACCATGTTTGTTTTAAATTAGAAAGGGTGGATATGAAAGGGGAGCCTACAATAATGCCTTTCAAGCCTCATTAAGCTTGCTGTCTGTTGACTTGACAATGACAGACTGCCCACTAAACTGATGTCTATATGTCCATCAGAAACCCTTATGCTGTACCTACAAATTCCAGGAAGAATGATCTCAGTAGAGAAGACTTTTTTTTTAAAAGAGAGAGAAATGCCTTTCTACCTGTCCATTCTACCTAAAAGAGGAAAAAAAAATCCTTGACTTTACAATCACCTCACTAGTGATTTTAAGATGCCCCTCAAAATTGAGCAGTTGTGGGAATCTTGCTAATGAAGGGCGAGAAGAGGGAATAAAGAATAGGTGTGAGAGAAAGATAATGGAAAAAGCAGAAGGGAGGGGTGGCACAGATTTGTTTCCCCCTCCTTTCCCTCCATGTATAGTATTTGACAGAGCTGCAATATTTCTGAGTCTATTCTCCCTGAGACTACTCCCAGGGGCAGAGGGGCATTACAACGCTGATCAAGAAACAGCCAATAGCCACCAACAGGTAACAGCAACCTCCTCTATTTAACATGACTGGGGAAGGGGAATGATGTATGGGAGTGGTAATCAGGAATTGGCAATTCTCCCAGCACCCACTTTATGTCATAGCAGGGGAGAAGTGCCAAACTCAGGAACCAGCTGGAACTTCAAGTGAGAAGATCCAGAGAGAATTCAGGCTGTGCTGCAGTGAAAATTTGAGCAAATCAGAGGGACCAAAGAATAAGGAGATCCTTGGGCCTCAGGTTAACCCCCTGCCTTGCTTTTTTCCTCCAGTTTTTTTTTGAACCACCCTCAAGTGTCACTCTTTTACACTTTATTTTCTATGCAAAATGGCTCCTGGTTTTTTTTTTAATGCCTGGAAGGGGAAAAGGGTTTTGTTTTGTTTTTTAGCAAGGGGCCGAAGTGATGAGGCAGGTGGAAGAGGGAGGTGAAAACAATGTGTTAGTATCCAAATGTCCCAGCACTTACCCCAGTGTGGCCTTGAAGCACACTGTGATCCACAAAAATCCCATTCTTACATTATTCCAGGTTGCCTACACAGGGCAATACCTAACCTTGTCCTTCTCTAAGAGCACCCCATATTACAAGACATTTCTTTCTTTATGACCATACCATCCTATCTCCCTGGAGCCCCACTTTCTTTTTCTTTTTGGATAATAAACATTCTTATTTAAAGTTTTGAGTTCCAAATTCTATGCTTCCTCCCCCTCTTCTCCCTGAGGCAATAAGCAATCAAATATAGGTTATGCATGTGTAATTATGTAAAACATGACCATATTATTTATTTTGTAGAAGAAAACTTGAATAAAAGAAAACAATGGGGAAAAAAGAAAGTGAAAAATAGCATGCTTCAATCTGTTTTCAATCAATATCAGTTCTTTCTTTGGAGGTGGATATTATGCTTCATCATTAGTCCTTTGGGGCTGTCTTGGATCATTGTATTACTGAGAATAGTTAAGTCATTCACAGTTCTTCATCAAATGATGTTGCTGTCTCTGTGCACTACGTTCTCTTGGTTCTGCCCACTTCACTATACATCAGTTTGTACAAGTCGTTCCAGAGCCCCGTTTTCTGTTATATGATGCACATACTAGTTCAAAGTAGTCCAAGAAACTACTTTGTCAATGCATCACCCGTCTAAGCTCCAAATCATGGTAGAAAGGACACTTGCTGTCCAAGGAATTAGGAGACAAGACTTCTAGTCTCAGTCATCTATTCTCTTGGGGTTTAATATCTTCATCTAGATCATCAAGAAAGTGTGGTACAGTGGGGAGAGCACTGGATTTGGAGTCAAAAGAACTGTGCTCAAATTCTGCCTTACCTCCCAACTGCATCACCTTGGGCAAGTCACCTCATCCCAATAGGCCTCAGTTTCCTAATCTCTAAAATGAAGAGGTTGGACTAAGTTCTCTCCAAGGATCCTTCTAGTTTTAAATTCTATAACTGATTTCTAACTAAGCATTAAATTTAAAGCACAAGAACTTCCCAGTATTTAAGGTATTCATCATGACTACTTTCACAAAGTATGGTAGAGGAGAGAGAAAGCCTTTTCAAGCATCACATATACCATCACCTCTAAGCAGCTGCCTCCCCTGAGTCTTGGCTTCCAATGGAAACTTCCCTAGCTCCTCTCAACTTGGGAGCCTTGGAGCAGGTGAAGCAGCTCCCAAATGGTGGAAAACCTTTTGTTCTACAATTCAGGAAGAGAAGGCTCAAGTAAAGGAAGGATGGACTATTCTCAAGGCCTGTTGTCGGATGAGCATGTCCTCTACTACTACCACAGCTAGCTCAGTGGACTCTGTCTTTCAACCAGTCCTACCAGATTCATTAAAGCCACAATGGATTTTTCTCTCCATTTCTTGGTTCCTTGGGAATAATCATGATTCAACTCCAAAAGGGGCAGCTAGGTGGTGCAGTGGATAGAGCACCACCCCTAGGGTCAGAAAGACCCAAGTTCAATCCAGATTCAGACACTTGACACTAACTAGCTGTGTGACCCTGGGAAAGTCACCTCACCCCTCCCAACAAATTAGAAAAGCCAGTGTCATATAGGATTCCACCTCAGGCTATGTTCTACTGCACTGCAGTTTCTCTTTTAGGATCCTTGATGACCCTGACTATCCCTGTTGATATATAGTAGACCACCTAGAGTCTGGTATTCCAGATAGTCATTAATACCTGGATGACAGGGTTTCTGCTATGCTTGCAAAACACCCTGCATCTATTTTATTTAAAATCAAGCCCAAATGCAAGAAATTCAGAAAATACACAGAAGAGGCAACCTTCATTCAGCACCAGAGTCATAATTTAATTAGAGTAAAAAACATGATGGGTCTACTCATGGGTTGACAAGATTAATTACAAATTATCTGGAGCAGCTAGGGAGTACAGTAGATAGAGTACTAGGCTTCAAATCTAGCCTCAGATACTTACTAGCTGTGACCCTAGTCAAGTCACTCAACCCTCTCTGCCTCAGTTTCCTCATCTGTAAAATGAGCTGGAGAAGGAAGTGGCAAACTACTCTTGTGGTGTCATGAAGAGTTGGACATAATTGAAACAATTCAACAACTATAACAAATCTAAAAGACTTAAGACTTAAGAGAGATGCTTAAGATTCTAAAACTTAAATGATTTGTCCATTGTTGTAGAACTAGTAAGTGCCAAAGTTGGGGCAGCTAGGTGGCACAATGGATAGAATATTGGCCCTGAAGTTGGGGGAACTTGAATTCAAATGTCACATCAGACAGTTACTATCTGTGTGACCCTGAACAAGTCACTTAACCCCAATTGCCTTAAATATCTGGGACCATCTCCAATCATCCTGATTTTTAACTTGCCAGTGGACCCAGATGGCTTTGGAGGAGATAGTGAGGTTGATGACCTTGCACAGTCCTCCTTCACTAAAATCCAATTCACTGCAAATCATGACATCACCCCAATGTCATGGTTCTCTTCCAGAATGAAGGACAAAAAAACAAAAAACCCTACAAAATAAGAAAAAGGGGCAGCTAGGTGGCACAGTGGATAAAGCACTGGCCTTGGATTCAGGAGGACCTGAGTTCAAATACAGCCTTGAACATTTGACAATTACTAGCTGTGTGAGCCTGGCAAAGTCACTTAACTCCAATTCCCTCCCTAAAAACAAACAAACAAACAAAACTACAAAATAAAAAAATAGAATGAAGGACAAAAAACAACAAGTGTCAAAGTACCAACCCTCACACACAAAGACTTTCAGGAGACTCCAGAAACCATCTCTACTTGCATTTATCTTTCCTCTCATTGCCATCTACATCCTTCTTCCCTTTTGCCTGGGTCATGTTTGGCTCCTGCTCCAATCTACACTTTCCACTGGGTCTAAAGCAGAGATTCTCAATCTGGATCCATAAACTTGTTTTTTGTTTTGACATTTTGATAACTGGATCTTACTATAATTAGTTTGCTTCATAATACTATGTATAGTAGGCAGTCCATTCTTTCTCCAGTTTTATCTCACTTTCCATTCACTTGATAGTTTGGTTGAATTCTTCAAATACCTCCAAAATTCCTTCTAGAAAAAAAAACCCTAAAAAATAAACTATAATACTGGGTAAAGAGAAAATTTTGCAATGCCTACTCCATGGTATGCAGAGAAATACTTGTTGATTAACTGATATCCATGGCAGTAGGGATGAGGAGGGTAACCTAAAGGAAGGACACAAGACCTATCTCTACCCTTCAGAAACCTCAAGATAGGCTGTTCAGGAAAGCTCAGGTCTATTCTATTTACCTACCTGGACTCCTATGAATTATTTCACAAAGTAAAATTACTAATGTTAATTTACCTCTGTTATTCACATATCCTTTGACAATGAGAAAACTATCACCCAGGCATACTCTGGGAATACAGATATTCAGATGGGAGACTAGTTTTGTTGCCTTTTTTTTTTTAAGCCAGACTTTCAATTGAAAAAATCTATTTCAATGGCCATTTAATTTAAGCATTGGGACTTTCCCAACCTTTTTATGCTTTAGCATTTATGTAATCCCCAGTAGTAACACTGGAAATGAATTCATCCTGTGATACTGGAGCAGGACAATAGTGAGTCAATTCTAAGAATTTAAGTCCCTGGGGAATGGGTTTGCCCAGTGTTAATTCAATAATATTAGAGTTCTGGTTACTAATTCAGCCGAGAGATAATACTGACTATGCCACATAATGGCTTTTCCCAAATTGAAATAAAGAATACTTTAAAACTGTCAGATACCAACATTTATAGGACTGACATCTATTTTTGGCATTTTGGTCACCTAGTCTCAGTTTTCATATGTAAGAATTTTTTCTTTAATCTCAGGTGAGTCTATTCGGAAGCAAATCACTTATTGCCAATATGACATCCAAGAGAAAAACAGAAGTCCATAATTAACACAGCTATGAGAGGATAATTGTAAAATACTTAAGCATGGGGCTATAACTTTTGGCTCAGCATCTTTTTCAATGAGGATATAACCCATGGAGCAGATCATACTTAATAAGCTTTAGCTTTTTCTAATAGTCTTGGCTGGCTGCTGACTAATGACTTCTGTCCCACTAAACAGTGCTGAAGATTGTTATATAGATGAATAATAATCTCTTTGGGTTGGAGGGTGAGAGGCCAGGCAGCAAGGACAGATAATGATGCTCTTCACTGGCAATTTGGCACCTACTATTTTATTATTTAGTAAAAAACATAACAGTTCCCTTTACTCTCACATATATAAAATGAGACACAACCTTAGAGAGGTGACTTTTCTTACACTACCTCTTTTCTCCAAGAACACATAGCATCACAGTTATCAAATGGAGCATAAATGCTAGTGACTAGTGAGAAGTTGAGTTCACAAAGAACCTTGAAAGAAGCAATGAGGTAAGGATAAGGGGGCAAACACTCTGAAGTCCTAAATGTATGTGTTAAGAGAGTGGGCTAACAAGGTGCATTGTGTGTAATGGCAGCAAATATATATTAAATTCTTCTCCTCCATTTCCATTTCTTACCCATGGTAGGAGAAATAGCTTAGAGGGATGTGCTAGAAACGGCTCTTAGCAGTGCAAGAGTTGCTTGTTAAATTGTCAGTGAGGGCATTTACACCTCAAAAATGGGCAAATGCTATAAATCAGGGTTTGATTTATCTGGGCCCCTTCATTGTGATCAATATCATGACCAACACCATGGAAACTGTGCTCAGCTAAAATCAAGGCTGTCTCCTTGACTAACTTCCCTTCCTTTCTATACTATGACTAAATAAACTTCAGATAGTCTATAATGTCTCATTTCATTCCAATCTTGAACCTGAGGCATTAGCCTCCCCTGAGCCAGGGCTTGTCCTATCACATCAGTGCAGTGTCTGGGATAGGGACCCCTGTAACTTTGGAGTTTTACCAAATAAATTTTTACCAGGTTAAATAGCCAGGAACCACACCATGGAAGGGGCCCAGTTTATCAAGTAGACTGTTGACAATGGATCTTTATTTATTCCACTGGTAAGCCAGTTATAGGAAGAAGAGGAAGAAGTGATATGGCAAGAAAGGAAATGAGAACAAATCCAGTCAGATTAGGTTTAGAAAGAGATAACAATGCATCCACTGGTTGGTTGATAGTTTGCTGCCTTAAAAAATCCAAAGTTGGGGCAGCTAGGTGGCTCAGTGGATAGAGCACTGACCCTGGATTCAGGAGGACTTGCGTTCAAATCCAGCCTCAGACACTTGACACTTACTAGCTGTGTGACCCTGGGCAAGTCACTTAACCCCAATTGCCTCACCAAAAAAAAAAGAAAAAAAATCCAAAGTTATGTGTTCTTTACAATATGCCATATGTGTAGACATCCCCTTGAAGCCAGAAAGGGACAATGTCCATCAACTGACCCTCTCAAACTTAGAAATGGATGAGGATGTGGAAGTTGAAGAAAACTTCTCACCACTGAGTCTGGTCACACTTATCTGTCCTTAGTACCAAACCAATGTTCCCTCAAGACTGGGTCTCACTATAACCAAGACTGCAAGTTCAGCATTTCTTCACTGGCCTGATCTCAATGCTGACCAGCAAGAAACTTTAGCTCCATTTTTCTTTCTTTGGGGGGGGGGGGGGTTGAGGGGATGGGGCAATGAGAGTTAAGTGACTTGCCCAGGGTCACACAGCTAGTAAGTGTCAAGTGTCTGAGGCCAGATTTGAACTCAGGTTCTCCTGAATCCAGGGCCGGTGCTCTATCCACTGTGCCATCTAGCTGCCCCAACTCCATTTTTCTGACCCAAGTCTGTTCATCCTTTGTGAGGCAGCCTGGTAATCCACCACCAGGGGCTGTCATATTGCTTCCAGGCTTAGTGGGGATGCCAGATGGGCTTTACTCCTATTGAAACTTGGAATGCCTGAAGCTAAACTACCCTTCAGCCTTAGCCTCCCCACAGCCATAAGTAGTAGCAGTAGGCTTCCACCAGTCGCGGATGACCATGGATCAGCGCCTTGAAGAGCCACAGGACACAGTGTGGCTGTGCGTCCTGTATCTACCCCATGAGGAATAGCTGCAGTGTCCTCTCCAGGGCGCTGGCCTGGGCAGATCAATATGGAGAACAAGCTGTTGCCCATGCAGCAGGTTTTCCCTCTCTGAGACATTGGTGGAATCAAAGGAGAGGCAGAGCCAATACAGTTTGGCACCAGTGCCACCGCAGGAGTTGCCAGAGGGATGTAATGTCCAACATACAACTGCCTAAGGGACTCTGACTCCTGATTTTTCCTCAGGGTTAACTCCGGAAGCCTTTCCCATATATGGGTATAGCCTCAAGGCAGCAGAGGTTTAAAATCAGGGTTCCTTCTGCTAGGTGGGTTGCCTGCCAAAGCTAACAAGCTCCACCTGCCCAAAGTGACTGGTTCTAAGGTGCCAGTGACTCGCCTTTGCCCCTTCTCCTGTTAGTGGAAACAGTTCCACCATGAGAAGGTCAGGAGTTGGGCTTCGATTGTCAGAGGCTATTTGAGATGCACGATATTGGAGCATTTTATAGAGAGTGGGAGCTTATCCCCACTCCCACCCTGGCATGACAAACCTTTGGAACCACAGCCATAAGAATGGTATGTAACACCACACTCACATGAGGATTCTTAACTGACCCCTTATTCTCTACCATAAAAAAAAGCAAAGTATGGTCTGGAGCCAAATACAAGGAACAAGATGGAATTTACCCTCCAATCTAGGTAACACCATCCTGACAAGTCCCCAAAATAAGTAACTCACCCTTAATCAGGATAGAGGAAAGTCTCTAGTAGGGAGACCAAGAAGCAGTGAGACAAATGATAATATGTCTGCTCTGGCTAGGCTCCGGGGTTCTACTGGATGAGGTGAAGCATGGCCTAAAGCCAGATAAATACAGAGAACTTAATTGATTGACAACCTCCAGCTGGTGCAGCTCCATGCCTTGAGGCATACCTAGTACATATCAAACCCAATATTATAATGCAGGCTTTGTGATACCCAAACAAATAGTCTTCCCATGTAAGGAAAAAAAAATTCCTTAAAGTAACTTTTCAAAGCAAATTAAAAGCTAATTCACAAAATAGATGCATTTCCCAAGTTTGCTCAAATTTAGCTGCCTTCTTAATAAAATAAAAAGTATGTTGTGGTGTACAAATGTTTCTTAATTAAATATAGTGACCTTGGAGATCCACCATTTTGTATCAGGAAAACCATATGCCTGGCAGCTGAAAACAGGATGAACATGGCGTACTAATGCCATCTGGTGGCTAAACACTGAACAAGCAATGAAAAATTAGTGAAAACAGACTCCTATGCAGGATTACAAGTGACAGCTTCTGAAATTTTCACTACAATTCATCAATTTCAACAATTCTTAGTTTAGTTGGAGAATATCTCAAATTAATTTATGTAGGCCACAGGTCTTCCTAGGAATTTTGGACCTGGAGCTCCCCTGGAAATTGCCAGGGACTCCAGAGATACGGTGACTAAGCATTCAGATGCATCAGAAATATGACTGCTTGGGGGCAGCTAGGTAGTACAATAGATAAAGCACAGGCCCTGGATTCAGAAGGACCTGGGTTCAAATCTGACCTCAGACACTTGACACTTATTAGCTGTGTGACCCTGGGCAAGTCATTTAAGCCTCATTGCCCTGCAAAAACCCCCAAACAAACAAATAAACAAAAACATATGGCTGCTACTGGCAGCTTCCAGATATATGATAACCAAACTTTGGAAGTATTTGTCATTTCGCAATGACCCAAAAATCCCTGAATATTCTTGTCATCCTTTCTTACTTGGTGGGGGAAGTAAGGGGTAGGGTAGGGTGCTACCAATTAAAGAAGATCCAGTTTCCAGGTGGATTTCCCTTCTTTCAAGTCTCCAGGGCATATCACTTAACTCAAATTTTCAATGAAGAGTAGGAAACCTATGGGCATTCTTCAATCTATCATTGTGGTGAACCCCAATGCAAGGGGACACAATGAGTTGAGTTTGTACCTGGGCTTCTAGCTAGCCTTTTCTACTTTGGGGTTTATCCAAGCTTGATTTTAGATTTTTAATCCATCACAAGGTACACATGCCTAAGCATGAAAACAGCTTTGTGAATTTCCAAAGTCCTAGCTCCTAAAAGTCCTTTTTCCTTGTAGTTGGAGCTAAATGGCAACAAAAGGAGGTCTCTAAAAATGTAAAGTTTCTATCTGTAAGGGGCTAAAATTCTAGCTAGACTGTCTAAAAATCTAATGAGTGATCACCATAAATTATAAGCTTTAGCAAGAGTTTAGACTTTTAAGTATTTATTAAAAAGCATAAGAATTTGGTGAGGAGAGAGAAAGAGGCCAAGATTCCTTCATTTATCTGTCTCAGAGAGCTAGCATCTCTGCTCCACTCAAACCAAGGTCATGGGGAAAAGAGAGATCACTTGTTCCCCTTCCCAGAAGCCTCTTCTCCAACAGGAAACAGGGCTGTCCACACACACAAAGCTCCAAGCTAATTGGCTGGTAGCTTTGATCAACAGTACCCACGAGCAAATATCACTTCCTGATGCCAAGGCCACATGGCCATGTCCCTGGGCCAGAGTTCACAAAATGTTCCTCCCAGCAGGGGGGCGTTACTCCAATGCTCACAGAAACAACCATTCTTGAAGACAGTCATCCAACAAAAGCACTGGCCCAAGCCTGGCCGAGTTTACTAGAAGACATACACCAGGAGCCAAAGAGAAACATACATCCCACAAACTGAGTTGCATTTAGATGTTTTTAAGTATAAACTTCTTGGATAGGCATAACAAGTTAGCACCATTGCTTGTTTGATTTAAGTCTCACTATCAATGTTTGTAAGTCTTTTTGTATTGATTTTATAGGTAGGGAGGAAAATACTTGTTCCATAGGTTTTTCATATTATATAAGGAGTAGCTTCCAATTGCCCCCTTTTTAGGGGGAAATTATGAGCCACAACCTAAACTTTAAGAAAAATTGAACCCAGGGTGCAGGGTAGGGGTTTAATAAGATAAAGAGTATGAGAACAGGGAGCAATAGGAAGATACTGGAGTTGACTGAATAGGGGAGTCACATGATGAGATCTGTTTCTAATATTTTGATAACAATGTGAAGGATGGACTTGACTGCTGAGAGGTTGAGGAGGGTGACCAGTTAGAAGGGTGTTGCAACAATCTATTGAGAGGTGACAAGGGCCTGAACTAAGGTGATAGTTGTCATAATAGATCAAAGGAATCAAATGAAAGAGATGTTGTGTAGTTAGAAATGACAAGATTTGGCCAAGGGAGTGGACATGGGGTCAAAGAGTACGAAGTCCAGGATAACGCTAACTCTCCAAACCTGGAAAACTGGATGAATATTGGTACACTGAACCAAAGTAGGGAATTTTGGAAAAAGTAGGGAAAAAATACTCAGTTCCATTTTTGTATACATAAAGTTCCTGATGGCTATTTAACACTTCACACCAAATGTCCAGTAGACGATTGGTGCTGTAGGACTGAACCTGGATATATTGATCTGGGTGTTATCATAGAGATGATAATTAAATTGAGAGTAGTTGATCACCAAGTGAGGAAGTACAGAGAGTGAAAAGGATTTCTAAAATAGAGCTCACTGTTAATGGTGGAATATGGATAATGATGCAGCAAAAGAGAAGAGGACAATCAGATTGATAGAACTAAAAGTGTCACAAAATCCCCAAAATAGGAATATCTAGGGAAAACGTTGATCTGTGTCAAAGAAGTTAGGGGTTCTCCATGGAACTGGCCCATTCTACAGAGTTGCTTTTGGTTCTGTCTTTCTCTTGATGTGAGAAGTACAAGTTCCCCCTCATTTCTTTTTATTGAATTAAAAAAAGTTATTTTGATACATCATGGTTCCAATTGCCTCTGTGTTCCCCTATACTTGAGGTCAACAGAAGAATTCCATAAACCAATATTGTTGAAAGTGATATTGACTCAATTGCCTATTGTTCCCATCCCTGTATATCAAACAGTGTAGAGGGAGGAGACATCAATTCTGCAATTTTTGTATCATGTGCTATTTGTCATATACACCTATCAGCTAAAAGTCACATTCTGGCTATCTTCGGGAAGAACTGAGATTAAAGGGCCCCACCTCAGCAAAAGAGTTATCTTAAACTGATGGATAAACACTGTCCCCACCTTAAAAGCACTACTGATCTTCTGTGATCAAGTACTTATAATAAAATCCTTCTAGTTCTTTATGTCCTCAGTTTTGCCTAGTTCATCAGGGTGAAAGCCCAAATGAAGAATTTTTCTTTGAACAAAATTCTCTATGATCTTTAATCAATTTTAATGTAATTTGAACTGATTCATGAAATTATTTATTAAAATTGTTTTTATTTTATTTTAGCATCATGATGGTCTCTAAAGAAAGTGGTTAAAATTTTGTTTTTCTTCCCTGACTTAGAAGTTCTTGATTCCATAGAGCAGTGGTATCAAACTCAAGTAGAAACAAGCCATTAATTATAGATAAGGATCCCCACAGATGACATAATGACTTCATTTTTAAAAGCAGTGTTATCAACATTTATTGTATTTTTATTTTTATTGATTAAATATTTCTCAATTACATTTTAAGCTGATTCAGCTGCACTCATCACTTCACCTAGATCATTGTAGTAGTCTGCTGGTTGGTCTCTGTACCATAAGTCAATCTCTCGCCACTTCTGTCTTCTACATAGCTATAAAAGTTGTCTAACCCAAAAATAATTTGACTATATTACCCCCTTCCCATCTCAACAGTGGCTCCCTATTACCTCCAGGATCAAATATATAATTCTCAGTTTGGCTTTTCAAGCCCTTTGTCACCTATCCCTTTCTTTTCCAGTCTTCTCAAATTTGAATCCAACTAACAACTAATGTCCTTGATATTCCACACACAGGACAACCACCCACATCAGTGTCTTTTCACTATCTCTCATACTTAGAATGTTCTCTCTTCTCAATTCCCTAGGATCAAAGGCCTTGTTATCTCTTACCCCTCAAATCCAATCTGTTTTCAATGTCTATATAGATTTTCACCTATGTAACCAACTCTCAAATATGCCCCTGCTTCCCCGGGTATCAACTCATGCCTAGACTATTTTAATAGCCTGCTGGTTGATCTGCCTGCCACAGTCCTTCCTTTATTCAGCCCCAAAGTGATTTTCCTAAAAAGCAGGTCTAATGATGTCACCCCCATACTTACAGTCTCTATTACCTCCAGTGACAAATGAAAAAAATAGATAGATAGTTATATAGATTTAGATATAGTTTGGCATTCAAAGCCCCCCCCCCTTTTTTAACAGCTACAGACCTTTCCAGTCTTCTTACACCTAACATCCCCACCCTCACTTCCTTCAATCTGACTTTCAGGCTGTTCCAGGAACCAGACATGCCTCTTGGCTCCAGGCAGTTTCTCTAACTGTCCCCCAAGCCAGAATGTTCTTGCTTCTTATCTCCACCTCCTGGATACTTTTAAGTGCCAACGAAAAGTCCCATCTTCTTCAAGAACCTTTTCCCGACCTCTATTAATTCTAGCGCCTTCCCTCTGCCATTCCCTGTTCATGTTGTACAGTATATAGCCTGTTTGTACATATTTATTTGCTTATTCATGAGCTCCAAGGGGGCAGGGGACTGTATTGTTCTGTCTTTGTATTTTTGTGTATGTAATAATTACCTACATGTCTCCCCAATTAGAATTTCAGCTCTTTGAGAGCAGTAATATTTTTGTTTTTCTTTGTATCCTCGGGTTTAACATGGTGCCTAGCACACCTTAATCATAATCGATTGTTAAACATTTACTTTCTGCCTATCTACTCCTTCGAAATATTCTTTCAATATAGTCAAAAGTGAACTTGAGATGCTTCTCTTCATTTAAATTAAGCCTACTTTCACTATTAGTCCAAAAACCAGAATAAAAGTTTCTTAGTTTTCTGGAAGATTCAGTTTTGTTGGATAAATAATTTGGGGAAGAAGACCTTGATGTTTTTTTAAAAATCATATTCTAACTGCCAAGACCAGGATTGAAAGGACTGAGTGAGCCCTTGGCTGACCATCCCTCCCTAAGAGCAGCAGTGAGATAGGGGCTACATCAATTAAAAGAGCAGCTTCCATTTATCTAGCCCTCTAGGCATTATCTCTTCTGTGAGCAAAGTGGAGATTCTCCAGAGTCCAGTGAAGGGGGGATAGGGCAGGGTAGGGGAACCCTAATGCTGCTTCCCAGTTTTTTAGGGAAGACTTCATTCTTCCTAAAACTGAAGATGTTGAAATGCTACTCCTGTTTCTTCTACCTCCCCTTCCTTCTAGGAGAAACCAACCCATATTTGGGGCATATGCAAACATTGTGGACACCATGTGCAGGGTCACTTCAATGAACATTTTAAAATTTTTATTTTATTTTTAATTTATGGAAGCATCTACTCTGTGGCAGGCACTGTCAAAATTCTTCTTTCCTTCCATATTTATTGGTTTTAAAATATTCAATCTTTTGTTCTCTGTTGTCCCTACCAGTAATTCATAACCAAAACTGTCAGTGAATTGCACAAACTACCAGTTAGGACAACTATTCACCTAGCTAGCAGTTCAATACACCAAACTACCAGAACTACATTTGCCCCCCCCCCCCCTTTTAGCATGGTCTTTGGTGTCCATGCTTATTTTTTTTTTTAATCTTCTAAGGTGCTAGGTTAATCCAATATATTTGTGTTAAAAGGAAAAGGGCACAATGGATAAAGCACTGTCCCTGGATTCAGGAAGACCTGAGTTCAAATCTAGCCTCAGATACTTGGCAATTACTAGCTGTGTGACCCTGAGCAAGTCACTTAACCCTTATTGCCCTGCCCTCCCCCAACAAATATAAATAAAAAAAGGAAAAGGGGTTGCAAAGAAATAAAATGATCAGGGATATGCTGGAACCAGCTGGGACAGAATTTTCAGTGTAACCACTTATGCTTTGGAAATTAGAACTTGGTTTTTTGTTTTATTGATTTCTAAACTTAATGATGGAAAAAGCTTTTTTTAAAAAATCCAAGCTTGTGATATGTCAAAGGCAAGACTAGAACCTAGGTCTTCCTGACCAACAGACACCAATCTACATCTGATAAATAAAACTTGTATTTCAGCAAATTGGGCAGTAGATAACTTGTACCTTTGGCATTTTTTCCTAGAGGTACTCACTTGTACAGTCCTTTTGGTCTCAAGAAAGAAACTGATCTGATAACTCGCCACCAGGAGGTGCTGGTGGCTGATAAAAGCTTAATGAGTTTGACAGAAAATTGTTATATAAAGGACAAATGTAACGTTACCATTGTAAAACCCAGGTAAACCTCTCTAAAATAGAATTTAGATCTCTCATTCCCCAAAAAGAAAGACTAGAGAACAAGAAGGCCCGTTCTCAAGATTTAAATCCCCTTCTCCCCAAAAGGGAAGGAAAACCAGAAAGACAATGCCGGTAAAATTTAAGTTTTTATTAAGCAGGGAAATTTAACTTGCTGCATGGGTACTCTGCTGAATAAGACACCAAGTAGATTGTGTGGATTTATATACATTTTAAACAAAGGCAGTTAAGAAATTGTGGAGGGAGAGGTGGGCTTAGAGTGAGGAATTCCAGGGGTCAATGAGTTGGCCTTTGATACTCAAATTAGAAAGCATCCTTGGTGATAAGCAGTTCACTGTACTAGGCTTGATTAGGAGACTTCTTGATAAGGAGATCTCTCAAAAAAACAGGATAATTCTGAGAGTCCCATATGTAACCAGAGTTGGGGGAGAGCTGGAGACAGTAAGACCATAAATAGGATATATTCGGTCTCATAACTTGCAGTCAGCTAAGATAGGAGTGTCTTAAAGATCTGTAAACTACCATCACCAAATAGTTCAGGATCTGCTTCAATGCTGGCATGAGCTTAATTGGCTTCAAATTACTAATTCTCTAGCATGGTTGTCTTTAGTCACTGGCAAAGGATTGTTAGTGTGTTAGCCAAAGCAGCCAGTCTTCCTCAGTTGTTCTGATTACCTGGGGGACTCAAACAAAGCAAGGTATCTATTTTCACACCTGCCAGTAGCATTCCCAGCAAGATAGTATCAATTAGTGTTAGAAACAGGTAAACTGAGGCAGGATCCCCAGTCTGGTGGAAAGCAGGAAGGCCTTTATTATGATCTTTCAAGAAAAGGCACACACACCAAAGAAGTTGTGCACAAAGCATGCTTGTTTCACACTGAGTTTATATAGGTCCCTAACACAAGGATTCTCTGCCTCATTTCACCTGAACCTATTACTCTGGGTTCACATTCTTCACAATACTCCTAAATATGTAACCCCCCCCCCCCACCAAATGTGATGCCACCACTGCCCAGCCAGACCCTGAGATTTTACGATTCTTTGTTATCTAACTTGAACTCAGGAAGGGACATTTGGGAAAGGAGATAAGCCCCTGGGGCTTGAAAAATGTAGTTTGTTCTTTTCTGAGAGGAGCATTCTCTACTGGTTAACTGTGAACTCAGCAGGAAAAGGAAGGAATTGGGGGGGGAGGGGGTGTCTGGGGAGATGAAGCTCCTGAGAAGGACACATTTAATTCTCTCAACTAGGTTTAGATGAATCAGTCCCTAAGTTCCCCTACCCTGGGATTTTACCTTGTAAAAAAACCTAGCTTGAGCTGGATCTCAGCTCCAGATGTCATTGCCACCTTCCACTGGGATTCATGGCACGAAGGGCAAAACAGTCAGAAAGAAGTGGTTTTGCTAGCCTGGATTGCCACTGGGGTTATGACAAGACCTTGCTACCTTAGCTATCACCTCCCCTTCTACTCCTAAAAAATATAAAAAAATTTTCTTTGAAGAAATAGAAAAAAAATATTTTTCATTGGTTGGGAAATCCACTGGACAACTTCTAGGGTAGCAGCTTTGCTACCCTGTTATCTCAACTAAAGATGCTTTATTCCTTAACTCATGATTTTGACTTATTTCAATTCTTGTCAAGTCCATCCTAGGATATATACTTCCCCTATGCTACATTAAAATAAAGACTGGTACCATTAAGCCAATTTCTCTGGTGGTACCTCAGTCTCCTTTAAAACAAAGAGTAGATATTTCCTTTTTTTTTAATTGTGTGAGATTTATTATCTTTTTTATTATTCCTATTTTGAGCCTGCAACAGGGCCTCTGAGGCAATACCAAAATAGCAACAACAAAAAAATCCAGTACATCTAATTAATTATATATTCTAAGTAGGCAACTCCTACTATGGCATATAGACTATCAGCGCTGTGAGAAAATGATTATTAATAATGGGGGGGGTGACCCAGAGATCAGTTTCAATATTTTCCCCCACTCCAGAAAATCCAGTTCTTGAGGAAGTTCAAATCCTGTCTGGGACAAGCCCAAGGGAACAAAAGAAATGCAGAATGATTTTTTTTTTTTTTGGTCTAGCTCAGTGAATTGATGGGATTAAACTACATCTAGATACTGGATTTCACTTTTGCCCTTCAACAAGGGTTATCTTAGAGTTCATTTTAATTTGGACCACCCTCAAGTCATGTCAACCAATGGAATTGAATGATGCTAACCAATTAACTTTGATCAATGTATAATGGCCCACCTCTATCAAAAGAGGATAAAACCCTTGGCCACAAGGGGGTCTGGGGCTCTCTTGGTGCACATTCTTCCTCTTTGGACAGTGTAGGCTTTGTAAGTCTTCTGAAGTCTCCATGAGACAACGTGCTGTCTCTTAGAAAGACAATATGGGTCTGGGGCTTTTCTCCTGCTTGTACTAATTGCTGCTCTGACAATTCTTTACTTGTATATGTGATACTACGTAATAATAAATACTTATTGCCAAATTGGGTACAGTAGCCATTAATATATAAACAACAATCAACTAATTTATAAAATACAGTAGTAGCAAATAATTTTTAAGAACACAGCATGTTACCCACATTTGAGTGAGTGATGGGTATCCAGGGCCACATAGTTTTTGCTGAGTCTAGGGCTACTAAGCACCGTGCTTTATCTGAAACATTAATGTGAATATAATGGACATGAACTTTCACAAAAATCAGGGTAAATATTGTACCCACAATTATTCAATTATTCAGATTTATAATAAGAGGGATTCTTAAATTTCCAGAGTAGCCTAAAAAAGAAAACTATCAATTTGAACAGCAGCACTTCCTTCATCTATGTTTCTAAAATGACTATATGAAATAGTCAAGGAAATATAAGGAAGCCAAAAATAACATAGGCAGCTTTTAATAAATATTTTCTTCCCTCCCAATCCCCCTTTTAGTACGTCTGCTTATATGGAGAAATGTTTCTCATCTGATACCAGAATTGGTATGGGCAAGCTTTGGAAAATATTATAGATTAATCATTTAATAGGAGTGAACCAAGGTTAGGTATTTCCACAGAAATTATTTTAGCATAAAAAACCCAGTAAATTAACTTCTGTTTGTGTGAGGCTATGCCTATGCAATCACTAAGGGCTAGGGAAGAATGGAGACTAAAGGAGCTGGCCTGGAGATACACCATCATAAAGAAAATCAGCCAGGGAGGAAAAGATCCTCAAATTTTCTTTTCTTTCTTTCTTTTTTTTTTTTAAATTAGTACTCACATTTATTTCAGGTATGCGGTTTACATGCATATTATTGAGCAAAGTTGAATTGCAGGGGCAGCTAGGTGGCGCAGGAGATAGAGCACCAGTCCTGGATTCAGAAGGATCTGAGTTCAAATCTGGCTTCAGATACTTGACACTTACATGTAGAGATAGTTTTCGACATGTGTTTTTATAAGATTTGTAGTTTCAATTTTTTCTTTCTCCTTCCCCTCCCTTTGCCCTCCAAGACAGCAAGCAATCTGATATAGGTAATATATGTATAATCACATTAAACATATTTCTTCATTAGTTTTGCTGTGAAAAAAGAATCAGGGCAAAAAGAAAAAACTTCAAAAAAGAAAGACAAAACAAAAAAATAGAAATAGCATGGTTTGATCTGCATCCAGATTCCACAGTTCCTTTTCTCTGGATTTGGAGAGCATTTTCCATCATGAGTCCTTTGGAACTATTTTGGACCATTGTATTGCTGAGAAGAGTCAAGTCTATCACAGTTAATCAAGACACAATGTTGTTGTTACTGTGTACAATGTTCTCCTGGTTCTGCTCATCTCTCTCAGCATGAGTTCATGTAAGTCCTTTCAGGTTTCTCTGAAATCTGCCTGCTCATTGTTTCTCACGGCACAAGAGTATTCCATTCATACAGCACAACTTCTTCACCCATGCCCAATAGATGGGCATCCCTTCAATTTCCAATTCTTTGCCACCACAAAGAGAGCTCCTATAAATATTTTTGTACATGTGGTTCCTTTTCCCTCTTCTCTGATCTCCTTGAGAGTGGTACCACTAGGTCAAAGGATATGAACAGTCCCTTAGCTCTTTGGACACAGTTCCAAATTGCTCTCCAGAATGGTTGGATCAGTTCACAGCTCCACCAACAATGCATTAGTGTTCCAAATTTTCCACAGCTTCTCACCATTTATTATTTTCCTTTTTTGTCATATTAGCCTATATGATAGGTGTCAGGTGGTACCTCAGATATGTTTTAATTTGCATTTCTCTAATCAATAGTGATTTAGAGCATTTGGGGGGAGGGGCAATGAGGGTTAAGTGACTTGCCCAGGGTCACACAGCTAGTAAGTGTCAAGTGTCTGAGGCCAGATTTGAACTCAGGTCCTCCTGAATCCAGGGCCAGTGCTTTATCCATTGTTCCAGTTAGTTGCCCTAGATCATTTTTTCATATGGCAATAGATAGCTTGGATTTCTTCATCAGAAAACTGCCTGTTCATATCCTTTGACCATTTCTCAATTGGGGAATGACTTGGATTCTAATAAATTTTGTTTAGTTCTCAATATATTTCAGAAATGAGGCCTTTATCAAAAATACTGGCTATAAAAATTGTTTCCCAGCTTTCTGCCTCCCTTCTAATTTTGACTGCATTGCTTCTGTTTGTACAAAACCTTTTTAATTTAATGTAATCAGAATCATCCATTTTGCATTCTTAATATTCTCTATCTCTTATTAGGTCATAAACTATTCTCGTTTCCATGAATCTCAGAGGTAAATTAATCCTTCCTCTCCTAATTTACCTATGATATCTTTTATGTCTAAATCATGTACCAATTTTGATCTTATTTTAGTATAAGGTGTAAGATGTTGGTCTATGCCTAGTTTCTGCCATGCTATCTTCCAGTTTTCCTAGCAGTTTTCGTCAAATACTAAGTTCCTATTCCAGAAGTTGGAGTCTTTGGGTTTCTCAAACAGTAGATTACTATAGTCATTTACTACTGTGTCTCCTATGCCTAACTATTCCACTGATCCACCACTCTATTTCTTAGTCAGTACCAAATAGTTTTGATAACTGCCACTTTATAGTAAAGCTTCAGATTTGGTGCAGCTAGCCCACCTTCTATGTATTTTTTCATCAGTTCCTTGATATACTTGACCTTTTGTTTTTCCAGATGAATTTTGTTATAATTTTTTCTAGCTCTATAAAATAATTTTTAGGTAGTCTGATTGGTATGGCACTGAATAAGTAAATTAATTTGGATAGAATTGTCATTTTTATTATATTACCTCAGCCTATCCATGAGCAATTGATATTTTTCCAATTATTTAGATCTGATTTGATTTGTATGAAAAGTGTGTTGTAATTTTGCTCATAGAGTTCCTGGGTTTGTCTTGGCAGGTAGACTTCCTAGTATTTTATATTATCTATGATTACTTGAAATGGAATTTCTCTTTCTATCTCTTGCTGCTGGACTTTGTTGGTCATGTATAGAAATGCTGATGATTTATGTGGATTTATTTTATATCCTGCAACTTTACTAAAGCTGTTTGTGTTTCAAGTAATTTTTTAGTTGATTCTCTAGGATTCTCTAAGTATACTATCATATCATCTGTAAATAGTGATAGTTTTGTTTCCTCCTTGCCCATTCTAATTCCGTTAATTCCTTTTTCTTCTCTTATTGCTAAAGCTAACATTTCTAGTACAATATTAAATAATAGAGGTGATAATGCGCATCCCTGTTTCACCCCTGATCTTATTGGGAAGGCCTCTAACTTATCTCCATTACATATAATGCTTGCTGATGATTTTAGGTAGATACTGCTTATTATTTTAATGAAAGCTCCACCTATCCCCATGCTCTCTAGTGTTTTTTTAGGAAAAGGTGCTGTATTTTGTCAAAAGCTTTCTCTGCATCTACTGAGATAATCATATGATTTTGTTTAGTTTTCTTATTCATGTGGTTGATTATGTTGATAGTTTTCCTAATGCGGAACCAGCCCTTCGTTCCTGGTATAAATCCCACCTGGTCATAATGTATTATCCTTGTGATCACTTGCTCTAAACTCCTTGCTAACAACTTATTTAAGATTTTTGCATCAATATTCATTAGGGAAATTGGTCTACAAAGTTTTTTGTCTGTTTAGGCTCTACCTCATTTTGGTATCAATACCATATTTTTGTCATAAAGGGAACTTGGTAGAACTCCTTCTTCACAGATTTTTCCAAATAATTTGTATAATATTGGAATTAATTGTTCTTTAAATGTTTGGTAGAATTCACTTGTGAATCCATCTGGCCCTGGAGATTTTTTCTTAGGGAGTTTATTAATGGCTTGTTTAATTCCCCCTTTTTACAAATATGAGCTTATCTAAGGAATTTATTTCCTCTTCAGCTAACCTGGCCAATTTGTATTTTTGTAAATACTTATCCATTTCATTTAGATTGTCAAATTTATTGGCATACAGTTGGGCAAAATAGTTCCTAATTATTGCTTTGATTTCCACTTCATTGATGGTGTAATCACCCCTTTCATTTTTGATACTGCTAATTTGGTTTTCAACTTTCTTTTTTTTAAGTCAAATTAACTAAAGGTTTATCTATTTTATTGGTATTTTCATAAAACCAGCTCTTAGTTTTATTAATTCTATATTTTTCTTGTTATCAATTTTATTAATTTCTCCTTTTATTTTCAGGATTTCTAATTTAGTATTTAATTGGGGATTTTTAATTTGTTCTTTTTCTAGTTTTTTTTTTTTTAATTGTATGACCAATTCAAATTTTCCCTAAGCACTGCTTTGGCTGAATCTGATAGGTTTTGGTATATTGTCTCATTATTGTCATTCGGTTGGATGAAGTTATTGATTGTTTCTATAATTTGTTGTTTGACCCACTCATCCTTTAGAATGAGATTCTTTAGTTTCCAATTGATCTACCTTTCCATGGCTCTTTATTGCATCATGATCTGAGAAGGATGCATTTACTATTTCTGCCATTCTACATTTGACTATGAGGTTTTTGTGCCCTAACACATGGTCCATTTTTGAATATGTGCCATGTACTGCTGAGACAGAGGTATATTCACTCTATCTCCATTCAATTTTCTCCAGACATCTATAATATCTAACTTTTCTAAAATTCTATTTACCTTTTTAACTTCTTTCTTATTTATTTTGTGGCTAGATTTATCTAATTCTGAGAGGGGAAGGTTCAGATCCCCCACTAGTATAGATTTACTGTCTATTTCCTCTTGTAACTCATTTAACAACCTCTAATAATTTGGATGCTATACCACTTGGCACATACATGTTTAGTATTGATATTACTTCATTATCTATAGAACTATTAGCAAGATGTAGTTTCCTTCCTTATCTCTTTTAATTAGATCTATTTTTGCCTTTGCTTTGTCTGAGATAAGAATTGCTACCCCTGCTTTTTTTACTTCAGCTGAAGCATAATATATTCTGCTCCAAGCTTTTACCTTTACTCTGTGTGTATCTCTCTGCTTCAAATGTGTTTCTGGTAAACAACATATTGTAGGATTCTGGTTTTTAATCCACTTTGCTATTCTCTTCCATTTTATGGCAGAGTTCATCCCATTCTCATTCACAGTTATTATTACTATTTCCCTCCAATCTATTTAACCCCATTGTACTTTCCCCCGCTTCTTTCACCCTATTCCTCCTCAGCAATGTTTTGCTTCTTACCCTTGACTCCCCCAATATGCCCTCCCTTTTATCAGCCCCTCTCCCTTTTCTTTATACTTTTCTCCCCTTCTTTTGCCCCCCTATCAGTGCCCCCCTTTTCCCCCTACCCTTTTACTTCCCTAAAGAATAAGCTAAATGTCTTTATCCAAATGAACCTATATGTTATTCCCTCTTTGAACCAAATCTGATGAGAGTAAGGTTGAAACAAAGCTCATCCCTTCCTTCTTTCCCTCTATTGAAATAAGTTTTTTGCACCTCTTCATATGATATAACTAAACCCATTCCACCTCTGCTTTCCTCTTCTCCCCATAAACTCATTTTTTCACCCCTTAATTTTCTTTATATCATCACATCAAAGATAATTTATATTTATATCCTCTCTGTATATTCCTTCTGCCTGCCCAAATAGATATACAGTTCTCAAGAGTTATAAGTTTTATCTCCCCATGTAGGGATGTAAATAGTTTAACCTTATTGAATAACTTTTTCCCCTCTTTTTCCCTTTTTAAACTTCTCTTCAGTCTTGTACGTTAAGATCAAATTTTCTATTCAGTTCTGGTCTTTTCATCAGGAAACCTTGAAAGTTCCCAATTTCACTGAATGTCCATCTTTTTCCCCTGAAAGAGAATGTTCAGTTTTGCTGGGTAATCGATTCTTGACCGCAATCCAAGCTCCTTTGCTTTCCAGAATATCATATTCCAAGCTTTGTGATCCTTTAATGTTGCAGTTGCCAGGTCCTGTGCAATCTTGACTGTGGCTCCATGATATTTAAATTGTTTCTTTCTGGCTGCTTGGAGTATTTTCTCCTTCATCTGATAATTCTGGAATTTGGCTACAATATTCCTTGGAGTTTTCCTTTTGAGGTCTCTTTCAGGAGGTGATTGGTGGATTCATGATAGAGAATGTTCTCAACATCCAGAAAAAAGAACTGTGGATTATGAATGCAGATTGAACCATACTGTTTCTACTTTGGGGCTGGTTTTTTTTTCTTCTTTTTTGAGGTTTTTCCCTTGTGCTCTTACTCTTCTTTCACAAGATGACTAATGCAGAAATATGTTCAATGTGATTACACATATATAACCTATATCAGAATTTTTTTCCATCTTGGGGAGGGGAGAGGGAAGGGAGGGTGGGAGAAAAAAATTTAACTAAACATCCTATGAAAACAAATGTTGAAAAGTATCCTTACATGTAACTCAAAAATAATAAAATACTTTTAAAAAAGAAATACTATACTGGGTCATAATAGCTTGATCATGCATATTGCCTACTTGAAAAGGCTAAAAGGCATTTTACTTCTGCTTTTAATGTAGCCACATTGATAATCTGAGACAAAAGAATAAAGAAAGAAAGAAAGGAAAAAGAAAATAGAAAAGGGAAAGGAAAGAATGCTATCCTTGTCTTTAAAATCTGCAGGGAGGATTCCACAGCCTGCCTTGGTAATTTAGTCCAATGATTAAGGGTTTGGTTTGGTTTCTTTTCCTCCACTTAAGGAAACTGTTCAAGTTGCAAGGCCAGTATTTAAGTGCAATGCCTCTTTTTGCATCCAGAGAGCAAAAAATTGGCCACTCTACTCCATAGCAGAACATTTTGTAATAGCCTAAGACAGTTGTAAAATACTAGAAAAAGCCACCTTTCATGATATACTTTGCTTTTGTACTAAAGTATCATTTTTAAGATACTTTAGTTTGGGTTGTTATTTAATTTTTAAGAAAAAAATACATGAATACAACTAAACAGCTCTCCAAAAATATTGTTCCATCAGAAACAAGTATCTGTTTCTCCACAAAACTGAGTTTTGTAGTTTAGGTTTTATTTCCTCCTCCTCCCCCCCCCCAAGGAGATACAAGTACCCTGGAGCTAGAAAATGACAAAACAGAAGCCTTATTCTACTCCACTGAAGTCTGAGAAGTAAACATAGCATACTTCCTGTAGACCTCCTATTGAGGCCATCTAAGCCAGGTACTTAACTGAGGTAGCTTGATGATTTAAATAAGCAGGAAACACCAATTCAAACTGCTATCTGACCTACAAAATATTTTGTTCTGTTGTATGTTTTTTTTTCCTCCAGGGTACTTATAGTAGCCTCAGAGTAGAAACTAATTAATCAAAGAATCTTGTGATAGATGCAGATTCTGGGTCTAGACTTCTTCATTTTCCTTCTTGCCTCTTAGGTGTTTTTTTGTTTTGTTTTGTTTTGTTTTGCTTTGAGGGGGGGAATGTTTTTATATTATAAACTTATAGATTCCAATATACATTAAAAAAGATTGTTTGTAAAACTGAATTTCTTTTGGTTTTTAACTGTATATTAAGAAAACAATCCAAACTCAGAATTATGTCTCAGAATAAGGTTACTGGGAACAGTAACCTCAATTTCAGCTTCTTAGTCTCTCTCACCTAAGAATAAATTTCAGAGGTTTTTACACACACACACACACACACACACACACACACACACACACACACACACACACACACAAAGCTATCAGTTAAAATAATTTCTAGCTTGGAAAAGAACCAAGTACAGAGTATCTTCAAAGGAAAGGAGCATCAAAGAAAGTTCAGCTGACCTAACTTCCTGGAACTAGTTTACATTCTTGTTATCAACAAATTTCTAAGCAGTTAGGGCAGACTCTAGTAAGCTTCGGGATACCATATTGGTTTTTTCCCAAGGCCATCTGCTGCCTCCTCTATGTAAATAAAGTTCACTGCTCAGTTAGGAATTGGAGCTCTTTACCACCTAATCAGTGTACAAATTGACATAGTGAAATGTGTGAAAAATGTACAAAGGACAAAACAGTAATTGATTTTTTACTAACTCACCATCATCCCTAAATTGGAAGTCCTTCATTATTGTTTTTAAACCACATATTTGACATATGCTTACATTATAAGATCTTGCATTACCATTGATGCAAAAGGCCTTACTTGAGATCTAGACTTGGTAATAGTGTGAATTCACCAAGAGGGAAGGGGAGTATATTTAGTACCAAAAAGTCTACTTGAGTTAAGTTGTGCATTAGAGTATTTCCTTCCTAGTAACACTATATTAGGTCAGTTTGGGGGAGAAAATTCTGTTGATTCCATCCACATGAGCACCTATTATGTCTCTACCCTACAGAAAAGGATATGTTGATCTAATTCACCACCACAACTTCAGATATGGGTTGTCATCATATCTTAGCACTCACCATACTTCTACTGAACTCACTTTGCTTCTTGGAAACCTCAAGAAAGATACCTTTGCTTTTTTCAGATAGGCACAGCCCAACTTCCAGTGGTTCTCATTCTGAAGCTATTCCAGGTCTAATTAACATTCTCTCCTAAGAACCCTCCTCAAACAATTTTTTATTAAGGATCTCCTATGTTTGGTGCAAAATGGTTTCTTAAAAAAATAAGCATTTATTAAATCCCTCCTACATGCCTGGCACTGGGCATACTAAAAGGGGAGAAAAAAAGACTAAAAAGCTTCCTAAATTATTTTCAGATTCTTCAGACTTCCTTGACTATTTCAGTAGTCATCTCAGAAAAAGCTATAGAATAAGAAAATGTGACTGTTCCAACTGGTAAATTCTGTTGTTAAGCTACTATATCTGGAAATTTAGAAATCCATTTTTCCCTTCATCTGAGGAATTGTGAGGAAAATATTCTCCCTGATATGATATGATAAATTATATGCCTCTTTATATTTACAAGAATACTTTAGAAAAAGCATAGAGCTGTCTATCAGTATTCTTAGCAAGAACTATGTAGCCCTAGGTACATATAGCTTAGCATGCTGATAACCTAATAGTCTATATGTCATGGTCTATTCGTAGGGATTGCCTACTTGGAATATGTAATTAGACAAGCTATTCTTTGCTATTGCCTCATAGGCGCCATTCTAGACTTCATAGGAAATTAAAAACAAAACAAAAAAAAACCACAATTTTTTTAAAGGGGGGAAATGTCTATTCGTTATTACAAGAAAACACTCCTGTGGCTGAAAATCCAGCTGAGGGAGATTTGGCTTAATGGTGTCTCTATTTTAAAATAACCTAGGGGAGGTATACAGCCTAAGAGAAACACATTAAACTTTTATCAGTCACCAGCACCTCCTGGTGGTGAATTATCAGATCAATTTCCTTCCAGAGCAAAAGGACAGTACCAGCAAGTACCTCCAGAAAATGCCAGAGGCACAAGTTAGTTAAGAATTAAGTTTTATTTATCAGAAACAGGCTTGTGTAGTTTTAGGAAGCCATAGGTTCAAATCTTGCCTCTAACATATACAGCAATAATTGTGTTACTAGTCACTTGGCTCCTTGATGTCATTTATAAGGCTATAAATTACAGATAAGTTATAAATATACACTAGTAAAGGAAGCTTCCATCTCAGGGCCTCCTACAACAATGAAGTCACAGGTTCATATTTTTCTTTAAGTTTTATTCTATTTCTGAGTTTGAATCTCTTTCAACATAAATACATATGTATACACATATATGTATGTATGTGTGTGTGTGTATATATATATATATATATACACAAACATGTTCTGGATTTCCTTAGCATCTCAAGCTTCTAATTTTTAGAAATCTAAATACCAACGACCTTGTCATAAAGGGGCAAATATAGGAGCAGCTAGGCAGCTAGGTAGCACAGTGGATAAAGTACAGACCCTGGATTCAGAAGTACCTGAGTTCAAATTCAGCCTCAGACACTTGACAGTTACTAGCTGTGTGACCCTGGGCAAGTTACTTAACCCTCATTGCCCCACAAAAAATAAATAAATAAAGGGGCAAATATAGTGCTGGTAGTGTTATATAATAATTCCCTAGTTAAGTGAATAGGTAGTGTACTATTCACCCCAGTTTTGGCCATAAGCCACCAGTGGGAACATCAAAGAAATAAAGATGGAGGATTTCACTTTAAGCAAGTATGACAGCAAAGAATTTTGAGGTGAACCTATACAGGGTGCCTAATGTTTATCTTTTTGCTCTGACCATGTAACTTCTATGTATGCCCCAAATATGGGTTGGTCGTCTCTTAGAAGGGAAGGGAAAAGGAAGAATGATATATTCTTTAAAAAAATAAAGAATGGAAGAAGGGTTAAAAAAATACAACATGAGAAGGAAAATTTGACTTATTTTGGTAAATCAAATTGTAGAATAAATGTGAGGTTAGCAAACATAAGTCTGACAACCTACTACTTTCTTAACTTTCTTGCTACTGTATCTTTGAGCATGAGGGTCCAATTCATTAGGATGAACTTGATTCCTTACAAGGTATCTAATTCCCTTCTGAGACCCTTAAGTGATTTAGATCTTGTCTTGCCCTCACCATCTGTACTACCCTTTTGTTGTTTTTTTTTTTTTTAAGTTCACAGATGCAGGTTAAGAACCTTTACTAACCTATTAGGGGTGTAGCTGGTTCTTACTAGTGAAGGCGTTGGTGCTCTCTCTTCTAATAACACTAAAAATCCTCTTCTAACATGATACGGTTCACTCTGCTGTTCGCTAAGCCTCCCACCTCGTAAGAAGCCTCATTTGCCTGTGAAAATATAAGGAATAGTTATTAAAGAGAACAAGAAGTCTCACCCCAAGAATATTAGTAATCTTTTCAAATGAATCCAAGACACTCAGGTCTGACGTCAGTCAAAATATTATGCCATTTCAGCAATTGAAATTTTCCTAAGGAAGAAATCTTAAATTAACAATTCTTACCATTCCACTTAAACTATCTACCATCAGAAGGTGTTGGCAAGGACTATGCTTTGCAAACAACTACATGAATGTGAGCTACTAGTATTACTCTGCTGCCACATAATCCAGGAAGAAAAGGGCCATCAGTGAGGTATCTGTCACTTCAGAGTCAGTGCCAGTTCAGCCCTCTCATGTTGCTTATCCTTGAATATTTGAATATTCATGTTACTGTCTTTTGACACCTTAGTTTCCTCTATTTCAACCTCAGCTTTTGTGATCTACACACCTTTCCTATATACACAATCACCCAAAGAAATCATACATATGTCACCATGACCCCAAAACTATTGTTTGCATGATCTTGAACTAAAATTCTCCACCAGTTATAGCTTCTGACCCTGCATCTCTTCTTTCTTATTCTTCAGAGGCCTTTTCACTGCAACCTCTCTTTCCTTTACACACTTCCTTCCCTCTGACATATGTTCCCTTAATCTTGGGCGGGGGGGAGGAAATCACTTATATGTGTGGTAAATACATAGTTATTTGAGTAAAGTTATCCCTTCCACATCATGACTTTCATCACGATTTCAAAATATCATAGGTTGCCGTAAGAAATTAAATGGAAAATTGCAGGGGAGTTTTGTAGAAGCCACAGATGACCCATGAAGGCAAACAGACCAAACAAATACTTTAGAAGCTCAAAAATGCATAAAATATGTATGTAGTACTATATAATATTGATACCCCATAAAGAACAAGAAAACAATTCAGACTTCCTTCCTTCCTTTCTTTCTTTCTTTCTTTCTTTCTTTCTTTCTTTCTTTCTTTCTTTCTTTCTTTCTTTCTTTCTTTCTTTCTTTCTTTCTTTCTTTCTTTCTTTCCCTTCCTTCTTTCCTTCCTTCCTTCCTTCCTTCCTTCCTTCCTTCCTTCCTTCCTTCCTTCCTTCCTTCCGTCCTTCCTTCCGTCCTACCTTCCTTCCTTCCTTCCTTTCTTTCTGCAGGGCAATGAGGGTTAAATGACTTGCCCAAGGTCACACAGCTTGTAAGTGTCAAGTGTCTGAGGCTGGATTTGAACTCAGGTCCTCCTGACTCCAGGGCAGGTGCTTTATCTACTGTGCCACCTAGCTGCCCCCCAGACCTTTTCTGATATGAAGGGAGAGCCAAAAACTTTTACGTAGATTTTCCAGATCCTGTGGGCACTGTACCCCTAACTCCCTAGATGTGGAAAGGATAACAGCATTGTCTCTTTCCCATTAGAGGGTAGGCACTTGGAAGGCAAGGGTTGTTCTTTTTATTTGTGGGCACCTTTCTTTGTATCCCCAGTGCTGACCATGGGGCCTGCCTTATAGTAAGCACTTAAAAAAATGCTTGTTGACTGACAGCTCATTTGTCAGTCCCCTGTAGTCTAGTTCCCAACCCTCTCTATTGAAATTGCTCTCCCTAATAACACCAATCTTCCTTTCAACTCTGAATTCCACTAATCCTCTACCTTCATCTTGAACTGTTCCATAACTTTTGAGACAAACACCCTTCCTTCCTGGATGCTCTTTCCTTTCTTGGCTTCTAGGATACTGTTCAATCTTTGCTCTCCTATTTGTCTGACTGGTCTGTGTGATCCTTGACTGGTTTGCACTCCATCTTCCATCCCTTAAATGAGAGTGCCTACCCCACTGTTTTTGGTCATGCTCTTTCCCTTTTGTTGCTTCCAATCACTTCCATGGGTTCCTCATCTTTACCCAGAGAATGTCATCTAGATATACAACTCAAATTCCTATCCTGAATTCTAGTCCTGCATCTTCAACTTCCTGCTAAACCTGTTTTTTTGGAACAGGATATCCCTCAAACTCAGATCAAAAACTGAGTTATTCTTGTCTGACCCTTCTGTCACCCTAGTTCACAACCTTTGACTAATCTTTGATTTTTATAAGTCTAGGAGTCCTTTCCTCTGCCACACTCACCCCAATCAAAAAAAACAAAACCCAAACCCATATTACATCTGTCCCTTCTCTCCACCTCTCCACTCATGTAGCCACTACCTTAATTCAGAATGCCATCACCTCTGATCATGATAAGCTCATAATCCATCTCCATTATTTGAATTATTTGAATCTCTCTTCTATAATCCTTTTACATTTTGCTAAAGTAATTTCTTCATATATTGGTCTGACAGTGTTTGTTGCTTCCACACTAAAAAGTCTTCAGCCTTCTTATTCCTTCTAGGATAAAATACAGCCCCATAAATCTGGCTTTTATGACTTTCCATAACCTTGGGTCCATTTTCCAGTTCTCATAATGCTCTTAGATTCCGGTGAAATTGGAGCAGTAGTTGTTTCCTGAAAAGACTTTTTTCTCCAGTTTCTGCTCATGTACACAAGTCTCCCACTATGCCTGGAACATACATCATCTTTCCTTTGTTTTTTCCTTCAGGGCTCGGCTCAGACATCACTTCCTTTGAAGCCTTCTCCAGTCATCAGTTCCCTTCAAGTGTCCCTTAGACACATCATGTCAAGGATACCCTGATCCAATCATTCCCTACATCTTATGTTTACATATATATGTATATATATATATATATATATATTCTTCATCCTCTCCCCTCCATCATGATTAGAATGTGGTAAGCTCTTTGAGAGTGGTGACATTTCTGTCTAGTGTTTAGCACCTTTCAAGGTATCAGTGCTTGTTGAATTGATTTTTTAAAAATAAATCCTTCTTCTAAGGACTAATTAATCTAAGCTTAGGGCCCCTCTTAATGTTTGACAATCCAGAAGAGCACAGGCTTTCAAAGCATTGCTGAGATGAACAGTAGACTATCCAAGGAAATAATGATTCCCCAAAGTGAGATTTCACTTTCTTCTCTGCATCGTGTATTAGAATCACTGTCTTGGCTCCAGTCCTACTCTTGTGCTTCATGGCCTGAAGGAGGTCTGTGTTTCTAAGGGCTCTGCTAGCCAAGTGCAAACTCTGGAAAGTCCAGCACGGAGGAAATTTATTCAGACATTGACAGGATTCCTTCTATGTATGAAGCACTATGCTAGGGATGCAAAAAGAAAACAATCCCTGTCCTCATGAGGTTTAATTCTACCTAGGGCAGAGGATGCAAAATACACGGGCACATCATAAAATAGATATAAAGTAATTTCTGAAAGGAGAACATGCCAACAATTGGAGGAGCACTTGCCCAGTGAACCCCCTCCTTGCTGACATGAATGCCTCAATTTTGCAACTATTGGTTTGGTTTTTTTAACTACAACTAAGGGAGACTGTTTACTAAGGCACAGAGAGAACATGATCTGTGCATGAAGGTAGTGCCCCAAACACAGCTGATTGAAATATGTATGGAAGTATGTGTGCATATATATGTGCATACACACATGTCAACACACATTTAACCTGACCACTTCCATAGTTACTTGTTGTCAGTATATGGTAACCTGTCACAGCTACATGAGTATAAAAAACGTATAATGAGGGGCGGCTAGGTGGTACAGTGGATAAAGCACCGGCCCTGGATTCAGGAGTACCTGAGTTCAAATCCAGCCTCAGACACTTGACACTTACTAGCTGTGTGACCCTGGGCAAGTCACTTAACCCCCTTTCCCTGCAAAAACAAAACAAAACAAAACAAAAAACCCTATAATCAGTCCTACTGCTACTTAAAGACAAATTCAAGACTCATTTTGCAACCTCTGTGTTTGCACACTGTACAGACTATGTTTACTTTTAATGTGAAAAAACATTGCCTATCAAGCTGCCATATATACCACCCAACGAAGACGACATCTTCTATTTGAGCAAAGGTATTACCAGACTGTCTAGAAGACAGAGGTTTCTTTCAAGTTGCCATAGGAACTGACTTTGAATCACTGTGCTCTTTTGCCTTTGAGTCAACTTTAATATAGCACTTTGGAGAAAATGATAAGGCAAGTGGACCTGTGGCATTCACCCTAGTCTGGAGTTGGCTTTGAAGTAGACTTGTATATAGATAAGAGACTCCAAGACAAAGCAGTTTGACATAATCAGGGCTCACTGTTGGGTAGGATAACTAAAGACTTGAATTGGGGAAAATATAGCTACACAGTCTTGGGGTGCTTATGATCTAAATGTCTGGATGTTTCATTCCATTTCCTGCTCCCCCAATTTTATTTTCCAAGTTTTACATGCTTGGCTTCCGCTAGACTCAGTCTTAGCTTTTGCAGCAAAGATCATCCAAATCACAATATAGGTATCTCTGATTAAGACCCCAACCCAGGAAAGAATTATAGTAACATACCATGGGGATCCCAGAACACTGCCCTAACAGAATCAAATGAAGAATTAAAAAAAAAAATCCCCAACAGAATCACAACCCCATTCCCTGGGAACACTGAGAGCAGCAGCATTCAGAATAAGTTGAAATTCATGTGGTTAATAAAATCCTAAAATATTAGAGATACAAGGAATCTCAGCAGTTTAAATCCAGATATATCAATTAACAGATCAAGAAACCGAGACCAAGAAAGGGGAAACTACTTGCTCAAATAGCTGAGACCAGAACCCCAAATCCCAATGCTACTTTATTCTTGCCTTTATAGGCAAAAAGAATGACAACAAAACCCCAAATAAACCGGGAAGTTTTAATATTATTTTTATTTTATGTCAGAGGCTATTTTATGTCTTTTGCTAGGCACTTAAGGATTACCTTTTTCCTATAATGGAAGGGGAAAAACAGCATAAAGAATTAATCTCTTCAGTGGCAAAAATGGTATTCAAGAATTAGAGGACCTGGTTTTGAGGCCTTGCTTTGGGGCTGGTAACAGGAGATTTGCCCCTACTTTTCCTGAATTTAAAGTTCATTGACAATAAACTCCAGTACAGGAGCTGAATTTAGTACCTAATCTGCAAGAATAATGATTTAAAATAAGGAAGCAGATGATATATATATATATATATATATATATATATATATATATATATATATATATATATATATCCTTAGCAGTCATATCACAGGGAAATTTCTCTGTGCATTGTTTCCTTTCTTTCCTAAAATAATACTTTATTTCCCCCCAGTTATTTGGGAAGATATTTTTAACATTAATTTCAAAAATGTTTTGAGTTCAAATTTTCTCTCCCTACTTTACCTCCCCATCTGAGACAGAAAGCAATCTGTTATACATTATACATGTTCAATCATGCAAAACATTATGAAATTTGTCATGTTGTGAAAGAAGGTACAGACACAAAGGGAGAAAAACACAAAAAAGATACAGAAAGTGAAAACAGCATGCTTCAATCAGTAGTCAGACTCCATCAGTTCATTCTCCAGTTGGATAGTGTTTGTTTTTTGGTTTTATATTAGTAAATAGCATTTTCTCCCAATTACATGTAAAGATATTTTAACATTTTTTATAAGATTTTGAGCTCCAAATCTTTCTCCCTACCTCCCATCCCCCTCCCCAAGACAGCAAGCAATTTGGTAAATAGGTTTACATGTGTAATCATTCTGAACATTTCCATGTTAGTCATGTTGTGAAAGAAAAAAACAGAACAAAGGCAAAAGCCATAAAAACAAAAACAAAGTGAAAATAGTATACTTCTATCTGCATTCAGACTTCATAGTTCTTTCTCTGGATGTGGATCACATTTTCTGTCACCGAGTCTTTGGAATTGTCTTGGATCACTGTATTGCTAAGAAGAGCTAAGTCTATCATAGTTGATCATTGCATAATGTTGCTGTTGCTATTTACAATGTTCTCCTGATTCTGTTCACTTCACTCAGCATCATTTCATGTAAGTCCATGTTTTTCTGAAATCTGCCTGTTCATTTCTTATAGCATAATAGTATTCCATTACATTCACGTATTAAAACTTGTTTAGCTTTTCCCCAGTGAATGGGCATTCTTTCAATTTCCAAATCCCGGCCACCACAAAAAGAGCTACTATAAATATTTTTTTTTGTACAAATAGGTCCTTTCACCCCTTTCAAAAAATCTCTTTGGGATGATCATGACTTTTAATGTTTAAACTTCACTAATATTTTCAGCTATACTAGAATTAAACCAGGGCAAAGTAAACTCAGAAATCTTACTGATTCTACTGTTACATTAACTACTATGGTTGTTAAACCTTCAATGCTTAGTAGCTAATAGAAGTATAAGTTTTTAGTTCTTTATACATGGACTTTTATTTTTTTTCAGCAATTGGGGTTGTGACTTGCCTAGTACAATACAGCTAATAAGTGTTTAAGGTTGGATTTGAACTCTGATCTGTCTTACTTGCAGGGTCAGTGCCCTAATCCACAACCATTTATCTGTCCCTTCTATTGATTTTATAATGTTGTTGCGTAAAAGGAAAATAGAAGGCTTGGGAACTCATCTGGATATATGAAAAGCCAATGTCTCCTGGCAACCCTATTCTTTGTAGAGTTTGGAAATCGTTCATCAAATATTTATAACAAAGCACTATTCTTAATCCTATTCTTTATATATTTTTACATTTTCATGGATGTATTATTTTTTCTCTTGTACAAAATCCATTCTAATCATTCTCTCATGATTTCTTCTATTTGTTGAATAGATAAAATCAGAATAATTGGTAATCAAAATGTGTATCACACCATTCTATAATGGAATGCTTTTATATTTAAAGATCCTTAATGTGCTTGGATTTTTTATTGTATAAATAGTGAGATGTAACTACATTTAACACATTTTTGTTGAGTTATCTTTTCACAACACCAGTATAGTTCTTATCCCTTAAGGATAAAGGTGGGGACAGGAAGAGAAACTGAGCTGCAAAGAAGACAAAGGTGTGGGAGGTAAGTACTTCCTCATCCCTTTTCTTTGAAACCAAATTTGTTCATTATGTTTGTTATGATGTCATGAAATGGTTTCAAAATTTTTTGTTGTTGATCATAAGTCTGGAAAAATGTATGCAAATGCTTTTGTAAAATGGCCTGTTTTCCACCTAATTATTTTCTATGAAGTAAATATTGTTCAGTTTCCTAAATCTTAACGATAAGCAGAAAAACTAAATTAGTATCATTAATGAATATTGACATAAAATGTTAAAACTGTATACATTGGGTGCAGCTAGGTAGCACAGTGGATAAAGCACTGGCCCTGGATTCAGGAGGACCTGAGTTCAAATCCAGGCTCAGACACTTGACACTTTCTAGCTGTGTGACCTTGGACAAGTCACTTAACCCTCATTGCCCCATTAAAAAAAAACAAAAAAAAGAAAAAAATTGTATACGTAACATAATATCAGAAGTGGTTTATTATCAATTTGGATTTTTACTAGAATACAAGGATGCCTCAGATTAGGACGATAATCATCATTAAGAATCTATAAATTAAAATAGCAATAGATACATTTAAAAGTTTTTGGAAAAAAGAACATCCATTTCTATTATACATGCAAGGTGTAAGAATAAATGGAAAACACACACATTTTAGCATTTTATGTGATACAAAAATAAGACTTTCTGCATTTTTAACCATGTTAGTTTTTGTTGTATATGTTATCCTGGTTCTGCTTACTGTACTTTCTACCAGTTCATGCAGTTCTTTCCATACCTATCTGTATTTATTTCTTATAGAACAATAATATTCCATTATTCATGTAGCACCACTTGTTTTAGCCATCTCCCAACTGATGGACATCTACTTTGTTTCCAATTCTTTACTACTGTTAAATATAGGGTGATTTACCCAACTTAAAGTATTAAAATACCCACTAATCAAGTTCAATAAAAAGACTTAGATAAAGTGAGAAAAGTCCTTCTAATATCCCTCATGAATTCTTTTTCCTGTTTACCTTTTTATGCTTCTCCAGGGTCTTGTATTTGAAAGTCAAATTTTCTATTCAGTTCAGGTCTTTTCATCATGAATGCCTGAAAGGCCTCTTTTTCATTGAAGTCCCATTTTTTCCTGTGTAAGATTACATTCAGTTTTGCTGGGTAAATGATTCTCGGCTGTAGTCCCAGTTCCTTTGCCCTCTGGAATATCAAATCCATGCCCTCCAGTCCTTTAATGTAGATGCTGCTAGATCTTCTTTTATCCTTATTGTAGCTCCACAGTATTTCAATTCCTTTTTTCTAGCTGCTCGCAATATTTTCTCCTTGACATGGGAGCTCTGGAATTTTGCTATAATATTCCTGGAAGTTTTCCTTTGGGGATCTCTTTTAGGAGGTAATTGGTGGATTCTTTCAATTTCTATTTCACCTTCTGCTTCTAGAATATCAGGGCAATTTTTCTGATAATCTCTTGGAGGATGCTTTCTAAACTTTTATTTGGGTAATGATTTACAGGTAGTCAAATGATTTTCAAATTATCTCTCCTGGATCTATTTTCCAGGTCAGCTATTTTTCCAAGGAGATATTTCATTCTTCCCTTTATTTTTTTTATTCATATGGATTTGCTTTACTGTGTCTTGGTTTCTCATAAAGTCACTAGCTTCCATTTGTTCTATCCTAGTTCTTAGGCAGTAATTCTCATCAGACACCTTTTTATCTCCTTTTCCATTTGGCTTTTCAAGCTGTTGACTTTTTTCTCATAGCTCTCCTTCATTGCTCTCATTTCTCTTTCCATTTTTTCCTCCACCTCTCTAAATCTTCCATCTTTCCTAATTTCTCTTCAAAGTACTTTTTGAGTGCCTCCATGGCCTAAGACCAATTAATATTTTTCTTGGAAACCTTGGTTGTAGGGGCCCTGAGGTTGTTGTCATCTTCAGATGATGCGCCTCAATCTTCCTTGTTGCTAAAGAAACTTTATATAATTATCAACTTTCTTTGCTTGCTTATCTTTCCATTTTTTACTTGACTTTTATCTGCCTCTTACATTGGGGCCCTACTTCAAGCTACACTGTCCCAAGCTTTAGAGGGTCCAAGATGTTTTGGTTTGAGGGAGGGCAGGTTTTCCTCTTGCCTGTCCTGTTCTCTGGCCCAAAGGTAACCTCTAGCCAACTTGCTAGTTAACCAACCAGCAGAGTGCTGTGGTGGGTTTTAGCTTTGAGAAGCCTGTGCCCCTCCCTCACTTGGGCCTTCAGTTGCTCAAGATTTCTTCCTGGTTCTTTGCTAGGGTGGGATATCCGAATTCCTCCTCAGGTCCTGCAGATACCCCTGTGTTTTCCAACCCTCCCCAGGTCAGCTGTTTGGCCCTCTCACCGGACAGTAAGCTTAGTTCCAGAAAAAGCCAGTGCCAGTGCCACTGCTGCAGCTGATTCAGAGGCTGGGGTAAGTCCCCCTTGTGCAGTGTGTTTGGGGTCTGCGTCAGCACGATCACTGGGTTGGATTCTGCTCGCAGCCTAGTATGACCCCCTTTAATGTAGAAAATAATCTCAGCCATCTTTTTGTGAGTTTTGTTACTCCAGGGCTTGTTTTATTTATGTTTGGGGGGTAATTTTGTCAGGAGCTCTCTGTGTTTAATGTCTTTCTTCCACCATCTTGGCTCCACCCCTCTCCCTCTCTTGAGAAATCCTTCTAACTAGAATAATAAGCAATATTTTTTTTAAAAAAGAAAAGCATTAAATACTTGTAAAAGAATAATTTTTGACTAGGCTGAAAAAAAACTTAGTTATACCCCAGGGGCTATCTATAAATTATTAAGCAAGTTTACAAGATACTAACTTGAGAAGCTCAAGCACACTACTCAGGAGCAAAAAATAGGACTGAGCTAGGACAGAGAAGAAAGATATCAAAGAAGATTCTTTCTTCTTTCCCCAACTTCTGCTCCCATTCTTGCCTGTCTAGAGCATAATATAATCTGATGTGTCACCCAGGGTCGGTCACTTGAAACTGTTTTTGCTTCAGTTTCCTCAACTATAAAATGGAGATAATAACAACACCTACTGCTCAGGATTGTTGAAGATTAAATAAGATATTTGTGAAGTGTTTAACACAATGCCTGGCACATAGTAAGCACTTAATTAAATGAATATTCTTTCACTTTTCCTTTCTTCCTTTCCACTGCCATTATTTAATTAACAAGAAGTTTCTAATAAATTGAATTCTGTTTCAATCACAAAGAGGCCAGTGGTTTGCTATAGATATAAATGTAAAGTTACACAGAGAGCCTAACTCTCATAACTGAAAGACTAACTGTTTTTATAAATCCCTAAGTCAAAATAAACTCCCTAAAGATGAAAAGGAAATCATGTAGACAATGAGTCCCATTATGTAAACACCTAGGCTTAAAATGAGCTAAATGTTCTAACAAGTAAGTAACACTGCCACAAAAAGGCTATTTTATATTGATGAATAAAGGACCTTTCTTATTTTCATGGACTTCCTTGAAGTATATGCATAGCAGTGGGTCAAAGGACATAGATATTTTAGTCCATTTCTTCACATAATTCCAAATCACTTTCTACACTGGTTGGACCAATTCACAACTCCAGCAACAGTATTATTGTTCCCATCTTCCCACAAGATTTCCAACATTAACCATTTGTCATATTTTAACAGTTTGTTAGAAGACTGACATTGAATTTTAATCATGAGGAAGGCATAGCTATAGAGTTTCTGAAAAGTAATGGATGTCTTACTGGTATGCAATCTCAAAGGGTTGGTAATGTATAGCACACACCTCCACCTCCCCCCCCCCCAGCTGAGGACTTGTAGGATGCGTTGAAAAGCAATGTTCCAAATGAGAAAGATTTTAATACCATAGTCAGATCATATCTGGAGCCTGTTCCATTCTGGTACTCATGAAAGATAAATGAGAAATTATATAGAATATCCTGATTAAGAAACTGGATTTGATAGGTATATGGTTGAAATTAAATGAAAAGGAGATCATATTTTCAAGTATATGAACAATTATAAATTGATCACAATTTAGTATATCACAGAAATTAATTTCAGAATGACAATCATTTAAACATTGCTTTTACATGTTATATTAAAATGAGAAGCATCAAAGATATAGCACTAGGATTATATGAAAGCAAGAAGAAAGAAATCTGCTTTTTGACTATGATTCTGGTTTAACAAATCAGAAACAAGATTATGATAAAAAACACATAAAGAAACTATAAAATAACAGCTTTACAAGCTAGTACAATAAACTGATTGAGAACTTACATTTTCAATAATAATACTTGGCCATTAACTTAAGACATATAGGATCTATATAAAGATATTTATAAAGCATTTTTATACTAATAAAGGAATAATAAATAGGAGAAATTTGATGTCAGTGTCCAGGTTGAGTCAATATAATGAATATTACAATAGCCTCCCATTTAATAGAACACCATTCAAAATATCAATAGGCTTATTCATAAAATGACAGTTTATATGAGGATAAATGATAAAAATGTATTAAGAAGAATTACTAACAAGAATAAGGGCTTGAAGAAAGATTACTAATTATTAAGGATTTTGACAACTATCTCCATTTGGTGCTGAATTAAAAATAGAAATAGATCAATAGGACAAAATAGACAATTTCAAAATCCAACAAAAGGGATATAGATCAGCATCCCTATGAAAATGGCTCCTCAATAAAATTGACGTCACCACAAAACTAGATACACATCAGTGATTTACAAAGGCAGGGACTTTACTGTTAAGTTTCCATTCTCAATACTCAAGTATTTACAAGCAGAATAGCTATTCTTCTCAAGAGGGCCTAGACCCTAGATTCACAGCTGAATCCTAACTTAGCTTACTATTTGTGTGACCTTGGACAAGTCACTTGACTTCTGTGGGAGAGAGGGCTTGCTGCCTTCAAGTCAGTCAATTGTTGTTTGTGTTGTTATTCAGTTATTTTTCAGTAGTGTTCAACTCATTTGAGATTTTCATGGTAAACATACTGGAATGGTTTTTCATTTCCTTCTCAAGATCATCTTACAGATAAAGAACTGAGGCAAATAGGGTTAAGTGACTTGCCCAGGATCACACAGCTAGTAAGTGTCTGAAGCCAGATTTGAATTCAGGAAGATAAGTCTTCTTGATTCCAGACCCAGTATCTATCCATTCTGCTACCTCACTTCCCTTGATATTGAGCTAGTTGAGATCCCCAATAAAATGTTACCACTACCTAATCAACCATATTTCTCAGAGTGATTTACAAAGGCAGACACACTAAAGAACTTTTTATACCTAGACCATATACTGTTATATTTTTGTTCAGGTCCTCCCAGGGCACCTTCCCCACAACAGACAGCACATAAGAGAAACTAATTCAATATCATGTCTTTAGTTCTACTCACAATATTTTTTTTTTTGGCACAGAGATAGGATATGGTAATGATGGGTGAGATTTCAACTATCTGTATATCTAGTAAAGAGCTCTCTGATAAAGGAAAACCAATTGATACTGACTTGAGCTGCTGATAATTTTGTCTTTCAGTTATGGGTTACCTATTTTGGATCTGAAACCAGGGTACACATGGTACTAGAACTGAGTATACCCCAGTATTGAGAAACAAGAGAGGTATTTCAAATTATGAGCTAGTAAGTAACATTTATTTCTAGGCAAAAAAAAAAATCAAGAATGTACAGGAACATTTAAAGGGAGGGAGAAAAAAAGCCAATCAATTAGAGCCAGCATGCGATCATTAAGAATGAAGTGAAAACAACAAACACAACCATTTATGTCAGAGTAGCCTTATTTCTTTTGACAGAATTATTAAGTAGATTTAGGCAATGCCATCAGCATTGTAGACTGTACTCTTGAATGTGTTTGGCTTCAAAATTGATAGACCCAGAGTGCTAATTACAAAGACCTTTGCAAAACTACTGGGGAGTTTCAGAATGACATAACCCTCTATTCTCGGCTTAGTTTTGTTCAATTTTTAAAAATATATATATTTTTGCAGTTGGATGAAAGCAGAGATGTGACACCCATCAAATTTAGGGATAATATGAAGGTGAGGGAGGGATATATCTTGCTTTGGGTTTTAGTCTTAGAGATAGAAAGAACAGTTTATTTTATGGATGATTAAAATAAGACACTAATGGCTCAGGGTCAAACAGGAAATGGCAGATCTGGGATTCAAGCCCTCATGTTTACTCCAAATTCAGCACTGTCATCTCAGATGGTAGAGTGGAAACAGGATCTTAAAAAAAAAAAGTTGGAATAGTGTAGTGACAACAATGATATGACATTCAATAGAACCAAGGCAAGATCCTACTACTTATATAACATTTTTTCTTAACCAAAGTACAAGATGGAAACATGATTGTAAAAGTATCCACATGCAAGAATTAACCACATTAATAAACTATAAACCCAACATGATCTGGAAGTATCGCATAGCAACTAAAAGAGCTAATGAAATTTGGGGCTTAGATATCTGTTGGATGTCCAGAGCTAGGGAAGTAATAGGCCTATGGTACTATTTCCTGGCCAGACCAAGTGTGGAAGACCAGCTCTAGGAAAAAAAATAATTTATTAGGTACATTGAATCAGCTGGGATACAATCAGATTCAGGAAGCCAGGATGAGGGCCCTGAAGAACTTTGAGGATCAATTAAACATCTAGAAGTGTGGGGGGGGGAGGAGGAGCAAGAAATGTGTTCTGTTGCAACAAATAAAGCTGGACTAGAGACTGTAGAAGGACGTTTAAAGGGCAGTTTTAAAGTCAATGACAGGGGCAGCTAGGTGGTGCAGTGGATAGAGCACCAGCCCTGGAGTCAGGAGTACCTGAGTTCAAATCCGGCCTCAGATACTTAACATTTACTAGCTGTGTGACCCTGGGCAAGTCACTTAACCCCAATTGCCTCACTAAAAAAAAAATTAATAAAATAAAGTCAATGACAATATGATTTAATAGATTGAAGATGTCCAACAGCAGAATAAGCGGCTCTAAAAGCATCCAACTTTCCTGCACAGGGAATATTTAAGCAGAAGCATGATAGCCACTTTCAAGGATGCCCTTTGTTCAAGGTTAGCCTAAAGTCCCTTCCAAATCTAAACTCTGATTCCATGGAAAGATTCTGCCACTCTTAGAAAGGCACCAAGAAGTTTTCCCCTGAAGTGATTTCATACTTCTCTAAGGACCATGATTCATTGAATTCAGTGTACAGGTTAAAAAAAAAATACTGGAACATTTCTGAACACCAAGCTTTAGAAAATCTCACTTTATTTTCTATGCTTTGATTTCATATTTTAGCTTAGATTTGATTTATTACTAGTGTCATAAGCTTAATTTTCTGGTCTAAGAGGACTTTGTTATATCCTACCATAAGTCACTTATTCTTTAAATTGAGTTTTCCATTATAATAATGTGTACTAAGACCTCCACCAAGTCTTAGGGAAAAAATTTCCCCCTTGTGTTGATATGTTACCATTGACAAGAATCTTTGTGGCCCCACAAGGATGAATAGAAAGGATATTGAGCTAACCAGCATCCCTAGGAAAATGGCTCCTCAATAAAATTGATATGATCACCACTTAACTAGGTACATTTCACAGTGATTTACAATGGCAAGGACTTTACTGTTGCATTTCTACTCTTTATTGTTAAGTATTTACCAACATAGTCACTATACCTCCCAATAGGGTAGGAACCATGAGACAATTGACAGAAATATTTAAGCAGCAGGACCATGAATACACAATAGAGTTTGCACAGCAGAAGAACAAATTGAGTTGAAGTGTGGTACTGGTTTTCCCAGGTTTATTTTCCCATTAGAAGGAATGAGGGGAGAATAGACAGAAGTCTAGTTCTGGGACTTAGAACTCTACCAACGGAGATCCTCTTGAGTTAATTCAGTTAAACCTTTACTTGCCAAGCAGTTTCCTGCTATTAGTACATATCCCCTTTCTAGATTGTATCGTCTGAAATCCTACTCAGCTTTCAAGGTCTCATAAATAACATTTTCAAAGAATCATTTATGACACACTGAAAATAAGTGACAGGGCGGGGATGACAGAGGGGGAAATCTGTTGCAGGCAATGGGATGGAATGGGATTGCTTGAGCAACATAAACTCTGGTTTAAGCTACATTTGCCAGTCTGCAGTTCCATGTCTTTGTACGGGCTGTCCCCATGCATGGAATGCTTTCTCCTCACATCTGCCTCCTGGCTCCCATCAAAACTTGGCTGAAAGCACACATGTTTTAAATCAATTCTGCCTAGCTTCCCCTCCCCACCACCACCACCACCACCACCACTACCCCAGTACTATAGGGGAAAGGATATAAGCTAAGATTTGCCAACTCATCTCCCAAGCTAGAGGGTTTTTTGTGTCTGTTAAGAAAAAAAGTAATGAGAGCAGAGAACTGAAATTAAGACAATTAGTTCCTATTAATCTCCTCTCTCCATCTTTCTCAGGTCAATAGCAGTTTTAGCTACTAAAGAAATATGATAATGGCAACAAAGAAGACAGTCTTTGTTTAAACAATGCTCAGCTACAAGCCAAGTATTAAAGATATAACAACATACGTATCTTAGACTGCAGAAGTGAGACTACTAAAGAATGAGTGTGTGAGGGGAATGCATTTCACAAAGAACTAAGAAAGTAAATATGATGAAGAACTGAACTAATTCTTCCAGTTATTCCTAATCCAAAAGAATGAATGAAAAACAACTAAAGTGTTTAAGAAAGGCAAACAATGTTTGGATTTGAATAAGTCTTTCTTTCTTTTTTTTTTTTTTTGTTAACCCATTTCATAATGATCAACTATGTAAGCAATAGAGGTTACATTCCAGGGCTTTAACCCAAGTGATTTAGAATCAGATAGAATAAAGAACAACTTGAATTCAAGATTAAAGGCTTAAGTCAATCTATCCAGGCAATAAAATAGGGCTGGATGTTGCTACAAGCTATCACAGAATTTAATAAATATATAGAACGACCTAATTGGTGGTACTCCCCTGGGGGCTCTCCTTATAGCTTTTCTCTCCATATTAAAAGTAAATGAGGCAGAAAAAAAAAGAAACCTGTCATACTCTTTTTTTTGTCCTTTAGTAGTAAAAAAGTTGAAATGTTTTCTCCCTGAAATTATATACTACTAATTGAACATTTAAAATGACACTGACCTGTTTGAGGGACAACAGAAGGCTAAGAAAGAGGTTAATGGCTATATCTTAGTTTATTTTAGATCTTAACTTTGGTAGCAAAGAAATTAGGGTATGTCCACATCCTTCCTTCCTTCCTTTTAGTCATTGGTGAGAGTAGTCACTTCTAAATAGAAAAATTCAAATATGTTTTGTATTCAAGATGAAGACCTCCAAGAAAACCAACAAGGTATTTCATCTGGAGGTCACCCCAACCTGTTTAAAATATTCTCACCAGACCAGAATATTGGAGTCCCTATACCACAAAGATCACCATCTTGCAGATTAGACCTATTTTCTAAGTCTTACTTAGGACCAAAATAGAGTAAATTGTTCCTAAATTCTAGAGATGAAAAGAAGTTTGTAGGAGAAAAGAAGTCGATAAATTTGGATTGATAGAAAGAACAGAAGGGGAAAGTTATAAGAGTTTTTTTTAGTTTTTAGACTAAAGGGATAAGTCAACAAATCCTATCTATACAACTACCAGGAAGTTTGAACTGCCTCTTCTTCCTGCTTTATATAGACTAACCCCCCTCTGTGGAATGATGCCTGAATACTGTCACCTGGAACTCCATTTTCTACCTTGTCTTCCACTAGGTGTGACCTCTTAGCTCTTGAATTGAGGCTATTTCAGGGGTTTTTGTTTGTTTGGGGGTTTTTGTTTTGTTTT
Organism: Dromiciops gliroides; assembly: GCF_019393635.1. NCBI lineage: Eukaryota > Metazoa > Chordata > Mammalia > Microbiotheria > Microbiotheriidae > Dromiciops > Dromiciops gliroides. Next base: position 275,386,717 of record NC_057863.1, on the reverse strand, counting down.
GTTTGTTTGTTTTTCCAAGGCAATGTGGGTTAAGTGACTTGCCCAGGGTCACACAGCTAGTAAGTGTCAAGTGTCTGAGGCTGGATTTGAACTCAGGTCCTCCTGAATCCAAGGCCAGTGCTACCCCCGAGGCTGTTTCTAATAGAGGAAAAGATCACTGTTGTTCAGAGATCAAAGGAGTTGGTCAAAAAATCTAAATCTCACATGGCTAATCTAGAGCTTGCTAACCCAGAGCTAAAAAGTCTGGCAATCTGGTTGTGGAAAGATGAAAAGAATTCTTAAGAATTCTTGAAGAATAGGTAAAGTGAGTGACTTAGTGGGTAAGATACATTTTTTGAATGGATGACAAATCAGGTTTACAATCTGAGCTTCACTGAAAGTGCTCATGGTGTAAATCATTAACAGTGGTAAACAGCAAGGCAAGTTTCACAATATTACAACATTCTGCATTTCTGGAAGACTAGTTGGAAGATTTAGGGCCCAGTAAAAGATTCTACCAGTGGGGGAAAAAAGCATGAGATGCTATGATTATTTTTCTTAAAGAGATTTGTTTTAGAAAGAAAATAGGTAAGTAGTATAATGGATAGAGCACTAGCCCTGGAGTCAGCAGAACCTGAGTTCAAATATGGCCTCAGACACTTACTAGCTGTGTGACCCTGGACAAGTCATTGAACTGCTAAAACAGAAAAGAAAGTAGCAGGTTGTACCACACAGTGCTCATACAGTGTGTGTGTGTGTGTGTGTGTGTGTGTGTGTGTGTGTGTGTGTGTGTGTGTGTGTGTGTGCCTATATGCTAGAGTCCCTCCCCCCCCCAATTGGAGAGGATGGAGGATGACCATTATTTAAGGAAGGGACCTAGGGCTGATACCCCATCATTTCTCCCCTGGCTGCATGACTTTATTATTTCCCTGTCTCCTCCCCCCATATTCCCTCCTTCTCTTCCTCCCCCTCCTTCCTCCTTTTTAGTTTCTTTTTTGATGTTGTCTTCTCCAATTAGATTGGTTGGTTGTTGTCCTTTTTGCTTAAAGAGGACCAAAATAAAATCACTACATTGGAGTCAAGGTACAGTGTGGCTGACGGTGGCTGATGAGACTAACACAAGCTTGGAATGCTCTATCACAGGTTTGGAACAAACAGTCCACATGAACATTTGGAGTGGAAATTTCTCTAAATTTGTGTGTCTTGTGTTTCTTTTTTCTTTCCCCCCCCCCATTAGATTATGACCTCCTTGAAGACCAGGAATGTCTATAGACTTTCCCTTGTATCTCCAGCACCTAGCAGAATGTCTGACACATAGTAGGTTCTTAATAAATGTCTATTGACTAATATATATATATATATATATATATATACACATACATATACATATATGTAGATGTATACACACAAATGTATTTACATGCAAAAACACACATTCATATTACACTAAGGAAGAAAGAGGCTTGCCCAGGGTCATATAGCTAGTATGTGTCCCATCTTGTAGGCTGACTATCTACCACACAATATAAATGTGTAAAATATATATATATATATATATATATACACATATATGAATATATGTATATATGTATATATATGTATATATATGACATTTAGTATCATTTTGACCCTCAGAAAAGTGCCTAGCACCTTGTAGCTATTTAATAAGTGTTTGAGTTGAGTTGTCACAGATCATCAAACTTCAAAGAGAACTGATAAATCATCTAGCCCAATCTGTACCTGAACAAAAATCCTTCCCATCCTTAACAGATGGTCACATAACTTCAACTTCCCACTTCCTCTTTCTTTATTTTTAAGGGAAGATAGGTGGTGCAGTAGATAAAGCACTGGCCCTGGAGTCAGGAGGACCCAAGTTAAAATCTCACCTCAGACACTTACTAGCTGTGTGATCCTGGGGAAGTCACTTAACCCCAATTGCCTCAAACATCCAAGGCCATCTCCAGTCATCCTGATTCTTGTCTGTATATATTGCCACTGGACCCAGATGACTCTGGATGAGAGAGTGAGGTTGGTGACCTTGCACAGCCCTCCCTCACTTAAATCTAATTCCGTGCAAGTCATGACATCATATCCAAATGTCATGGTCCTCTTAGAGACTGAAGGACAAACAGGAGCAGCAGCAGTAGCAGCAGCAGCAACAACAACAACAACAGAATACATTGAAGACCACAAAGTCAAAGCCATTTGCCCATCTTCACACAGCAGAAGAACTGAGATTCCAACCCAGGTGTTCCACTTCAAAACCCAGAGCTCTTTCCCATGTATCAGACAACTTCTTCCTATCAATAGACCAGCTGGGTATGATGTTGACAATGACTCAGTATTGAGAAAGAGCACTCAAAGAACTAAGGGGCAGAGTGATGGTCCTTAGACCAGGGCTTCTTAAAAGTTTTCCTACTCATGACCCCTTTTTGCTTGAGAAATTTTTACATGACCCCGGGTATATAGACACATAAAATAGATATGTATAACTTTTTACTGTTGTCAAATTTTTGTGACCCCCACATTCAGTTATGTGACCCCATATGGGGTCACGATCCAGGGTTTAAGAAACTAGGCCTTAGACTACCTTATGGGGGAGGTGTCCTTCCTCTTGTTTATAGAGCCACCCTCAGGAGAATGTCAATCCAGCTGCCTCTGCAATGGGAAAAATAAAGAAATAGACTACAATTACATTAGCCCACCCCAACTACATTCCCATAGTCAGGAAATCTTTACCTGAGCTTAGGCACAAGCTGGTAGAGTGGGGTGTATTCAGGCTGACAGGTCACTGGCTGCATCGAGTTACCCTTAATTTGAACCTAAATTATCTAGGTCTAATATTACTTCCATATTATCCAATTTGGAGATCAATTTCAACATCATTTTATTTGAGGTCTGGATCAAATGCTGCACTTCCTAGAAAAGAAATGACAAGAGCAAAGTAAGAAGGTAACACCAAACACCATTCTCCATGCTGTACCGATCTCAAGGCCATGAGGTCTATGTCAGAGTCCAATCTTAGTTCTACCCCAAGCCACATAGCATTAATTCATTGGCCCCAGTTCCCCAAATCTAAATTTGGAAGACAAGGAGAAATCAAGACAAATAACATAATGAAGGAAGGCAGGGAGTCAGGAAGGATTTATCACATGCCTTATTATGTTCCATGCACTGTGCTAAGTACTTAAATATTATTGCATTCAATTCTCACAACCCTGGGCTACCAAATGATTGACAAAAGTTAAGAGAACTCTGAATTGTCTACAAAATTTTAATCTAAGGATGGCTTCCCATTGCCACTTAACCTTTCTCTAAGTTTTATGATCCTCAGTACCAGGAGAGTTCAGGTAATAGCAGCATTTTTTTAAAGTTTACTTTGTCTGTCCCTAAGCCTGGCTTATGTTAGATTTGAATCATGTGAATTTTAGTCATACTTCTCTGGGTGAGCTAGAATTGCAGTAAGGTAACAGAACTCTGAAAACACCTTACATTAAAGGTTTCTAACCTTCCTGCAAATTCCAACCCTTATGTTCCCTCCTACCCAGAATGTAAATGTCTTGTGGGTAGGAACTTTCATCATCAAAACTGTCCAGAGTATAGACTACCACTTCCCAGACCACCAAGGGAAAGTATAGCTTTCTTCTGTAGAAAATCATCTAATACCACTAAGAATTTCCTCTCTACTCCTCCCCAAACTATTTTCTCCACCCCCTTATTGTGTAAAGGCTTACCTCATTGTTAGGGATCCATTCTTCCTCTTCCTCAGACCAATAAAAGACAAAGGGAGGGGGAAATAAATCGTTTTCTAGACAGGTTATCCTTCAAGCAGCAATGAATGGAGCAATTTTGGGGAAGAACTTTATAATCATTTGAAAGAAGACTTTTTTTTTTACCAGGTCTGGGGAAAGAAGCAAATAATCTATTAAAAGCAGCCCTCAATATGAACAATGTAGGAATTTATTTTGCTCAATTATGTATATTTTATAGGAATTTTGTTTCTCCCTCCCCAGTGATTTGGGAGGTGGGAAAAAGATAAAATAAATGTTTGTCATTTGAAAAAATAAGAAAGACTTTGGGGTCATATGAGCATCAAGATAGAGGACTAGACATTTTCTCTGATTCCTATTACCTATTCCTATTACCTCTCAAGCCATTCCAAAAGAGAAATCCTGCAACAAAGACTACTTCAGCTGTCTCCAAGGTAGAGAACAGTAATCTGAAAGAAAGTAAACAAAATAAAGCCAAAACCAATAAACAACTGCCCACTGACCCTGAGATCACTCAGCACCCCTCCCCACCTCCCACACTACTTTTAGAAAGGCTGAACTAGCAGATCCAAGGACACAACACAAGCTTAAAACAAAACCCAGCCACTCACTGCCTTTCCAGGGCAATGGAAACCCCACCTTCCAACTATGGACGTTTCCCTGGCTACAACAGACGGCCCGGTGGCCACAGCCCTTCAAGAGCAAAAGCTAGCAGGGGGACAAAACTCTGTAGTACCAGGGCTGCAAAATTCTGAACTGCAGTGGTGGGTCCAACAACCTCATAACTGGCATTATTCTAGGATTCAGGGATATTAGAAAAGGAATAAATTTGCAAAGTATAGTCTCCCGAGAAAGAGCCCATTGTTAGGAACTAGCACTATGTTCTTAGTTATTTTAAAATTGATATTTCCCGTTACTTACCCCATAGTTATCCCTTTGCCACCCTTCCCACAAAAGCCAACCTGTACCATAAATAGTACTTTTTTAGAGGGGGTAAAAAAGACAGCACAACTGATTGTACACTGAAGAAGTCTGAAAACGTGTGCAATATGTAATACTTGTGCATTTCCCACCTCCATGAAAGGGTAGATTGGGGTGTCTTTTCATGTTTCTTCATTTGAATCCTGTCTGATATTTATACCTTTGTCACATTTACTTTTGATTTTGTGTCAATTCTTTCAATTTATATTGTATATTGTTTTCTTGGCTCTGCTTATTTCATTCTGCATCAGTTCATATAAATATTTCCATGTTTCTCTGTATTAATCTCACATATCATTTATTACAGCATAGTAGATGTTCAAACATGTACCACAATTTGTTTAGTCATAGCTTGAAAAAGTCCTCACTTAGAGACAGTAAAAATATAAAGCTAACTCATAACTTTAAATGTGAAAGAATTAAACAATTCAATAAAACAAAAAGGAGTCATAGAATATTGAACAATAAAACAATACCTCACAATCTGTTCCTTACATTTAACACATTTTTGATGGTATTTTTAGATAATAAACACTTTTTATTTAAAGTTTTGAGTTCCAAATATTATCCCTCCCTCCTCCTTTCCCTGAAGTGGTAAGCAATCAGATATAGGTTATACATGTGCAATTATGTAAAACAATACCAAATCATTTTGTATAAGAAAACTTGAATAAAAGAAAAAAATTAAAGCAAGTGAAAAATAGCATGCTTCAATTTGTGTTCAATCAAAAGCAGTTCTTTCTTTGGAGGTGGATAGTATGCTTCATCATTAGCTATTTGGGATTGTCTTGGATCATTATATTGCTGAGAATAGTTAAGTCATTCACAGTTCTTCAAAGGATATTACTATCTCTTGGTTCTTCTCACTTTACTATACATCAGTTCCTACAAGGCTTTCCAGGCCTTTCTGAAATCATCCTGCCTGTCATTTCTTATAGCATATAAACATTCTATATATGTGTATATGGTGTGTAAATGCTGTGTAAGTGGTGTGTAAATGCTGTGTAAGAATCCACAAACACCAACAAGGTTCAAATTTTTCTAGCTGCCCAAATGGTGTATAAATGGCATGTAAATAGCATTCAAATGGCATGCAAATGCCACTATGGTGTGCAAATGGCATGCAGAGAAGCTGTGTGTAGATGGCGTGTAGATACCACTATTCCCCAAATTGTTTTCTAGTGGTCATGAAATACTATAATACCAAAAACGTTCAAATTTCCCTAGCTGTGTACATGGCATGTATCTGGTGTGTACCTGCTTTGTACCTGCTGTTTACATGGCATGTAGATCCCCCAAATTGCTTTCTAGTGGTCAAACATTCTTACTATAAGAATCCACAAACAGCAAGAAAGTTCAAATTGTCCTAGATGCTACTCCCCAAATGGGAGACTAATGATGTGTACCTGGCATGTATCTGGTATGTACCTGGTATGTACATGGCATGCACTTGCCATGTAGATCCTCCAAATTGTTTTCCTGTGGTCCAATATTCTTACTATAAGAATTCACAAACACCAAAAAGTTCAAATTTTCCTAGCTGCTACTCGTCAAATGGGAGAATAATGGCAAGTACAAGGGGCATGTACAAGGGGTGCATACATGGGCATGTACTTGGGGTGTGTACATGGGGTGTTTACATGGTGTTGAAAGTGTTAAGTATCTGTTAAGATACTAAATTTGAGTTCAGTGTTGATACTGCAGGTACCAGAGGGAGGAGGGCAGACAACAATCTGGCCATCTTTCTGAGGAAAGCACATTTTTGAAGTGACTCTGCTTTTGATCCTCTTTACCTTATGTGATGTTCAAGCTGTTTGAGTGCAAGCTTCTTCCTTCCCATCCTGCTCATTTTCTAGTTAGCAGAGGTGGGTCTGAAAGACCACAAAATAGGAGTAGGATCTACCAGATAATTTTAATAATTGTTAGTAAGTCAGCAACATTTATAGGAAGAAAGATTCATATGGTATGGAGACTATTTTCTCCCATCCCTCTCAATCTGACACTATCTATATAATACTCTTATCTTTTTTTTCCCTCTGTACTACATGGAACATTTTACAAAAATTGACAACATACCAGGACTTAGAGATGTTACGAACAAACAAACAAAAAGGACAGAAATACTTAATGCATCCTTTACATAGCAAAATAAAAAGTAGAAATTGCTTCAGGCACCACAAATAATAAAGACCCAAATGTAGACTTCTATAGGTGAATTCTTATATAACAAGCAGGTCAAGGAATAAATCATAGAAACAATAACTATGTAAAAGAAAATGATAATAATTAAACAATATACCAAATTTTCTGGCATGCAACCAAAGCATTCCTTAGGGAAAATCATATCCTTACAAACATACATGAATAAAATTAAAAATCAATGTAATATTCATTTTTAAATTAGAAAAATCAACAGAAATTCAAATAAACAAAAAGGAACACATGTTTAAAATTAGGGCAAAAACATAAATTAGGTTATTATTAGTGGCCATACAAATAAGTAAAACTAAAACTTGGTTCTTTAAAAAAAAACCAGAAATTTAATAAACCCTTAAAAATAAGAGCAGAAAATCAAACCAACAAAATATCAAATAAGCAAGGTGAAATCACAGCAAAACTTCTAGTTTTGCTAAATAAATGAAAAGAGTAATCAGAACATATTATGCACATGTATATGCTAAAAGAAGAACACAAAAGAAATTGAAATACTTTGAAAAATAGATAATACTTTCAAAAAAATACCCAAACTATCAGAAAACCAGATAGAGATCTTAAATAACCCAATCTCAGAAAAGGAAACAAATCTAGGTGTAAAGGAACTTTGAAAGATAAAATCTCTGGGTCCTAATGGATATTCTTTACAAATTATTGGTACAAATTGGTACAGTACCCTAACAGAATCATTTTATGTGACAGATATAGCCCTTATAACTAAGCCAGTTAAATATGAAAGACAGAAGGAAAACTATAGAACAAGATCTTTAGTGAACATTGACTTAAATTTGGAACAAAGTCCAGAAATCATAAATGTAGTAAATCATATTTTTAAAAAGCAAGCATTCAAAGCCATATTTCCATCTCAAAGATGCAAAAAAAGTCTTTGACAAAGTACAACACTATTTTTATGTCCCAAACCCTATATATGACATTTATAGAGGAATCTCATAAAAAGCATCTATCTAAAACCAAATGCAAGTATCATATGCAATGGAAATACCCTAGAATCCCTTTCCCAACCATTATAAGAATGAAGCAACTATGGTCATTCTCTCTGCTATTATTTAATTCAGTTCTGAAAATGCTAGCAATAGCAATAAAACAAGAACCCATTTAAAAGAAATAAGATCGGTAAAGAAGAGATCTCTGGTGCTGATGATACAATGGTTTACTTGGAAAATCCTAGGAAATCAGCAAAGACATAGGTGGATTCAGCAACTTTGATTCAGCAAATTTGCAGGCTACAAAATAAAATCTCAAACATTAACATCATTTCTACACAACAATAACCACACATAAGAAGCAATAATAGAAAGGCAAGTCACATTCGACTACAAAATGTCTATAGATCATCTTCCTCACCACACAAAAGACAGATTCAGTTTCAAAATTTTCCTTAAAGAAATAAAAGGCAACTTAAATATCTGGAGAAATATTCAGTGCTCAAGGCCAATGTAATAAAAATGACAATACTACTAAGAACAACATACACTTTTAATGCTATTCCAATTAAATTACCAAGGGAGTGATTTTGATAAAATAATAAAAAAACTAATTTGGAAAACAATAGATCTAAAATACCAAGGGGAATGAGGAAAAGAAATAGGGATGAAGGGGAAATAGCACTTCCAGACACCAAAATATATTATAAAGCTGGAATCATCAAAAACATTTGGTGTAGGTTAAAAAATAGATAGGTAAATGGAATAGACTAGACAAGAGAGATTCAGAAATAATAGAATTTAATGCCACAGTTTGGGGTGAAGTAGAAGACATAAATTACCTAGGGTAAAATTCCCTACTTAGTAAAATTGCTGGAAAAACTAGAAAGCAATCTGGCAGAAATTAAGCTTAGACTAATACCTTACCACATCCACAATTCATTCTAAAGGTATATGTGACTTTAATATTAAAGGTCATACTATAAAGAAAATTAGAAGAGAAATATACCATATAATTCTCACAGCTATTGGTAGTAGATGAATTTTTAGCCAAACAAGAGACAGGGGAAATTACATGATATTGGAAAAAAAAAAAAAAAAGCTATGATTACTTGAACCAGAAAAGCTTCTTCAGAGATAACTTTAATAATACTTTTGTGTCACATGTCTCTGATATATTTTACCTTGGATGCCAGATCCATATATGTAAGACTAATAGCCATTCCTTAATAGATAAATGCTCAAAGGATATGAACAAGCAGTTCTCAAAGAAGAGCTACAAATATTCATAACTACATGAAAAAAAATGATCCAAATCACCAACAAGAGAAATGCAAATCAAAACAAGCCTGACATTTTACTTCACACACTGAAAACTGGCAAAAAATAGCAACAATGTTGGAGGGGTTGTGGAAGAATAAGTATACTAACACATTGTTGGGGGAGCTACAAAATAGAATAAGCATTTTGGAAAGCAATTTGGAAGTATATAAATAAAGTTACTGAAATGTCCATGCCCTATGAATTAAAGGCTGTGACTGAGCTTATACTCCAAAATTGTTAATGAGGGTGGGGGGATCCCCATATACTCCAAAATATTTATAGCAATAAATTTTAATGTATTTTTCCAGTTACATGTAAATATATTTTTTAACATTCATCTAAAATTCTTGAGTCCCAAATTATCTCCCTCCCTTTTTTGCCACCCTCTCCCTAAGATGGTTAGCAATTTAATGTAGATTATGTATGTACAATCATATAAAACATTTCCATATTAGTCATGTTATAAAACAGGCCAAAAGAAAAGAACCACAAAAAAGTGATACCAAAGGCCATTTTTTACTGAATAGAGGGGTGACCTGACTGGTCCTGTGCTTTAGGAAAAATAGTTTGATGGATGGAGAATAGATTGGAGTGGGGAGAGATCTGTGACAGGCAGACCCACAAACAGGCTATTACAATAACTGAGGCATGAAGACATTAGACCCCACATTAGAATGAATGGTTATAGCGTTAGAGGAGAGAAGGTGACATACTCATCGACTGATGAATGGTTAAATTGGACTATATAAATGCACTATATATAAGATGTAAATGAACTATAAGATGTAATGAACAAAAAAGTTAAATGAAACATGTATTGATTTGTTTTTCCTTGATTATAATGTAATTTACTACAAGAGGAAACTATTAGGGGTAAGATGAATTGGTGAGTTGGTGGAAAGTGATAGAAATCCTAAAAATTAATAAGACTTCTTTATTAAAAAGAATTTTTTCTTTATTCAAACTTCTTATTCAAAACATAATAAAATAAATTAGAAGGGACACAAAATGGGCAATGGATGCAATTTTGTTGAATCAAATCTTTTATAAATTATGTTTTATATATCATCCTTTTGTTCTTCACATGCCTGATTGTGTTTTTTGATAATTAAAGTTCATAATATATATTTTTAATTCATTAAACTTGTCTCTAACAATCCTATTATATATCTCTGTCAAGGAGAAGCGGAGAAAGCCCCAAGATAGTCATCATAGCATGTGTGTGTGTGTGTGTGTGTTTGCAATAAACTGGGAGAAAAAGTGGGTACGCATTATCTATAAATTCTCACTCTCCAAAGGCTGACGTCCTATAAGATTTAGCCCATAGACTTCCTCTTCTTTCCTCTCCATAATCTTAGCTTTAGAGATGATGACCATTGTCATCATTTCCATTGTAGCTAGATCTCACATCTTTAATCTCTTAACCTTTTCCAAATCTCCAATGGCCTGTTGGAGGACATCTTCATTGGATATACCATTGGACATCATTGAATCTTAAACTAATCTTCACCTTCCCCCAAAGCTGCCTCAAGATCTCCCTTTGGAACCCTTTCACCACCACCACTGCCCACCCCCCAAAACCCCCATCATTATTATCCTAGTTACTCAGGATCAAAATCTCAACATTATCTTTTTGCTCCTCCTTCAGTGGTTCCCTATCTTCTGCCCTTCTTTGTCTCCATCTTTCCTAAACCTGGAAATTTAATCTTTCAAAATATCATTTCCCTAGTTCCACTTCCCTTTCAAAATCTTCTGTGGCTACTTCTAGCCTTTCCACAAATAGTAGCTCCTCTACTTTCTAGACTCTCTCCTATTCATCCTTTACCTGGATCTCTTGTTCAAGCCAAACTGATTTCTCTCTGAACAAACTTCAAATTATCTAAACTCCAGACCTCTGCTTCCATTCTCCCAAAGTGAGTCCCCCCCACACACACACTTTATCTAACTACTAGCTATAGAAGGGCTTTAAGACACATTTCAAATCCTTCCTCCAGTCCATTTCAACACATAATGATTTCTCCCTTCTCAGAACCCATAGAAAAAGTTTGGGATCATGGAATATTAAACGTGGCTCTTAAGGCATCTTTACCCTATCCCTACCCCTTTCTAGAGATGAGGAAACTAAGGTCCAAAGAAAGCACTTGCTGGAGGTCACAAAGCTAATCATTGTCAAAATTAGGCCTATAATAACTAATTCTAAAATTCAGATAGGTTCTAATGTGTGCAAAATCCTTTAAATGGATTATCTCACTTGATCTTCACAACCCTGTGAAGTAAATGCTATAATAATTTCCATTTCTTAAATGGGGAAAGCAAAGATAAGAGGTTAAGTGACTCTGCCCAAGGCCACACAGTTAACAAGTGCCTAGGACAGGATTTGAACTCCTGCCTGGCTCTTCCCAACTGCATGTACCTTTTCCACTGCTAACTGTTTCCATTGCCAGTCACTGCCAATTATCCAGCAGCTTTCCTCTGATAAATTCTGGCCCTGCCTCCCACCTTCCCTCACTTGTGCCCTCCTTTTAAGAAGGGGTATCTTTTGAATTGTACTCACCCATAGGAGATGATCACCATGGTCTTTTTGGGATTAGTAAAGAGCATGTATAAATATAATATATGTTTATACATATTTATAATATAATATCTATATTTATATAGAAATATATGTTGATATAAATATAATATCCATATTTCTAAAATGTATAAATATTTGTAAAGAGTTACAAAGTTATTATAAATGTTTATAAATTCATTTTTACAATTATTATAAACTTATAATGTATATAATTATAATTGAACACTATAAAGACATGAAACCACTTCAGGGGACTTATTATGCATACTAATTGGGATCTAGCTGTATGATGCATAGGAGGCTGTACTCACCTTGTTGGACTGACTTAGTTACATTTCTTTTACTGTTTTTGGAAAATAAAACGAAATAAAAGCGTCTACCAAGGATTCTGAGGTAGAATATTCAGAGAGCTACTAGCACTGTGCTAGTGTATTGAATGATGCTCATTAAAGAAGATTGTCTATTGAAGAGACTTTACTGAATCCTGAAGCAACAAGCATTTCCTAACCCTGCTGCCTTCTGTTGATTATCTCCAGTTTATCTGGAATATATCTTGTTTATACATAATTGTTTACATGTTGTCTCCCCTATTAGACTGTGGGCAATTTCAAAGCAGGGACTGTCTTTTGCCATTCTTTGTATCCCATAGTTCTTAACTGTGTGCTTAGCATATTTGGTTAATAAATGCTAATTACTTAGCTGCCTGACAAAGTGAAGCAGCACTATATATTGGAAAGAACAGTAGATTTGGAGTTAAAATACCTAGGGTCAAATCTCACTTCTACTTATTTAATTGACCATAAGCAAGTCACTGAACCTCTTCAGTCCTCATTTTACACATCTGTCAAATGAGGGGTTGGACTACATGGCCTCTAAGTTTCCTTCCAGTTCTAAATTCATAATTCTTATGATTAAAAAATTTTAAGGGGGCAGCTAGGTGGTGCAGTGGATAGAGCACCGGCCCTGGATTCAGGAGGACCTGATTTCAAATCCAGCCTCAGACACTTGACATGTACTAGCTGTGTGACCCTGGGCAAGTCATTTAACCCCAATTGCCTCACCTCCACCCAAAATTAAAATTCTCCTTCCAATAATCTTTCCCCATTTTCTAATTTCTAACATTTATTTATTAAAATTTCCTTTCAGAGCTATTTCTGTTATATCTACACATAACTTTTCCCTTTTCTTTAAGGAAATAAGAGGGATTAGGGAAGAACTATTGCAAGACTAGTTTAATTGTTGCAGTATTTCTTCCTATCTTATATTCCCTCCTTTTTGGGGACGGGGTGACTCACTTAAGAATAAATCTCACTTCAGCATAACAGGAGAACCCAATAGATAGAAAAATGGTTCGGACAAAAAAAAGAATCCACTTTCTCCCTTGGGTTGTGATCTATGGCACCTGCAGAATCACAAATCACAGCTTTGCTGTAAGCAATGAATCTTTGAAGTTTCCCCTAGCTCTGCTTTAGCCACATGCTAGATTAAACAAATATATCTTTTCTTGCATAGGAGGGGGTGCTGTTGATATGCTAAATACCATTTTGAAGAAGGACTCCTGGTTTTACTTTCAAAGTGCTGCATGGAAATACAGTTGTGTGAGCATGTTGAATACCCATCTAAAAACCAAGATGATATTAATAAATACATTAATCAAACAGCATGCAATTGCTACCACATCCCAGAAACAATCATAAAAGGAATTAAAGGAAGGCTGTGCATGTTATTTGTTTGTAATGAGTGGCATGATTTTCTAAATAAATGACTACCAGAGCTAAGTGTCATACTATTAAGAGTCATTCAAATAGAGAGAATACATAGGCTGTTAACAGATTTCTAATATTAGGAAGCCAACATAGTTTGCATTCAGTGATTTTGTTGTTTAGTTTTGTCAGTCATGACCCCATTTGGGGTTTTCTTGGTAAAGATACTGGAGTGGTTTGCCATTTCCTTCTCTGGCTCATTTTACAGATGAGGAAACTAAGGGAAGCAGTGTTAAGTGACTTGCCCAGGGTCACAAACTAGTAGGTGTTTCAGGTCAGACAGAAATGAGTCTTCCTGACTCCAGGCCCAGCACTCTACTGTGCCATGTAGCTGCCAACTCAGTGATTAAACAATGTTAAATGATATTAAAAAATAGTATTTCCTACTTTCTAAAGGGTCTACAGATATTATTGCTGATGCCCTCTCCAATACCTCTAAGTTCCCTAGTCTTCTTGCTCTCTATACATCACTGATGGCTAATTTAGACTAAATCAGAATTTTTTAAAATTATACAGTGCTTTCAGTCAATTGCTTGTGAAGTCCTTTTTGTTCTCTACTAATACTCCCATCAAGGAAGCCTTCAATAGACACATTAGTGACTGTCATTTGTTTCTGGATGATAGAATAGGCACAGATTGGTACTAATACACTGGTAGATGCCAATGTTTTCTCAGTAACATTACACACCAAATGAAGTATAAAGTACCATTCCGTTGCTCCTTTCACTATACCATTTAATAGATCAACGGCATCTTGAACACCTTTATGTTTATGTTCTATTTGATTCTTATGTATTTGGGTTATGAAGTCCTGGGCAAGAAACTAAACATTTTATAGGCTCTGGTGACATTTTTTTTTTTTTTTTGTGAAGCAATTGGGGTTAAGTGACTTGCCCAGGGTCACACTGCGCCACCTAGCTGCCCCTCTGGTGATATTTTTAAAAATCACTTTTATTGATTGAAGATAATGCCTATAGAAGACAGAGCCAAATTTAGGGGAAGTGAATAGCTGATTAAGCAGATGGAATTTCTGTACCATGGCTTAAAATACAGAAATGATGATCTCTTGGTTAGAGGTAGACTGAATATAACAAGGGCTCATAAAAATATACTTGCCAAGATTATTTCATTTTGATCAAAATATATTTTTAAATATATAAAAATTTTTACATTTAAGCATTGTTTTGAGTTCCAAATTTTACCTTTCTTCCCTTCTTCCACTCCTCCTTCCATGAAAAGCAATCAGATATAGGTTATATATGTGCAATCATGTAAAACATTTCCATGTTAGTCATTTTGTACAAGGCTCAAATAAAAAAGAATGAGAGAAAGAAAGAAAGAAAACAAAATGAAAAATAGCATGCTTCAGTCTATATTCAGATATCAGTTATTTCTCTGGAGGCAGATAGTATGCTTCATCACTAGTCCTTTGGGATTTTCTTGGATCATTGCATTGCTAAAAATAGCTAAGTTATTCACAGTTCTTTATCATATCATTGTTTTTACTATGTACAATATCCTCCTGGTTCTTCTCACTTTACTTTACATCAATTCATTTAAGTCTTTCCAGGCCTTTCTGAAATCATCTTGCCTGTCATTTCTTACAGCACAATTATGTTCCATCACAATCATAAATACTATTTTGAGGAAGCATTCCTAGTTTCACGTTCAAATTTCAAACACAGCTTTTTTAGCCATTCCCCAATTGATGAGCATCTCTTTGATTTCCAATTTTTAGCCACCACAAAAAGAGCTGCTATAAATATTTTTGTACAAATAGGTCCTTTCCCTTTTTTGATCTAAAGATATTTAAAATGAAAAGAGAAATTGAGTGAGAAAAAAACACCTTCCCTCATAGTATATGATCGAGTTAACCACCAAAGGGAGTAGCAGGTACAAGACATTAAAAAGAATATCCTAGAGAAGCTAGAAATGTATAGGAAGCACTATGTAAGAAGGTAGGAGACAAAATCTGTGACCTCAGATGTCTATTGGTGAATGCTAAAAGTATGAATAATTAAGACATTGATGACAAACCCTAAAGCAAGGAGGGATATTCAATTTTCTAGGAATCATTTAAGACTTTGTTCAATGAGAATAATTCAAAATTAGTATGAATAAAATGGTAACTAGTAGAATTTTATATTAAGAAAATATTTTTCCATCAAGAAATACATGGAAGAGTTTAGTGAAGAATATTGGGATAAAGAACAAAGACAAAAGAATAGAAACCATTTTGCCATAAGTACATACTCCAGGTCACCTGGACAGAACAAGGAGAGTTAGGGACATAGACAATAAGCCTAGCACAGAGAGAT
The DNA here is from genome assembly GCF_019393635.1 of Dromiciops gliroides. Classification (NCBI taxonomy): domain Eukaryota; kingdom Metazoa; phylum Chordata; class Mammalia; order Microbiotheria; family Microbiotheriidae; genus Dromiciops; species Dromiciops gliroides. The sequence goes on along the minus strand of NC_057863.1, from coordinate 275,370,850 downwards.
GTGCTTTACTACTTATAGGACATTATAGTTATTCAGGCATCTGCTGAAGCTCTCTGTCTCTCTGTCTCTATCTCTTTTTCACTCATTCTCTCTGCTTCTCTGTCTGGGTGTCTCTCCCCCCACCAAAAGCAAGACAGCTAACTAATTCATGTCTTGCTTTAATGATAATTTCATTTTTCTTCAAAGATAGAGGAGTCAAAAGTGGACCTGTTGCTCATGATCTGATTCTTATTGAAAAGGAAATAATTAATTGATGAAGTACAAACAATGGAAACCTTGAGAGGAAGTCATCACCTATTATAAAATGCATGATAGAAGGATGCTGAGTATAAACTGATATTTCCCCTAAAACCTGGGAACCCAGCTTTCAGAGTACAGAAAGAGGATAAATAGCATTTTCTGGCTTAAAATTCTAAAGGGAAGTGAGAAAAAAAGAAAAAGGCAAATGAGTCCAATGAGGAATAAAAGAACATGATGTTGGCCAATAGGCAATTTTAGAAGGGTTGTATAAAAGATAAAAGCAAGAGCAAATCATAAATGATGAATATAGAATAATGGCATAGTACTATAAAATTATTTCTTGAATGGGTGTAAAAGCTATGAACAACTTGAGCCTAAATGCTAAGGAAAACGACTCAAGCAAAGAATATATAAAAGATATGTTACAAGCAAGAGAAGACTCAAAGAAAGTATAGGACTGCTTCTACTCAAGAGTGGAGACATGAAGGTAGTGAATGTCAGAGACAAGTCCAGCTTATTTGTTAGAGGTGAATCAAGAGAATTCTTTGATCAATTTGGTAAATTTACTGGGTGGTTACCCTTGGGATCTCATCCATTGGGGATGAATTGATTGGTTCTGACTGCTGTGGGTTGGTCATCTCCTTTATGCTGGTCTTTATAAAGGCATCTCTTGTATAGAGATTCTTATTTCCTGAATGTAGACTTTCCTGAGAAAAGAATTTGGTCCCTAAGTGAAATAATGCACATTGGAATAGGAATAAACCTGCCATTTTACTCAATCCCAGAGAAGGCAGTAGTGTGAACAGTAGTATAATATTGAGAATTCTGTCACCTTCATTTCCTTGACTCAGTGTCTGTAGGAAGCCCAGGAGAGAGAGTGGGAAGAGCAAGTGGTGTTATAAATGCTTTCAACAACATTGCCCCAGTAGAAGAAAACCATGAATCATGTGGCCATTTATTAAAAGTTCACATACTCTAGTGTTCCAGAGAGAGGAGTTCTTATATAGCACCAACTTTTTGGGGAGAATTATGGTATCCAAGAGTTGGAGAAATTGTGAGGGACCAAAGCCACCATAGAAGAAAAAGACCTGACCTTTACTCGCTAATATTACTGTAAAATATGTAGACTGTGCTAGTCTAATGAAAAAGAGTTGCCCCTCTAGCAATCAAAAATTCATTTTCCTTTCAAAGGAATTTAAGCTCTTAGCATAAAACCATAAAGCTACATGTCAGTATAGATTTCTTAAGTGAACGTGGGGACTAAAGGTAATGTCAGGTGATTGACCTTTTAGAAACACTAAATTGATTTCCTTTTTGAGGGGAATTCAAACCACAGGGTGGTGCTAAAAGTCTGGAGGACTATATAGAGCCCTAGAGAATGGTAAGACTCAGAGAGAAAGGGAAAATTTTTATTTCTCAGTTAAGGATTACTATGAACCATTTATGTGTTTGTTGTTAACTAAAACAAAAGCTGATCTCTCTATCTTAGGGAGCGTGGTTTCCCTTTCAAATATCCTAGGATGCCTTTTTGAAGAAAGGCAGGGAAATGTTATTCTCTCTGCTCATTCACCTGTTTCTGTGGTTATCAACTTGAACTTCTTGGAGATTTTCCCCAGAGATTCTTTTCTCTCCCTCAAATAAACTAATCCATATTATTTGTGTAGTTTGTACCAGCAAAAAACAATCCCTCATTAAGTTTAGAAAACCTAAGTTAATGACCTTCCTTTCAAGTTATTCCCCCTCTTTTGCAACCTCTCTGCTGACATTCAAATAAGAAGAAACCTTCCCCGATCCCAATAGCTATCTGGGTTTAATAAAGTTTCAAATGCATAACAGGAAAATCCAAAAATACCTCTTAAAGAGTTAATAGTGCAATGCCACTTTCTCAAGCTGCATCCTGAAGGGGCTTTGTGTTTTCTTGCCTCCATTCTCTGCTGGTTTGGATAAAGACCAGGAAGCAGCAGATGAAGGCACATAAAGAGAAGTCAATCTCTGTTCTGAGACCTAAAGCTAGTCTCATCATTACACTCTTTGTTTCATGCATGACTGATACTAGCACTCTCTGGACTGTGTAGAGACCCCAGGGATTAGAATTCCTCTTACCCAAACCAAGGGAGTGAGGGCAATTAGCCTGCTAGCAGATCAACCCAACACTGGAAAATTTCAGCCTAAGAACCAGAGGAGGGCTTCTCTGAAACCCACCTAGTTGTGTGTCACGACCGTTCTCCACCGCCTTCAAGATCAAACTGTGCCCATGGGAATTCAGTCATTCCATAAACTGAAGAGACCCACCCCCTCCCTGCCTACCGCCACACACACACTTAAACATCCCAACCTCATTGGCTCCTGGAAGGAGAAAGGGACTTTAAAGAGTGCTGTACTTTTAAAATGTTAAATTGTTACTTTTTTTGGTCTTCTTTACCCCCATCAACCCTTGTACCGAACTTCTCACTATGAGCTAAGCCACAGATAACAGTAGCAAGTGGAATCAAAGGGGTTAAAAAAATCTAGTTAACTTTTCCCTGATTCAGCTGCAACTGTCTGGAGTCTCCTTGGTAGGAGAGGGTAGGGGATGCATCTTGAGAAACAGGAAGGAAAAAGACCGACAGCCTTCCTGGCCACAAAAACATCTGGGCTCTGGCAAGCAGAATAGGGCAGTCTCTGCTGCAAAAAATGAGAACATTTTAAAGGGGCCTCAGATGATGAGGCTGTGAATCCCTGAGATATTATTCCTTCTTTCTTGCACATTAGAACCTCATGGAAATGGTAAAAGGGAGGTGAATGGGAAGTGGAGGGAAAAGGAGTTGGGAGGTAGCAATTATGGGTTCCCACACCCCAGGAAACCTGTCTCTATTGGGTTGTAGATCCTGATAAGAATGCTGCAGGTGCATGAAGGTGTGCCTGGGAACACCTGGTAGACTCTGTGTATATGCCTAGGTTTAATGTCCCATGGTTTATTGGTTCCCAGGAATTACAGGACTATCGATGAATCTCTGGAACCTTGTCATACAACCATACTCTTTGATGTGGAATGAAACTCAGGGTTTAGTGACTCTCATTTCTGCTCTGAAAAAGCTTGAATTATTGTGATCATTACAAAATAATGTCACTTCAAGATAGTGTTATAATAAATGTTTAACAAGATTTGAACTCAGGAAGATCAGTCTTCCTAGCTTCAGGTCCAGCACTCTATCCACTGAACCACCTAGTTGCCAAGATAGTTTATAATCTTTAAATGGGGGCAAAAATCGTGTCAACACATGAGCTGAACTACCATAGATCCTATTCTATTTAAATCAGACTCTGGTGCTGAATGAAGATTGTCTCTTCTTTCTGTGTATTTCTGAACTACTCACATTTGGTCTTGATTTTAAATAAAATAGATGCAGGGTGCTTTGTTAGCATAGCAGAGACCCTGTCATCCAGGGTATTAATGACTATCTGCAACACCAGACTCCTATGCCAGCCTCTAGGTGATCTACTATATATTGATTGTGTCAAGAGGGACAGTCAATGTAGTCAAGGATCCTGAAAGAGAAACCGCAGTGCAGTAGAACACAGCCTGAGGTGGAATCCTATATGACACTGGCTTTTCTAATTTGTTGGGGGGGTGAGGTGACTTTCCCAGGGTCACACAGCTTGTTAGTGTCAAGTGTCTGAATCTGGATTTGAACTTGGGTCCTTCTGATTCCAGGACTGGTGCTCTATTCACTGCACCACCTAGCTGCCTCTATTAGAGGTGAATCATAATCATTCCCAAGGAACCAAGAAATGGAAAGAAAAATCCATTGTGGCTTTAATGAATCTGATAGGACTAGTTGAAAGACAGAGTCCACTGAGCTAGCTGTGGTAGTAGTAGAGGACATGCTCATCCGACAACAGGCCTTGACAATAGGCCATCCTTTCTTTTCTTGAGCCTTCCCTTCCTGAATTGCAGAACAGAAGGTTTCCTACCATTTGGGGGCTGCTCCACCTGCTCCAAAGGCTCCCAAGTTGAAGGGAGCTGGAGAAATTTCCACTGGAATCCAAGACTCAGGAGAGGCAGCTGCTTAGATGTGATGGTATATGTGAGGCATAAAAAGGCTTTCTGTCTCCTCTGCCATACTTTGTGAAAGTAATCATGATGAATACCTTAAGTACGGGGAAGTTTTTGCGCTTTAAATGTAATGCTTAGTTAGAAATCATTTAGTTATAGCATTTAAAACTAGAAGTGCCCTGCCAAGATGTCTTAGAGCCAGAGAGAAAAGTAGATAAAGAAAGAACCCATTGTTACCTCCTAAAAGAAACACCCAAATGAAAATGCCCAGGAATATCATAGCCCAAATCCAAACTATCCAGGTCTCCCCATATATTCCTCTTCTCCTCTCTTTCCATTCTTTTTCTATGAATTTCAAGATATAACAGAGCTACTTCCAGGGCCTTGTCTAATTTAGCACCCTCTGTAACTTCTGATTATGATAGGGTTCAAAGGAGATACATGGATCATCTCCTCATATTTGAATGTAAGTACTTTATCCTTATTTAGTCATTTCAGCATTGTTCATTCAGGTTTACCTTTTTATGTTTTTCTTCACTCCTGTGTTTGAACTTCAGAGTTTTGACACTCTTGTCATTTTATCAAGAATACTTCTTCTTCTTGTTCAGTCATTTTTCAATCATGTCCTACTTCATTTGGGGTTTTCTTGAAAGATACTGGAATGGTATGACATTTCCTTTTCCAGATCATTTTACACATGAAGAAACTGAGGCAAACAGGGTTAGGTGACTTGCTCAGGGTCACATAGCTAGTTAAGTTGTCTGAGGTTAGATTTGAACTCAGGTCTTTGCTTTATCTACCATACCACCTAGCTTCCCCCCCCCACCCCAGGAATGCTTAGAAGTCCTCTATTTCAATAAATGTCTATTTTTTCCAAAAAAAAAAAAAAAGGAGTAATCACTCCACCAACAATTTTACCCCCAGAACCTGAGATAGGTCACCCCTCTGGTGAATCAACCTATGAACATGAATGCAAATTTTAGGGAGTAGATGAGTGGGAATGATGTAGGAGGCAACAAAGGGGTTAACAGAAAAAAACCTAAGACCCAAGCTCTAATTCAGATATGAGCCCTAAAAGGGATTCAGACCCCAGTTAATGGATAACTTCTTCATTAATATGTCAGGGCCTAGCTTCTTGAGTACCCACATTAATCACTACCCATAACAAGAACATAATAAGAATATAAAGAGGTAGTTCAGAGAGACCATAACAATAACAATGATATACTGACAGACTATAGAAAATCAAACTAGAAATAAATGAAAAATGAAGATATTTTGAAACTAGCCATGGGAATCAGAAAGAGACATGCCCAGAAAAGGCTAAATTTGTCCCCAGATTCACATTATGACATGTAAATCCCCAAAACACACCTCCACGGAAAAAGGTACCTGCCTCAACCTTGGGGGTTGGCTTAGGACCCCAGGAACTCCAAATTAGGATGGGCCCTCCCTTGTACCTCCCCAAGGTGGAGATTATTATAATGAGACTGATAATCAATTTATCCGTACTATAAATATAACTTTGTTTCCTTATTCAAGAGATACCTTTCCACTTTTCTGGTTCTCTCCCTGAGTTCACTCACAGTATTGTAATAAAACTTGGTAAACTGAGTCACTGAGTCATGTAATTCTTTTGGGATGACTCACCATCAATTTTACCCTAAATTCCATCCCACAGCAGGGGTGTTTCATTACAAATATGTACATAAACATTTATTACAAATATGTATACAAAACAAAATTCTTTACTAGTCATGTTTACTGATTCACTTTAAAATAAAACAAGCAAAAACAATGCCTGAGAACTTATTAAAGAATAGTTGTGAGAAAGGGTATTCATGAAATGATATTATGTCTAATCAAATTATTCACAAAGCAATCAAAATTTGAAGGAAGGGCTCTAAAGAGACATACATTTTCTGTAGGAGGGCAGCTTAAACTGATAGACAAAGTGGACTCTAAGAGCCCCCATCCCAGAGAGTGTTCATTTTTAGTGGAGGGATCAGGAACTTGGCAAACACAGAAGTGATTCATTTGGAAAAGGCCAGGTTTCCTAGGGGTCCAGGGATAAGAAGTGGGAGTGAGATATCCTAAAATAATCATAGGATGCAATAGTATCCCTTTGACTTAATCCTCAACTGTATCAAAGTCCCCCATGGCATACCAGGATTAAAGCTATAGCTGCCCAAAAGACTTTACATGGATCATATGGAATTGAAAGACAGTTTACTAAAGACAAAAAAAAAGTGGAAGCCCTCCAGTGCAAGATAGCTGTCTGTCTGTGAGTCAGCACATCACAGAGACAGATATTCTAATTAAATCAGGAATATTGGATCTGCTTTGGTCCCTGGGGCTAAGTAGGTAATCCTATTTACAGACTATCATCCCAGTGTGGACCTTTAGCTACCAGCTGCTACTCCACTCAGAAATTTCTCTTGATTCATTTGGTAAATAGCTTTAGGGTGCACACAGTGAAAATGGTTGGGGGAAGGGGGAAAACTTAATTTGTAATTTGTTTCACTTATTGAAAACAGAAGGAAAAGACCATGTATTTTAAAAGAACTAGTTTTCTGATAAACACTTCTTGTCCCAATGAGGCCTCTCCACCACTTTCCGAGCATGCTGCCAATATTTTGGTCATCAACCTAAGCTCCCACCTGAACTTTGGGTTATACTTTTAGGAAATGATTGACTAACTTTGGCCTCATTTTGTAATGAGTTAGAACTCTACAATACTTCCTGGCTTATATCCACACCATGTCATCCAACTTTCCAGTTCCCCTTTATTTGCTGTCTCTTTTCTCATTAAAATGAAAGTTCCTTGAGTGAAGGGATGGTATTGATTGATTACATTTGTATTCCTTTGCTTAGTACATTGCCTGGTACATAGTAAGTGCTGTCTGTCTTTATCTATTCCTCTATCTCTACTTCTACCTCCATTTCTATCTCCATTTCCATCACCATTATCTATATCAAGTCATCTATTTCTATTCCTATATCTTTCATCTCTCTCTATATCTTCCTCTTTGTCTCCTACAGGCAGTAGCAAATTTGGTACTAAAAGTTATTCAGAGGGACAGCTAGGTGGCACAGTGGATAAAGCACTGACCCTGAATTTAGGAGGACCTGAGTTCGAATCTGCCCCCAAACACTTGACACTTACTGGCTGTGTGACCCTGGGCAAGTCACTTAACCCCAATAGGCACAGCAAAAAAACAAAACAAAACAAAAATCGTTATTCAGAGTAATGAAAGTGTAGGGAGTGAGCCCCATGTGTGGTGAGGCCATCTCCAGGCATAAAGGATGCAGGTGTCTGGAAGGCTAACTTTAAGGGAGGCAGCATAGACATCTCTGGTCTTTTCTCCCCACTACCCTTCTCCATGGGAGACTTTCATTCTTCTCAGTAGGGGAAGCAGGCCACTCTGTTCTCTTTAGAGGGGGGATGAGACTGAATTAGATCAACTGTTCCCTTAAATATTATTAGTTTAGGGAATATGCTTAGGCTCCATATAACTTCTGGTCACTGTGACATTTATTATTGGGGGGAAGAAGGACCCCAAAATTTATATCCAAGGCTTGGCTCCCTTTTCACCAGACACCAGCTTCACAATGAACACACAGAGCCAATAGCAAAGAAACCCTTTTATCCAAGCCCCATTGAAACATACACAACCAGTAATGAAGAAACAGTAGGAGTGGGAGCCCATCACCTCTCAAGGCAGCTCATTCTACTTCTGGAGAACTCTAATTGCTAGGAAGTTGTTTTTTTTTGTATGCTTTTGTTTGCTTTGTTTTCTTTTGTTTTTTCTGACATCAATTTTATTTCTTTATAACTTCCACCTCCTGTTTCTGTCTGGTGGGTCCAAACAAAAGAAACCTAATCTCTTCTCCCCATGACAATCCTTCAAAGATTTGAAGATAGCTATCTTGTTTTCCCTGAGCCTTCTTTTTCTAGGTTAAACTCTCCTATTTCCTTCAAGTTATCCTCATATATCATGAACACAAGGTCCTTCACCATCCTACTTAACCAAATTATCAGTGTCCTTCAGAAACTCTATTGCCTCGGACTGAATGCCATATTCCAGATGAAGTCTAACAAGAGCAGAGTACAATGAGATCCTTACTTCCCTATTCCTAGAAGTTATGCCCTTTTAAAAACAAGCTTAAGGCTACATTAGTTTTGTTTTAGTTTTTCTTTTGTTACAATCACCTCACAATCCTAACCCATATTCAGCTTGCAGCTTGCTTTTAAATTTTTTCCAATTGCACATAAAATCAATTTTTAACAATTTTTTAAAAAAGTTTTGAGTTCCAAATTTTCTCCTTTTTTCCTATACCTTCCCTGCCCTGAGCTGGTAAGAAATTTTGTATAGGTCATAGATATGTAATTATGTAAAATGTATTTTCCTGTTAGTCATGGTGTAAAAGAAGACAGAAAAAAAGAATAAAGTGAAAAAATAGTATGCTTCAATCTGCATTCAGATGCTATCAGTTCTCTCTGGAGGTAGACATCACTTTCATTAGTCCTTTGGAATTATCTTGGATCATTGTATTGCTGAGAATAGCTGAGTCATTCCCAGTTGATCATTGTGCAATATTGCTGTTACTATGTACAAAGTTCTCCTGGTTCTGTTTACTTTTTTTTATATCAGTTAATGTCTTTCCAGGCTTTGCTGAAACAAACATCCTGCACAATAGTATTCCATCACAATCACATACTACAACTTGTTCAGCCATTCCCCAATTGATGGACATTTCCTCATTTTCTAATTCTTTGCCACTACAAAAAGAATTCCTATAAATATTTTTGTACAAATAGGTCCTTCCCCCCCACACAATTTTTTTTATCTTATGGGGATTTTACCTAGTGGTGTTATTGATGGGTCAAAGGGGATGAACAGTTTTATAGCCCTTTGGGCATAGTTTCAAATTGCTTTCCAGATTGTCTGGATGAGGTCACAATTCCACTAACAATGTATTAATGTCCTGATTTACCTACATCCCCTCCAACATTTATCATTTTCTTTTCTGTCATATTAGCCAATAGGATGAATGTGAGGTGGTACCTCAGAGTTGTTTTAGTTTGCACTTCTCTAATGAATAGTGATTTAGAGCAATTTTTCATATGACTATAGATAGCTTTAATTTCTTCATCTGAAAACTACCTATTCATATCCTTTGGCCATTTATCAATTGGGAAATGACTTGTATTCTTATAAATTTGCCTTGGTTCTCTATATGTTTGAGAAATAGGGCCTTTATCAGGGAAAATAGCTGTAAAAATTTCCCCCAGCTTTTTACTTTCCTTCTAATGTTGGCTGCATTGGTTTTATTTGTGCAAAACCTTTTTATTTTAATACAATCAAAATTATCCATTTTACAAGTTGTAATGTCTCTATCTCATGCTTAGTTATAAATTCTTCTCTTTTCCATAGATCTGACAGGTAAACTATTCCTTGTTCTCCTAATTTGTGTGTGGTATCATGATTAATGTCTAAATCATGAATCCATTTTGACCTTATCTTGGTATATGATATGGGATGTTGGTCTATACTTATTTTCTGCCAAACTGTTTTCTAGTTTCCTAGAAGTTTTTGTAAGATACTGAGTTTTTGTCCCAAGGGCTTGGATCTTTGGGTTTATTGAAAACTAGATTACTACAGTCATTTACTAGTGTGTATCATGTACCTAATTTATTCTGCTGATCTACCACTCCATATCAGCCAGAACCAGATTGTTTTGATGATTACTTCTTTGTAATAGTTTGAGATCCGGTATGGCTAGGCCATTTTTCTTCAGTTTTTTTCATTGATTCCCTTGATTTTTTTTTTCAACTTTTGTTCTCCCAGATGGATTTTGTTACTCTTTTTTCTAGTTCTATAAACTATTTTTTTTGGTAGCTTGATATTGCATTGCATAAGTAAATTAATTTAGGTAGAATTGTAATTTTTATTATATTGACTTGTCATATCCATGATCAAATAGTATTTTTTTAAATTGTTTATAGATGACCTTATTTATGTAAAAAGTATTTTGTAATTGTATTTATACAATCATTGATGGTTTATCCTGACAGGTAGACTCCCAAGTGTTTTATATTGTCTACAGTTATTTTAAATATAATTTCTCTTTCTCTTTCTTACTCCTGGACTTTGTTAGTAATATATAGAAATGCTGATGATTTATGTAGGTTTATCTTATATACTACAACTTTCCTAAAGTTGTTTATTATTTCAACTAGTTTTTTTTACTTTATTATCTAGGATTCTCTAAGTATATACCATCATATCATCTGCAAAGTGTGATTGTTTTGTTTCCTCATTGTCTATTCTAATTCCTTCAATTTCTTTTCCTTCTCTTATTGTTATAGCTAGCATTTCTAGTACACTATTGAATTGGGAATCTTTGCTTCACCTCTGATCTTATTGGGAAAGCTCCTATCTTATTAACATTACAGATAATGCTTGCTGATGGTTTTACATAGATACTACTTATTGCAGCTTGCTTTTAAAAATATATGTATTTTAAGAACTGCTGCTTCACCATTTTATACTTGTGAAGCTGATGTTTTTTGTACTTGAACATAAGACTTTACATTTATCCCAATAAAATTCTATCTTATCAGATTTGGAAGAAAAAATAACAAATTTGGAACATAGATATACTTAAATGGAAAGAAATTTGCTGGAAGAGAAGGCAAAGGAAATACTTCAAAGGAATACATGAATTCTATACAAATCAAAAGTAGTAACTTGAAAGACAAGATGAAAGAGAACTTATGGATAAGTTTAAAAGAAATCTGAATACTATAATGTAGGGAAAGAATTGAAACTATCTAGAACTTTTAATAATAGTCAACAAAGTACCAAATCTAGTAATTGCCACCAAATACTAGACATTTCTAATTCCAAGATATATATTTGATAAATTTGCCAATTTCAACAACTATGGCCAGCACCTTTGCAAGCAGCTAGGAGAAAGACATTTAAATAAGAAGAAAAGGAAATTGAAATAATATGTTTCTCATTGTTATGAGAAATCATTGGAGAAAATGGAATTATAAATTTTTAAAAAGCAAAAGAACAATATGAAGGGATGACATCTGTAAAGAATTTATCCTTATTTTGGGGGGGAGCAGGCAGAATGGGGTGGCTTATGTCTGGGGCTGGATTTGGGCTTGGGGCCTCCTGGGTCCAGGGCTGCTGCTTTGTCCACTGTGTCACCTAGTTATCCCATAATGACATCTTTAAAATAAAGTTAAGGGGTAAGAGGAATGCACTGGGGAGAGGTGGACTGGGGGAAAGAAGCTCACATAAAAGAAGCAAGAAAAAGCTTATGGAGTGGAGGGGAAGATGGGGAAGGAGCAGGGGAGTGAATGAGCCTTACTCTCATCAAAATTTGCTCAAAGAGGAAATAACATACACATTCAATTGGGTATAGTAATATATCTTACCCTGTGGGAAAGTGGAAGGGAAGGGGAAAAGGGGGTGAAGGAAGGGAGGGCAGATTGGGGGAGGGGCAGTAAAAAGAAAAGCACTTTTGAGAAGGATAGAAAATAGAGTAAATGTCAAGTAGAGGGATTAGGATGGAGGGTAATACAGTTAGCAATAGTAACTGTAAAAAAATATGAGCAGGATGCTATCACAAGGATGTATGAAAAATGCAAACCATCAACAGAGGAAGAACTGATGGTATTTGAATAGAGACTGAAGTATAATTTTATTTGTTATTTCCTCTTTCTAAAGTTATTTTGTTTTATTTCACAACTTGACTAATGGGAAGATGTTTTGCATAACTGCACATGTATGACTTGTATTGAATTGCTTGATTCCATAGGGAAGATTGAGGAGGGAGGTGCTACTGTTACCAATTTCCTAGGTGTATTCTTTAATTCTCTTAATGGCTGCATCTAACAATCTAATCTTATTTCTCATAAATATTTATAGTTGAATTTAAAAAAAAGTAAAAGAGCACAAATTACAATCCCAAAATGCATATGTATAAATTGAGTCAAAAAATTGTAGAAAACCATGAACTTTCAATAAAAGAAAGTTATTAAGGCATTCCAAAAAAGTAAGCAAATTATTCTACTTGTGAGAACTGCCAAAAAACAAAAAAATGCTGGATAAATAGTATTATCTATTGGAAGATCAAGTTATAAAATCAATTCTCTTATCTTTTTAATCTATTACTTTAAAAAGGAGAGAGGCCGTCAAAAAGCATTTATTAATTGCTTACTCCATGTTGGGCACTATACTAAGCACTGGTGATACATTGGTGATACAAAGAAAGGCCACAGTGTAATTGTTTGGAAAGAGTTCCCTGCTCTCAGGACACTAGCTGACGCAGTGGATAGAGCACTGGCCCTGGAGTCAGGAGGACCTGAGTTCAAATCTGGCCTCAGACACTTAACACTTACTAGCTGTGTGACCCTGGGCAAGTCAGTTAACCCCAATTGCCTCACCAAAAAAAAGAAAAGAAAGAAAGAGTTCCCTGTTTTCAAGGAGCTCACAGTCTAATGGGAGAGATAACATGCAAGCAACTATGTACAGTATAAATTAGGGATATTTTTGTTCCTCTTCCTTCTTATTGAAGAGGACCAATGACATCACAATGTTGGGGTAAAATAGTGAATGATGGGTGATGTCGACATGCATATGAATTGGATTTAAGTGAGGTAGAGTTGTCAACTTCGCTCTCTCTTACAGAGTGATCAAAATCCAGTGAAAAGACAAAAATCAAGATTAGTGATGGCCTGAGAAATGTCTTCAATGTCTGACAAAGCTCTAAGTGCTGCATAGCACTGGCTTCAATCACCTTCATGGCCATTGGAACTCATCTGCCCATTCTGTCAGGTGAAGTGTTCATGTGCTTAGGGTAGATATCGCCCTAACTCATCAACATATTTGAAGCCTGTCAGTTACCCTCAATCTAGTTTAACCAGTCTGGCAGATCATTTTATTGGGGTGTAGCAGCTTCTTGGGATCACAGGTTAGAGTTGGGCGATAGGTGGACAAGCCCTGGAAAAGGCTTGACAATTCCTCATATCAGAGGTGCTAGTCCTCTAGGAACACCTGTATGAATACTCTAAATAAATTAGGAATAATCAACAGAAGTAAGGCACTAACATTTATTGAGTAGTGACAAGGTCAGATTTGATCTTTAGGATGATTTGACAACTGTATATAGGATGGACTAGAATAGGGAAGGTGATCAAATGATTGTCTTTTTCTTCTCTTCTGCCAAATTTTCCTCCATTCCTTTATTTCTGAGTGCCAAATTTTTCATTCCATTTTTTTGGGAACCTCTGTTTGGCAAGATCCACCATACTGCATTCTAAACTGAATACTCTAATATTTGTCTTCATTAATTCTACACACTAAATTTGCATTTCCAATTTAATTTCCTCCAATTATTTTCTTTTAAAAGTTTTTTTTTTTCCTTTGAGTCATTCTGGGCTTTCTTATTATTGTTTAATATTCTCTGGTGAGTGTGCATTTTCCTTAATAGTATAATATATGTACAATATGGCCCTTTTTGTGAACTTTTCCATCTCAGAAAAGGAAATGGTGAAAAACCATACAAAGCAAATATTAGAATTGTTCTCAACAAGCATTCTCCATATAAATATATGTTCACTCTCCTTTTCCCCAACATAGTCTAAAGAGGAAGGTTCTCTGGATTGTCTTATCTAGACCTCTGCCAACAAATGAGAAAAATTAATACCTTGGAGACCTCAAGATCCCATAGTGCATAATGCTTGATAGAGGGAAAAGATGATTCTGAGTATGAAACCTGGCCAGAGTTACCACTGCCAGAGGGAATTATGTTCTTGCAGAGGCTGGAAAAAGATAACTCAAATTCAGAAGATAATTGAATATGCATATCATCAGTTCTGGGAACCATGGCTACATCTATTCCCTTACAAAATGTAGTGACATCACCATCAGGAACACTATGCCCATCAATGATAGCAATGTGTATATCAACCAACACAAGCACTTTGTATACCAGTATATATTTTTATTCACTTATTTCTGAAAGAACACAAATATGGCAAGGGACTTCATACTTTTTCATTGGCTGTCCCCCATCCCTGAAACATTCTCAATCTCCACATCTCCACCTTCTGGTTTCCTTTTCTTTCTTTAAGACTAATCCCAAGGAAGGCAGAGCCAAGACAGAGGAGGAAAGGCAGTAACTTTCCAGAGCACCTGACACCATTCATCCACATACCTCCAAATAATGCCATAAGATAATTCCTGGAGCAGCAGAACCAACAAAAGAACAGAGTGAGATCATTTTCCATCCAAAGATGGCTCAAAAGGTCAGCAGCGATGGTCTACTGTACCTGGGTAAGAGGGAAGCACAGCCATGCCACACAGATCACACCTCCAGATCCATGCCCCAGGAAGGTCGCACCTCCAGAGCCTCAGAATCATCAGCATCAGCAGCTAATTCTGGACCTCAGCTCATGAACCAGTGAGGAGGTACAGCAGTTGGCCAGGGGGAGATAGCAGGGGTCTCTCCTGGAGCTGAGGCTGAGCGTTGTTGTGTTGCACATGTTTGGAACCAGGAAGCCAACTTGAGTGGCAGCGGCCCAGTAGGGGAGGGGAATAGGCTTGTGAAACTTGTAACCACAGTGAATCAGATGTCTACTTCTGGGTTAAAGGGTAAGCAGGCCCGTGGTCACTTACAGACAAGAACACAGGCCAGGCAAAATGAGAACTTGCCTCTCCTTATATCATACCACCTGGGACCCCCTGAAGCTTGGCACAGTGTGCCCTGGAAGCAGTGCCTGTCTTTAAGAAGGAGTTAAGAGACAAGAAATAGGCTAGCAAAATGAGAAGACAGAAAAAGTGGCAAACCATAGAAAGTTTCTTTGGTGACAAGATAGATCAAAATATACCCTCAGAAGAAGATAACAAAGTCAAAGCTCCTACACCCAAAGCTTCCAGGAAAAAGATGAATTGGTCTCGGGCCATACAAGCATTTAAAAAGGACTTTCAAGATAAAGTAAGAGAGGGAGAGGGAAAAGTAAGAGAGGGAGAGGAAAAATTGTGAAGAAAAATGAGAGTGATGCAGGACAATCATGAAAAAAAAAGTCAACAGCTTGAAAAGCCAAATTGGCCAAATGGAAAAGGAGGTACAAAAGCTCTCTGGAAAAAATTAAAATTTTTTAAAACTGTGAAGAAAATCATTGCTTAAGAATTTCTAAGAGATTGTCATGGAAAATTGCCCTGATATTCTAAAACCAGAAGCTAAAATAGAAATTTAAAGAATCCACTGATCACCCCCTGAAAGAGATTCCAAAATGAAAACTTCCAGGAATATTTAAACAAAATTTCAGAGCTCCCAGGTCAAGGAGAAAATACTGCAAGCAGCCAGAAAGAAAAGAATTCAAGTACTGTGGAGCCACAGTCAGGATAGCACAAGATCTAGCAGCTTCTACATTAAAGGATCAGAGGGCGTGGAATATGATATTCCAGAAGGCAAAGGAACTTGTACAACCAAGAATCAGCTAACCAACAAAACTGAATATAATCTTTCAGGGTAAAAAAATGAGAATTCAATGAAAGAGAGGACTTTCAGGCATTCTTGACGAAAAGACTTAAGCTGAGTCAAAAATTTGACTCTCAAATTGTAGATCCTAGAGAACCATAAAAAGGTAAATAGGAAAAAGAAATCATGAGGAATGTTAAAAGGTTAAACTGTTTACATTCCCACTTGGGAAGATGATACTTCTAACTCATAAGAACTTTCTCAGTATTAGGGCAGCTGAAAGGAATATACTTAAACAGAGGGCATAGCTATGAATTGAATATGAAAGGATGATATCTGTAAAGCTTTTATTTCTTGTTTATCCTTTTTTTGTTGTTGTTGAGCAGTCAGGGTGGGGTGGCTTATATCTGGGACTGGATTTGGGCTCGGGGCCTCCTGGGTCCAGCGCTGGTGTTCTGTCTACTGTGTCACCTAGCTACCCCATGATGACATCTTTAAAATAAAATTAAGGGGTGAGAGGAATGCACTGGAAGAAATGGAAAGGGAGAGGTGGACTAGGGGAAAGAAATTCACATAAAAGAAGCAAGAAAAAGCTTATGGAGTGGAGGGGAAGATGGGGAGGGAGCAGGGGAGTGAGTGAGCCTTACTCTCATCAGAATTGGCTCAAAGAAGAAATAACATACACATTCAATTGGGTATAGTAATATATCTTGCCTTGTGGGAAAGTAGGAGGAGAAGGGGTTAAGAAGGAAGGGGTGAAGGAAGGGAGGGCAGATTGGGGGAAGGGGCAGTAAAAGCAAAACACTTTTGAGGAGGTATAGGGTGAAAGAAGATAGAAAATAAAATAAATATCAAGGGGAGTGATTAGGATGGAGGGTAATACAGTTAGCAATAGTAACTGTGAAAAAATTATGAGCAAGATACTATCAGAAGGACTTATGAAAAATGCAATCTACAGAGAAAGAACTGATGATATTTGAATGCAAGCTGAAGTATATTTTGTTGTTAGTTCCTCTTTCTAAAGCTATTTTGTCTGTTTTCTTTTACAACCTGACTAATGTGGGGATGTTTTGCATGACTGCACATATATAACTCGTAGTCAATTGCTTGAGTTCTTAGGGAGGGGAAGGGGGGGGTGGGAGGAAGGAAGAGAATTTGGAACACAAAATTTAAAAAAACAATGTGAAAATTTGGTTTTAAATGTAATGTGGGGAAATTCTGAATAAATAAATTGAAATGGAAAAAAAAAGACTAATCCCACCTTCTAAAAGATGCCTTTCCTGGTACTCTTATTCACCAACTTCCCCCTCCCAACCCATCCCTACTGCCCTGCCTTCCCTCTGAGATTACCTCCCATTTACACTATATACATGTTTTATAAGTACATGGTAGTTTTCACATTGTCTCCACCATTGGAATGTGAGTTCCTTGACAGCCAGGATCATGTTTTAGTATTTTTCTTATATTTCTACTGCTTAGTGTAGTGCCAGAAACATAGTAAGGGCTATATAAATATTTGTTATTATTATACGTATTTATCTTTCCTATTAAAATATAAATTCTTTGTGAATGGAGATTGATTTATTCATTATATTTCTATCCCCAGTGCCTAGTACAAGGCCTGGTACTCAGGACCTTAATTAAATACTTGTTGATTAATTTTATTGAAGTGACAGAGCTGGGATTCAAATAAAATATCAAAATCAAATCAAAATCTCCTTAGTGCTCTCTTTTCCAGAAAACCACGTTGCTTCCTCCCCTCATTGGAAAACAAAGGGGGGTATAATTTTTTCTTGCAGAACCACAGGCATTAGAGAATCCAGCAATGGGTTATTCAACAGACAGTTTTGTTGTCCAAGAGCTTAGAGTTTGAAGAGTTGTTCTCCCAAGTACCCCCCTCACAAGTGATAGAAGGGGAGCTGCCCCCATGGTGATGCTGGCATAACTGTCAAAATCATGCTCAATTGTGCCTAGGTTTCCGTATGTCTCCCAGGATACCCACTTTCCAAAAATGATTAGTTAATATGTTTTCCATGAAGCTTGAGGCTTCAAGAGTTATGTCTGGTGGCAGGGGGCTGAGGTCTTAGCCATAAAAATGACCAAAAATGTACCTAGCAAGTTGCTGGCCAAGTTACAAGGGGGTGAACTAGGCAGGTCCAAAAATTGGTAGGTTGCTAGTATCATCCCCATTTTACAGATGAGGATGCTGAAGCAAACTTAGGTTCAGTGACTTGCCCAGGGTCACCCAGCTAGTGAGTGTTTAAGACCAGATTTAAACTCATGTTCTCCTGACTCCAGATCTGTGCTCTATCTACTGTGCCACCTAGCTGCCCAGAGTTAAGTATTGTTATTCAGTCATGTCCAACTCTTTATGACTCCATTTGGGGTTTTCTTGGCAAAGATACTAGTTTGCCATTTCCTTTTATAGATCATTTTACAGATGAGGAAACTAAGGCAAACTGGGTTAAGTGACCTGCCCAGGTTCCCACAGCTACTGTCTGAGGCTGGATTTGAACTCAGGAAGGTGAATATTCCTGCCTCCAGGCTCAGCACTCTATCCACTGAGCCACCTAGCCGCCCACATTGTTCAACAATATCCTTTAGGTATTGGGGCATTGAAGGCTGTTATCTGTTCTACATCTATGCTCCTCTAAGACTGTTGTTTGGGATACAAAACCATACAGTGCTTAAGCTGCAGCCCTGCATGCTTGGAATTGAAAGCACCTGGGTGACTTACCTTATAGGTAATTGTACAGTCCTGGCATTAGGAGCAGTGGAGTCCCCTGGTAGAGAACTACCAGGGATTTCAATTGGAGTTTCATGAGATGATCATGGGACCACAGAACTGGAGCTAGAAGAGACCATAAAGATCATCTATTCCAATCTCCTCATCTTTAAATAGATGAAACTGGGGCCTAGAAGTGTTAAAGGACTTGCCCAGTATCATAGAGGTAGTAAGTAGAGCTGGAATTCAAACCCAGTCCTCTGAATCAGAATTCTGTGCTCTTTTCACTATAGAATGCTGATTCTTTATGCATCCTCATAGGGTATGGAAGGTTGTGGTACCACCTGCTGAGCATTAGGCAGAACCTTAATGGAACATCTGGACCTTTGAGGAAGAAAGAGACAGGCAGGGCCCATGCAGCTGGGAACACATGGCACAAACAGGTACACCAGTGTTGACAATATGAAGCAAATGGTAATTTGTATTTTCACTGTGGAAATCTTGGTCATCTCACCTTTCCAGGGTTTGGAGGACTTGAGTTTGGATGGCAAAAGGGGGCCTGTAGAAAGGCAGGAATGAAAATTCCACTATGGTTCAGACAATGTTATCAAATCCTCAGGGCACTGCGTACTATTTGTGCAGCTAGTAATACATTCACCTCAATTGATGATCTGAGCAATGGCCATCCTCTAGAATGGACCAGGAAAAAACCATCTCAGAACTAGATGGATTCTAAAAGATCAACTAAATCTAAGCTATACCTTGCTCTACAAGATGCCTGAGAAGTAGTTATCCAGCTTTTGTTAGAAGACCTGTAAAGAGGAAGTATCTATTTGATGGTATCCCAAATGTAAAGTCCTTCTACTTCTGAAAAAGGATTGCATTCACATGTGAATATTAGCAGGAAGACTGAATAGATTTCAGCCCCCTTCTAGAAATGGAGGATTGGTGAAAGACTTGACCTGGTAACCTGTAGCATTCAACTTTCTGTGAGAAGGGAGGCATGAAGGACCAATAACATGGAAAGTGCTGCCCCAAAAAACTCTCAAAGAGGCTGATCATCTTTCCCTTTCCAGTATTTAAACTGTAGGTCATTCTTCCTCCAGTGCAATGTGATTAACATAGCTCTTGTCCCATTTTTCCACAAGGAGCAGTAAGAAATTATAAACCTGCAAGAAAGGATGATGTCATTCATTAGAAATGCCAGGATGGAAGGAAGAGCTTCATGCCTGAGGCTGTGAGATAGAGAGCTGTTTCTGGTTTTGTGGGCCTATTCAAGGATATTGGGAGTGTTAGTAGACTTGGAGGTTGGAAAATGTCTTGAGTGTGGTGAAGGAAAGAGAATGAACACAGAGCTATAGAACATAAAGCCTATATGATCGTTTATAAGAACTTTCTGACAATTTTAAGTAGTGGCTTGGCAACAGATATATGCATATCTGACATTTATGGACCAGCCTAGTTTAGTTTAGACTGACTCATCACCAGATTGCCTGCAGTACTACAAATTTCTCAGTCACAGAAACTCATAAAGACCATATATTGAGGTATAGAGAGGCAATGATTTGCATCAGTGGAGAAACAAGAGAATTCAGAATTGGAATAGGAATTAGAAATCATTCTATCCAACTCTGTAATTTTTATAGATGATAAAAACCCATTTTCATATAGGTAGCAAGTGGAAGAGCTGAGGATTTAATACTGGGTATCCTGATTCCAAGTTCAATGATATTTTTTCTGTATAATGCAGAAATTAAAGAAGTAAAGCAAATGTTCAAAGGTGTAGGAAATGTGCTGTTCTTTACTGGGATATGTACAGAGAAATGTTCTGCCCTTTTGTAGGAAAAATAAAAATTAAAAACCCAATTGATAGTGAAGAAAGTGTATTTGCTTCTAAGAAATAGCCATATAAATGTGAGACAGAATCACAGAAATTTCAAGGGACTGTTAGATATTTTTGATGAATAGAGCTTATTTTGGGGGGACTAAACTATGGATGACTAATCTGGGGACTTTTGACTTTGGCTATCTGACTTTGTTAATTTAATGTGGGCCGTTTGTAAAGTTCCACCACACTGCTTCCAAATTGATAGACTAAAGATTAAGAGGCCTCTTAACTAAATAATCAAAGCAGAGTTTATTTATGAGATACTATTTAAAATTAAGAATACAGGGAAATAAAGTGTACAACCTGACTGCTTTCCTGCGGTCTTTCCACTAGGTCTCTTTCCCACCTGCTGCGCCTTGAACTTCTTGAATACAATAAGGGCCTTAGCCGCCTCCGGCCTCAGGGCACGTTACACTTTCCCTGGTTTGTATTAAGGCCTGTAACCTTGTCAGCCTGGTCTCTCCTTTTCCGAACCGAACTCTCCTCCGTCCTTGTCCGCGCTCCCCTCTAGTCAGCCCCTCTCCTAGTCCATCCTTCTCCCCTAGTCTGTCCTCTTCTAGTCAGCCCCCCTTCTTTCTAGTCCGTCCTTGCTCCTTTTCTATCTAGTCCGTCTCCCCTAGTCTCCTTCCTTCCCTCCTATCTAACTTCCAGGTCTATATATACACCTTTTCTTCTCTCCACTCAAATCTCCGGGCTTCCTTGGCCCCCACAGACCAAGCTAATCAGCCAGCCAGAGCTGCAGCTGGTAGGGGGCGGGGTGTGCTCTGGAGCCTCATGCCTCAGCACAGGCTATCTTTCAGATAGCTCCGCTCAGGTCGGAGGGAGCTTGGGGGCTTTTTTTTGTTCCCCCCAGCTGTCTGACCTTGCGTCTTGTATAGCCCATGGGGCTTTTTCTCCTCAGCTGAAGCTGAGGAGGAGGGGGAGAGACCCTGAGGGCCTAAGGCTTTCTAATCTCAGCCTAAAGGTAGGGTCCCCAAATCAAAATAAGTTTCCACAGGACTTTGGATCACAGTGTACAACTCCATCCTCCAATGAAGGCTCTCTGATTTGGCTGGAGCACAGAGGTAAGGAGCTAGAAGAATAAAGTTATAAAGGGTGAGTGGTAGCAGATTGTGGCAAGTCTTCGTGAATACCAGTTTGCATTTTATTCAGTTCCATTTGTTTCCACCTCCTTTGATTCTTACTTAAATTCTCTCTCTAATGGTTTCCTCTGTGATTGTTCATTTTCCTCGTGTAATTATACTTTTCATAATATAGACAGTCACTAAGTCCATAAGCATTTATTAAGCATCTACTATGTGCCAGACCCTGTGTTAAGCACTGGGGAAGAGAGAAAAAAATTTTTAAAAAAGAGAAAATTTTTTTAAAAGTGACATCTCAAAAAGCTCACATTTTAATTGGGGGGGTACAACATGTAAATAAATAGATACATACGAGATTCATACCAAATGCACAATAACCTTAGAGAGGAAGGCTCTACCACCTGGTGGTACTAGAAAAAAGGAACTAGGTAAAAGGTCTTTGCAAAAAATAGCATTTGAGCTAAATCTTGAAGGAAGCCAAAGATTCTGAGAGGATGAGGTGAGAGGGGCAGACCTTCCAGACATTAACTGTGAATACAGGAGATGGAATGTCTTGTGTATTGGAACACCAAATAAGTCAGTGCAGTTGAATCATAGTGTGTTTAGAAGGGTATTAACTGTAAGAAAACTGGAAAGGGAGGAAGGGACTTGAAATGCCAAACAGAGGAGATTATATTAGATGCTGGAATCCACTGGAGCTTATTGATAAGGAGGTGACATGGTCAATTTCTGCTTTAGGAAGATGACTTTGGCAGTTGAGTGGGAGATGCATTGGAATGGAAAGAGATTTAAGGCTACAAAACCATCTAAATAGTTTGTTTCTACCTCCTTTGATTCCTAGTTAAATTCTCTCTCTAATGGTGGCCCAGGTAAGCAGTTATATAAACCTGAATTAGGGTAGTGGCGATATAAAGTGGAGAGATAGAGATATATACAAAAAATGTTACAAGGGTAGATATAACAATATTTGACAGTGGATTGGCATGAGAATAGGGATGTGAGATGTCATTGAGAGTCTGAGTCTGAATAAATGGGAGGATGGAGGAGTCCATGGAAATCCTTGATATTGTGGACAGGGAAGTTCAGAACATTGGATGTTTTTTGAGGGAAGTTAATGAGTTACATTTTGAACATGTTGAGTTTGAAATGTTTATGGATCATTCACTTTGAGATATTCAGTAGGAGCTGGTGATGTGGGATTGGAATTCAGGAGAGAAGAGTTTCTTGTCTCTCCTTGGATATATCCTGTTTCTTTTAAATAAAATATTCCCATGCAAAGAGAAGGTAGGTGTACAGTGGACAAAATGCCAGACCTGGAGTCAGGAAGACTCATCTTTGTGAGTTCTAATCCAGCCTAACAGATACTTACTAGTTGTTTGACCCTGAACGAGTCACTTATCCCTGTTTGCCTTAGTTTCTACATTTGTAAAATGAGCTTAAAAAGGAAATGGCAAGCCACTTTAGTATCTTTGTCAAGAAAACCCCAAATGGGGTCATGAAGAGTCAGACACAACTAAAAAATGACTGAACAACAACAAAAATTCCCATTCAAAGGCATATTCTAGTTATTGGTTTCCTTCCACAAAGTCTCAGTGACACCTGCGAGGACAAATTTGTCTTTTTTATTCATTAAGCTCTCTAATTTATCTTATTTATTAATGAAACTTTAGACATGTGTGTATGCAAATTTGTGACCCTGAGTTTTATTACTGGCTCCTTTCTTGAATTTTATGTCCTATTAATTTCATTGTACCTGTTCTCTGAGGTATCTAATTTGATGAATAAACATAGGCAGTGCTTTTCCCATTCTCATTTTCTTTTTAAAGTTCAAATCCAACCAATGGTCTTCAACCTGTTTGAACTCTATGCAACTTTTGTCTGGGTGTTCTAGCTTGAACCCTCTTTGGTATTATATTCTCAGCTCAAATATCAAATTTCTGTCAGGTGGACTGCTCTGTCTGTTCTTTCACTTCCTTGTCTTTGGTTAAGTTGTTTCCTAGCCATGGGATACATCTCTCACCCTCCCCATCCTATCTTGAATTCTTTTGTTCAGCAACAAATATTTTAGCATTTTCTGTGACTATGGCACTTTGCTAGAGGGGATATAAAGGAAAAAAATGAAACAAAAAACAGAACAAAACCCAATGACAACAACAAAAAATGAAATAGTTCCTGCCCTCAAGGAGCTTATATTCTACTGGAGGTCGGGGTTTGGATACAGTTTACACACATAAGTAAATGCAAAGCAGGTGGGTTGAAGGGAGAGCACTAACAACTAACAACTAACTAACTAACAGCAAATGTCTTGTGTAGGAAGTAACAGCTGAGCTGTAGAGAGAAGAGAGTTTGTGCAATTGTATGGCAGAATGAGAGGGTATATTATGTACAGGGGACATGTTGGTTGGAATAGGGATTCAGATTATTGTGAAATGTCTGGAAGGATAATCTGAAGCCACATTATGAAAAGCTGCAAATGCCAAACAGTAGAGTTTGAATTTTGTTTTAGAGGCCATAGAGTGTCACTGAAGGTTTTTGAGCAAGGAAGTGAAATCTTTAAAGCCCAAATAAAATGTCACTGTTTTAAAAACCCTTCCCTAATAGGAATGACCTTTTCCCTCAGATTTCATACAGAACTGTGCTTTGTTCTTAGAAGAAAAATTATCATGTATTATTACATATTACAGTTGTCACCTTGGCTCAGGATCTCAGATCCAAGGTCACACATGGGATGGGCTCAAACTTTATGATCCCTTAAAAGTAATTCCCAAGCAACTCAGCCTTCACCCCTGAACCTCAGCCTCTGGGAACACAAATAGACAATTATTCTCTATAGGTCCTGTTCCCTATTTCCCCTAAAAAACAGTAAAAACAATTGTTTAGAACAATTGAAGAAGGAATAGGTATATTAATAATTGGAAAACATCCCCCAAAACTGCAAACACATGTATAACCAATATCTGATTGCTTACCACCTCAGCGAGGGGGGAGGGGAAGGAGGGAAGAAGGGATAAAATTTGGAACTCTAAATTATAAATAGAAATGTTTATTATTTTTTAAAAAGATATTAATAATTTTTTAAAACTGCAAAAGAAGTAGCCCCTCTAATTTATAGTCCTACCTTAGTCTCAGTATGCTAGAGTGACTTGCCAGCACCTAGCACAGTACTCTGTATGGAGCAGAAGCTCAAGAAAATTTTGTGGAATGACTGTAACTTCAGTAAGAACAAAGCCACTGAATGAGATATTAGCATATTTGGAACTCAAAGAGAGAGAGAGTGAGGACAAAGATTATCAGAACAAAATCAAAAGAGGAAGACTAAAAACATGCTTAAAATCTCTTCAAATCAAAGTAAGTGATCTTAAAGACATTATCTCAGGTAACAATCTGAGAAGCATTGGTCTCACTGAAACATGATGATGACAACAATGAAACAGTGTAAGTATCTCATTTCAGAAAACCATACAAGAAAATAATCCAGAATTATTTAAAACATGATTAAGTATAGATTGATAGCTTGAGCAGGATACCACCAGAGACCAACCCAAAGTTTCACTGACCCAGAAATATAGTCACCAAGAAATGGAAGAAAAATGTCTGGAATATATTCTAAAAAGCAAAAGAAAATAATTTTCAGACTTTCAAAATAATACCATTTATACAATTGAGTATAATAGTTTATTAAAAAGATGGATTGCCTGCATAATTAAGTAATTTGACTCTTTTTTAAAGAACAAATAGCAGCTAGGTGGCTCAGTGGATAATCTATCAATAAACATGGCTCAGTGAATAATCTGTCAATAAAAATGGCTCAGTAGATAATCTATCAATTAACATTTATTAAGTGCCTCCTATGTTCTAGGCATTTTTGTTGTGTAGGAGGCCAGTATCACTGTATCAAAGAGTACATATAGAGAGTAAGGTGTAAAAAGACAGGAAAGGTAGAAAGGGAGTAAGGATAAATGGCTTTGAATGCCAGATAGAGCATTTCGTATTTCATCCTAGAGGGGATAGAGATCCACTAGAGTTTATATTGAGTAAAGAAGTGACTTGATCAGACCTGTGCTTTCGGAAATTCATTTTAGTGACTGAATTCATTTAGTCACTTTTTAAGCTCAACTGTAAAATGAGGATATTAATAGCAGCTACCTCCTAGAGTTATTGTGAGGATATATGTAATTTGTAAAATGCTGTATAATTCCTGGCACATAATAGGCACTGTATAAATACTACCTATTATTATAATTATGGTCATGATTATTAAGAACTTGGAGACCTAATGGACATTTGATAGAGAAACTAATAAAAACAAAAGAAACTAAAAAAATTCAATGAAAAAGCTAAGCTAAAACTCAATGTTTTTAAGTTGCAAGGAGGAGATAATGCTATGGTCCTTTAAAAGTTTCACTTTTTTTGAGGTCAAAGGAGAGATGAAAGAGAATGGAAACAGGTGAAGTCCATGAAGGGATCAGAGAGCAACATTCGAGATGAGAGAATGAGTGAGGAGAGGAAAGCAATGAGTTTGTATTTCATCTAACTCTTTCTCTCTATTTCCACACAGGCCTCATCACATAATCTCACTTCTCTAATCCATTCTCCCCTCAGCTGCCAACTTGATTTTCCTAAAGCTCAAGTCTGACAATAGCTCCTCACCTCATCATCGCCCTCAATAAACCATAGTGGTTCCCTATTATCCCAAGATCAAATATAAAGTCCTTTGTATACCAAGTAAAAGCCTTCACAACTTGGACCTCCTTCCCTTTACTCTTTTCCCTATGCTCCATCATCGGCCACATTGGCCTTCTTGCTGCTCCTTGCAGATGACTTGCTGTTTCCCGATTCTGTAGTTTTTCATTGGCCATCCCCTATGCCAAGAACACTCTCCTTCCATAGTTCTACCACCTGTTTCCCTGTCTTCCTTCCAGACTCAGCTCAGATCTCACCTACTGGAGGAGGCCTTTTGCAGTCCCCCCCACCTCCTGCCCCGCCAATCTCTATCCCCTATTAACTGCTAGTACCTTCCCCCTGGAATTTCCTTCCATTTATACTTTCATAGTTTATAGTCATTTGCATGTTATAGCTATAGTTTTTTATAGTTATTTGTATGTTATAATTATATAGTTATATGTTATAGTTATTTGAATATTATAGTTATTTGCATGTTATGGTTATATAGCTATAGTTATCTGCATGTTATAGTTATTTTCACACTATAGTTATCTAGTTAATAGTCATTTATAGTTATAGTTATTTGCATGTTGTCCCACCCATTAAAATATGTCCTCTGAGGTTAGAGACTGTGTTTTTGCCTTTTTATTTTTATTTTTTTGGTAATCCCAGTGCTTAGCACAGTACCATGCACAAAGAGTAAATGCTTAATAAATGTTTATGGACTTACAAATGAAAAGATAGCATTTACTGAGCATGATAATGTCTGAGTTCTTGCTCAATCTACTAGCCCCAATAGTAGCAATGCCATTGATTTGAATTCTAATTGCTAACTGTTTTTAATAAGGAGCCATTTCCCATGGCAATAATCCAGAAAGGGAATCTGTCATTAATTCCTTAAAAAAATTTAGTACATCTTTTACTTCCTCTAAATAATGAGGTGCTGATTTTAATTTCAGAAGACACCCAGATGGTGAAGTATCTTGAGATGATGCCATATAAGGACTAGATTTTATATGTGTGTTTATGTATATGTACTTTTTATGTACTTTTTTATGTTTATGTATAAGTACTTTGTAAACCTTGAAGTGCTGTATAAAAAAATAGCTGTTATAACCCTCAGTTAAAGAAGAAAAAACTTGGAAGACAGAATATGGTAGCTGCAGGACTATCTTGTGGAAAGGAAAAAAATTGATAGTTTGTTTGCACAGGGTAATGGGGAGAAGCACATATGTACATGGAACATGATCCTGGTGTGCACGGTCCCATACTCTCTGTATCCCTATGGGGAGAAGTTACAAAGAGGCAAATTTAGACCTGATACAAAGAAACACTTTCTTTTAATTAGATCTAGTCTAAAGTGGAACTGAATGCCTCTGTAGTTAGTAGCAACCTTCATTCAAAGGCTAGATGAATTCACTTGACCCATGACTGTTTATGCTGAAGAAAAAATTGTTATTCAGGTATGGCTTCCTCCTATCGATCCATGCTTTCTCCTTAAACACAATCCCTTCTCTCTCTTAGTAAATGATCTTCATGAATTGCTGTGGCCATAAAACTTAAACACCTGCTGACTGTGTCCTTTTGAGATGATCTTCCACTTCTACCTAGGCAGGTGCTCAGGTGACAAACACAAATGCATCATTAGCCCTCCTTAAAGCAGCTAGATGATGTAGCAGATAGAGTTGGAATCAGGAAGATGTGAATTTTAATTTTGCCTCATTTCATGTGACATAGAGTCACTTAAATGCTCTTAGCTCCAGTTTCCTTATTTATATAATAGGGATAATCATAGCACCTCCTTCACTGTTTTGAAAATCAAATAAGGTTATATATGTAAAATATTTCGCAAATCTTAAAGGTCTATATGACAACTAGTTATTATTGTTTTTGTCATTGTCATTGATATTATTGTCAATGTTATTATTGTTGTTATTGTATTATTAACAATAATTATTATTATTCCTTTCCAGCTTGGTGGTCTCTGCTGGAGTCTGAAAGTTGTCAATAGAGTTTGCAAAAACCCAGGGTCATCCTGGCTCCGTGACTGAGTGTCAGAGAAGTTGAATAGAAGTTGGAACCTAACAAGTCTTCATAAATTTCATTGCATTATATAAACTATGGCACAAAGCACAAATAGTTACTCACCAAAGTATAATAAAATATATTTATACTAAGTGAGAAGCAGTCTAGCTTCCAGGTTTTAAGGTTAATGGTTTACACTTTATTTAATAAAAGTTCTTAACTTTCTATTCTATCAGTTGTGACAGGAAAACAGGGAGGGAATGCTTCCCAGTGTTTATAATTGAGATTATAAGATTTAGGAACAGCTAGGTGGTAAAGTAGATAGAACACTCAGGAAGACCTGAGTTCAAATCCAGTCTTAGACACTCACTAGCTGTTTGATCTCAGGCAAGCCACTTAACCCCTATTTAAATGGGTTTACTCAACCATAAAATGGGATAATAATAACAACTACTTTCCAAGGTGGTATAAAGAATTAATTGTTATTTGAGGTTTTTATGCCTGTGTGTGCACTGGCCTGGGGCTCTGCAAACCTCACTGTGCTCCACCCACTGGTTGTAGCCATTGCCAGGGCTCTGGCACTTCACATCATCACCACTCGCCAACGCCTACATGGGCCTGGCAAAATTATAATGATTGGAAGCCTAGTGAGGGCAGTCATGTGACTGTCAGAGCGGCCATCCCATTGGCTGGGGCAGTGTGGGGGTTTCTAGGTTTGGGGGAGGAGAATTGGGCATTCTAGGTGGAAGTTGGAAAGTGATAGGTGTTCTGTTGCATATTTTTTTAAATAAAATAAAATGCCTAACAAGCAACAGGGAATATAGGACTGAAGTTCAGGTTAGAGAATAAGGTTATAGCTATAACATATATATTTCTCTATATGAGAAAACTGATTGAAAAGGGTTGAGGAGTGAATGTGAGGAGAGGAAGTGAAGGCTGAAGGTGTTGACAGTGTTTTCAAGCAATTTGCATAAGAAATGGAGGAAAGATCTGACAATAACTTGGGAGAATAATGGAATCTAGTAAAGTTGTTTTTTAAGAATAGGGACACTTGGGGCAGCTAGGTGGCGCAGTGGATAGAGCAACAGCCCTGGAGTCAGGAGTACCTGAGTGCAAATCCGGCCTCAGACACTGAACACTTACTAGCTGTGTGACCCTGGGCAAGTCACTTAACCCCAATTGCCTCACTAAAAAAAAAAAAAAA
Organism: Dromiciops gliroides; assembly: GCF_019393635.1. NCBI lineage: Eukaryota > Metazoa > Chordata > Mammalia > Microbiotheria > Microbiotheriidae > Dromiciops > Dromiciops gliroides. Next base: position 275,341,480 of record NC_057863.1, on the reverse strand, counting down.
AGAATAGGGACACTTGTGCAATAAGGAAGTATGATGAAAACTAGGATAAGATACATACAATTGAATGATTTTTCAGTCACAACATATAAGCCTGCTTCTTACTGGTTCTAAACTCCCACCTCACCCCCACTCTGCCAGCCTTCTTTTTAACCTTAAGGGGAACTATATTCACACTAGATAATGGTTTATCTTTCTTGAAACCCTGCTTATAACTCTAATCTGATAATCTTCTTTTCAACAAACTCTCCTTCCAGGTTTCCTTTTTTTCTGAATAACATATCTCACCATCTTTGTCCTTTCCCTAATTTAATCCTTTGGCTATTAAGAATTTAGCTAGGGTTTACTTTGGAAAGGGGGATTGATTACAAGGCACATATAAATCAGGCAGTATGGTATTTCACTTCAGGGAATTATAAAAGATTAGATGACATGTTCCTTTCCCTCTAACTAACAGCTATAATCTAATTGGGAAAAGAGAGAGCCCCAAGCACCTAGACTGACTCCTTGTCATGGAAACACAAAGATGAAGTGCAAGTTTAAGAGCCTTAAACAGGTTGGACCTTTTTTGTAAATCTAGACAAACTGGAAACGTATTACGCCCAAAGGTCAAATATTTAGGGGAAAGTAACTTTTCCAAATGCCATTATTTTTTCTGGGTGGGGTTGGAGAGGCCAGGCAGGTAGGCAGGCAAGCTATTGAGGGTAAAAGTTGAATTGCAAGAATTGAAGAAGAGAGAAGGCTTTTCCCCAGTTTCTAGAGTAATATCTCTCTAAATCCTTGCTAAACCCAAGGATGGCATAGAGAACTATTTTAAGTAAGTAGGTTTTTATATACTGGTAAAGGGGAAAGGAAAGGCATTTGGGCTAGATGTTTAAGTAAAAGGTCAAGTCCCAAATGAAAGTTTGGATTTACAAATGATAATAATTTTCAACTCAATTTAGCAAATTTTGAATCCTGTAATTCAATTTGTAGTACTTTATAACTGTATTGCATCCCTAAAGTTCTTGATATAGCCTATATTTACCAAAAAATGCATTGTTTATGTAATGAGTTCTAAACATCATAATGACATCATCAATAGAGAATATCTGAGCTTTAGAGATCTCTAGTTAATCAAAAGTCATTCATTCATTCATTCAGTCAACAAGCATTGATTTAAATGTCTATGTGCCAGGCACTGTCCTAAGCACTGGGGGGGGGGAACAACACATGGCTTGCCCTCAGGAAGGTAACATTCTAAAGGGAGACAACATGTAAACAGGTACATTCAAGAGTAGATGGGGTAATTTCTGAACAGAAGAGCTTACATTTGAGGGTACTAAAAACAACTTCTTGCAGAAAGTGGGATTTGAGCTGAGAATCAGGGAAACATTTTCCCCCTGTATCCAGGGAATTTAAGTAGAGATGGGGGGGGGGAAGCATTCAAGGCATGGGGGTCCAAGGCATGGAGAGAGTGTCCTGTGTGAGGAGCAGCTAGCAGGTCAGTACAACTAGATTGTAGTTTGTGTGGAAGTGAAAAAATGTAAGAAAACTGAAAAGGCAGAAAGGGGTCAGATTTGGAAAAACTTTAAATCTTAAATAGAGGAGTTATATTTGATCCTGGATATAACAGAAATCCACTGGAGCTCACTGAGAAAGGAGTTGACATGGACTGACCCACATTTTAGAAAAATCACTGGGCAGCTAGGTGGCACAGTGGGTATAGCACTGGCCTTGGATTCAGGAGGACCAGTGTTCAAATCTGGCCTCAGACACTTGATACTTACTAGCTGTGTGACCCTGGGCAAGTCACTTAACCCTCATTGACCTGCCTCTCCCCCCCAATCACCTTGGCAGCTGAGTGGATGATGGATTGGAGTAGGGATAGACTTGAGGTAGAGACATCAATTAAAAGACTATAGTATAGGGATAGGTGATAAGCACTTGAACCCCTGTGGTAGCTGAGTGGAGAGAAAACATATATAGGAGAGATGTTTTGAAGACAGAAACCACAAACTTTTGCAATGAATCAAATACGTGGGGTAAGTTCAAATGAGGATTCAAGAGTGACACTGAAGTTGCATGCGACTGGAAGGATTATGGTGTCCTCAGCAGTAACAGGGAAGTTTGGAAGGAGGAAGCTTGGAGGGAAAGAATTAATTTTTTTAAAGGTCAAGACAACCCAGAGAAGAAAGAGTAAATATCCAGGAGACGGTAATCAACAGTATCAATTTCCTTAGAGAGGTCAAGAAGGATGAAAATTGGGGGCCGCTAGGTGGTGCAGTGGATAAAGTGCCAGCCCTGGATTCAGGAGGACCTGAGTTCAAATCTGGCCTCAGACACTTGACATTTACTAGTTGTGTGACCCTGGGGAAGTTACTTAACCCTCATTGCCCCAGCCCATCCCCCCCCCAAAAGGATGAAAATTGAGGAAAGCCTATCAGATTTAACAATAAATACATGACCATTGGTGACTTTTAAATGAGGAGATTCAATTGGATATGAGGAGTCAAAGATAACGGAGGGTGAGGACCAGGAAGACAACAAGGATATGTTCCTTTCCATGAAAACAGGGAAGTGCAGAAGAAGGATGGGGGGGGGGGCAGAGATTATGTTATTATTGAGTCATTTCAGTTCTGTCTGACTTGAGTGCTTTGCCTTTTCCTTCTTCAACTCATTTCATAGATTAGGAAACTGAAACAGACAGGGTTAAGTGACTTGTGCAGGGTCACACAACTAGTAAGTGTGAGGCAGGATTTGAACTCGGGAAGATATTTTTTTCCTGATTCTAAGTCCCGTATGCTATCCACTGTACCACTAAGCTGCCCTAAAGATAATATAATCAAAGCCTATATATGCCTGTTCATCCTATGTTACTTATTCTTTCCCCTTGAAAAATGGAGTATGTATGGGTAATGCATGCATATTATTCCCATTTTGCAGATAAAGAAACAGATTCAAAGGAAGTAAATTACTTTCTCATGGCCATATGGAGAATAAAATACCAGAACTGGGATAAAAACCCACATTTAAATTAATTTTTTTAAAAAATATTTTATTTTTCCCAAGTGTGTAAAAAAATTTCAACCTTTTTAAAAACAATTTTGATTTCCAAATTATCTCCCATCCTCCTTCTCCTCCCCCATAATTGAGAAGGCAAGCAATTTGATAAAAGTTATACATGTGGAGTCATTCAAAACATTCCATGGGGGCAGCTAGATGGCACAGTGGATAAAGCACCAGCCCTGGATTCAGGAGGACCTGAGTTCAAATCTGGCCTCAGACACTTGACACTTCCTAGCTGTGTGGCCTTGGGCAGGTCACTTAACCCCCAGTGCCCCACAAAAACAAAAACAAAAACAAAAATGGAAACAAACAAAAACCATATTCCATGTTTGTCATGTTGTAAGAGAAGAATATACAAAAAAATAAGGTAAAATGACAGTATGTTTCAATCTACATTCAGATTCCATCAGCTCTTTCTCTGGAGGTATATAGAATTTTTCATCATAAGTCCTTCAGAATTGTCTTGGATCATTGTATTGCTGACAACAGATAGACCATTTGAAGTTGATCATTATACAATATTCTCCTGATTCTGCTCATTCAAATCACATCTTAAATCCAAGTCTTTCTATCAGGCATATTGCCTGCTACCTATGGTTCCTTAACTGTCCTGCCCCCAAGATTTTAGTTTTTTTCAATCACTGGGGGATAGTTTAGTATTTTAGAATCTGTTTCATTTTAAAACAAACCAAAATAATGTATAGGTGTATTTCACTTAACATGAAACTAACACATAACATCTCAGACTTAGAGATGTTAAAAATTAGGGAGTAATTCTCCATATTATGAGCTAGAAACCATTTAATGAATCACCAAAATATTTTATTAAAAAGCAAGCTCTCATTTATTTAAAGAATGATTCCGTTTCTGAATAGATTTTAAAGGTACATAAGCCACCACATAAAGCAAGTTATATGTGCATTATGTAGGATCCTTCACAATGATTATTACTGGACACCAGACACCAGAACAATACAACACAATTATCATAGGACCAATGTGAGTGATTAGTAAGCAGAGCCATTAAATAAAGCTACAGCATTGGGTTTGTTTTTTTTTTTAATTCTATCAAAATGTTTTTATCAAACTTTTTACAAGAAGTATTTGGGCAGGGCTAAACATGGTGAGATTAACCATTTTTAAATTTTATTTTCTCTCCTCTTTGGAGAGAGGGCGGCAAGTATAGACTTTACTCTAGATTAGGCGTGGTGTTTGAGGAAACACAGATTATTAATTCCTCAAGAAGAGGCATTCTTTTACCTTTCTTTGTATCCTCTATGCTTAGCACAGTGCCTGGAACACAGTAGGTGCTTAATATTTATTGACTGATTCTACAGAGTTCCTTCCTTCACTCACTAAACTATTGTTTCAGAACCATGATGTGTAACAACGAGGTTTCTGAGCATGAAGAAATTCAACTTCAAGAGGGAAGTGTTGTTATCACTGGAAACAAATTTCTTCTTTTTTCATTTTAATAAACATTTTTATTTAAAAATTTGAGTTCCAAATACTATCCCTCCTTCCTTCTGTCCCCTCTCCCTAAGGCAGTAAGCAATCAGATATAGGTTTTACATGTGCAATTATGGAAAACATTACCATATTAGTCATTTTGTATAAGAAAACTCAAATAAAAGAAAATAATGAAAGTGAAAAATAGCATGCTTGTGTTCGATCAATGTCAATTCTTTCTTTGGAGGTGGATAGTATGCTTCATCATTAGTCCTTTGGGATTGTGTTGGAGCATTGTATTGCTGAGAATAGTTAAGTCATTAGCAGATATTCACCATTCAATATTGCTGTTGCTTTGTACAACTTTGCCCTGGTTCTGCTCATTTCACTCTGCATCAGTTCATGTAAGTCTTTCCAGGCCTTTCTGAAATCATCCTGCTTGTCATTTCTTATAGCACAATAATATTCCATTACAATCAAATACCACAGCTTGTTTAGCTATTCCCCAATTGAAGGGCATTCCTTTGATTGGAAGCAAATTTCTAAGGGGTTCTATTGATAGTTTTAATTTGGTTTCATGGGTAGTTGAGTGATAAGCCATAAACAGCTGAGGATGGATACTGAGGTCCATTGGTGTCTTCTCAATTCCAAAGGATGGAAGAAGGCCCCACCACATTGGCAGATTTATGGAAGAACATGAAAAGGTTGTACAAGTTGTGCTCTGAATTATTAAAGGAAATATCCAATTTGATGAGATCACAAACCAATCATTTTTTCAGATCATCTTTTTTTAAATGAGAATTTTTATTTCATCAGAGCAAGGAGTTGCCCAGCATCCTCCAGCAACACACATGAGCACCATTTCTGCCACTTATATTTATAGTGCTGGAGGGTTGTCTGGGGTGCAGAGAAGTTAGGGTCACATGAGTATCTGCCATAGGTGGGGCTTGACAGGCTCCAAGGCCACCTCTCTATCCACATTGCTACACAAACTTTCTATGAGATTAGGGCTGGGAGTAATTTTGGAGTCCAATCCTTTCATTTCACAGTTGACAAAATTTGGTTCTGGAGAAGTTGTGACTTCTTCAAGATCACAAAGGTAAAGTGGAAGAGGTGGGATTTGCACCTAGGTTCTCTGACAGTGGAAGTGTTGATACTGCCTCTCTACTATTTATCTCTGGCACATACAGCTTCTAAGGGCACTTGCTCTCAATAGGGCTTTTTTTTTTTTAACTTTAATAGAAATCTCTGGCTATGCCTTTTGTGTTCCTTATTTTACCCTTTATCCTCGTTTTAAACCCTCAACTCCATCTTCCAGGTGGCTTTTGTTGTTGTTGTTGTTGTTCAATTCCAGGATGTCTTCTAGCTTTTATTCAGTTTGGGTTGAACTCTTGGGCTTGAAAACCTAACTGACCTATAAAAGCAAATGACCTCTAGGATCATGGTGGAGAAGCCCATTTTGTCAGCCTAGGGTTCTTGGTTATGCCCAGCTACTGAGATTGGGGAGGGGAGCGCTGCCTCCTCCCTGCATCAGCTTCCCCCTGCGGTGTCCCCGGCGGGGGGTGGGGGGCTCAGGCTGGTGACATCACAAAGGGAACCCGCTCTTTGTGTAGACAAGAGGTCAAGCCAAGATCAAGGTTGGTTACGCTTGTTTAGGAGTCTCTCCCCTTTTCGGCCTTGCCCCCTGCCCTTTTCTCGTTCGGGCTCCCCGGCATGGCCCGCCGGGACCCCCTCCTGCCCTTTCCTTAAGCCGTTGCCTTGAAGCCCCGGCCCCAGCAGCCTCTGGCCAGGTTTCGCCAGGCTCTGGCCTTGAACGCTGGGCATGCTCAGTAACCAGGGCAAGGTGGTGCGTGCCAGGAGGAAGCTTCGCGCGGCTCCGGCCCACAGCCCCAGCCTCTCCTCCGCGCCTTCCCCCATGGGTCTTCCACGGGGCTCGCAGCAGCAGAAGCAGCGCCCGTCAGGCGTTTTAGGGGCCTGAGTGAGCCCGTCCCGCCGCCCCCCTCCCTATGACACGCGTGCCAGGTCCGGGGCTCCGCCGCCGCGCTGTGCGAGGGCAGGCTTTACCTGACACCCTGTTCCCCCTCAGCCCGCCACGCCCCTCCCTTCCTCCTCCGTCCCCTCTTGGCCAGTGGTGAGCGGGAGGAGCTCAGCGCGGGCGCCGCCCGGCTCAGGCTATAAGATCGAGGCGCGCGCGACGTCCCGGGGAAACCGCGAGGGGGCGAGGCGAGCGAGGTAGGCTGAAGCTCGGTCTGTGGCTAGGGAGGGCGGGAGCGTCAACCACATAACCCAGAGGACGAGGAGGCGGGGCGGGAGAGCCGAGCGGGCGAGCTCGAGCACCCCCTGGCGCGCCGGGTGGCTCAGGCAGGCAGCCGGCCAGCGCAGTGCAGCGCAGAGCCGAGCGGGCGAGCCCGAGCCGAGCCGAGCGGAGCCGAGCGCATCCCGGACCCCTGGCCACCGGCCCCAACCTCTTTCTCCCCTTCTATCCCTAGACCGAATCTCTCTGAGGAACCCACACAAGCGTGAGCATGGCGTCCTCGGCGAGGTCCACTCCCCCGACCTCCAGGAGGATTCGGGACGACATCAACCTCCCGACCAGCAAGTGCGACGTGGTCGTCGTAGGGGGAGGCATCTCAGGTCAGTGGGGCCGGGGCTTGGCGGCGGGGGTCGGAGGGTGGACCTCCGCGTATCCCCGCCTGTCTGTGTGCGCAGAGGCCTTTACTCCCCACTTTACGGAGGGGGAAACTAAGGCAGACAGCCCAGCACAGTGCTCAGGCACCATCTGGGGGCATGCAGGTTGTGGACCCCACACCAAGGAGATCTAGGAGTCATAGATTCAGGGCTAGAGGAGGCCTTGGAAAGGTTCTGTATCTCCTGAGGCCAACCCCACTCATTTTACAGATGAGGAAACTGAGGCAGGGTAGCCCTACACAGGGGTAGCACGTTGTGGACCCTACAATAACAAGATCTAGGGGTCACAGTTTGGGGCTGGCAAAGGGTCTTAGAGATCACAGATCATCATTTTAGGCCAACCCACTCATTTTACAGATGAAGAAACTGAGGCTCCGAGAGAGCGAGTCTTGGTCACACACTAAATGACCTAGTAAGCTGCAGAACTGGGATTTGAACCCAGTTGTTCTGACTCCAGCCGTCCTTGCTCCACATAGAGCTGTTGGAAGTGTCCCTTTGTGTGTGCCCTGTCACTTAGAGACCTGCAGCAGCCTAGTTAGATGTGTGCAACGGCATATTTACGTGTGTATAACACGTGTGTATGTGAGCAGCAACAGTTGGCCACATCTTGGGCCTGGGAATCCTGCAGTTTATATGAAAAGGAGCCCCAAAGGGTGTCAAGTTATGCAACTGCTTAGGCTTAGAGATGGGGAGTCTTACAGTTGCCCTCCTCTCTCCCCTTTATCGTTTTATTCCTGTTTTAAAAGGCTTCCTTGCATTCACTTCTCCCTCCTCTTCTGTGGCAAGAGTAAATATGAGGATGGGAAAGGAGAAGGGAAGTGATATTGTTAGGAAGGGCTCAACAGCATGGCTATCTTCTGGTCTGAATCTCTTTTTAGATCTCGCCCTAGGAGGAGGTTCAAACCTTTAAGAACAAGAAGCAGGGAGAATCTGGTCCCCCATTTTTAAGGGGCCGCTATTGTCTAGCTTCTGTTGCAGCTCCTTTCTTTACTTATCCCCCCTTAATTTAAGCGGCCTCAGGAAAGGAGATTATTTATTATGGAAACCCTGTAGAAGAGCTAGCAAAGGTCATGATATCAACAGGTATTTAGACTTGGACTTTTCTTAATTTGGATAACTTGTTCAAATGAGAAAGCACTCAGCACTGTTACAGGGTGTTTTCAGTATGACCTCTGAATTTACTTATAGTGTTTTCAGTAGAAGAAATCAAAATGCTTTTCATCTCAAAGATGAACATAACCTCAAAAGCTGGTTTTTTGGCCCCATTATCCTAATTGGACTGTCAATCCATGATGAAATACCTGTACTCAAAAATACGAAATGGGTCCTTAATCTCTTTGTTGGTTGGTCAGTGCGAAGGTGTGGATAGATACTCATCCATGCCTTCCAAGGCCCACAGCCCCATCTGCAGAACTTGGTATATGCCTTCCTTGATTTACCTGTATAGGATCTATTTTTTTTAAATGGCGGAGGCCTAGACAAGCCATCATTCTTTGTAATCCTTTGGGGAGAATCCCTGTACATACTCCCAAATTAATCACAGATAAAAATAGCCTTTTTTACTCAAATTGGAGATCACCTTACATCATCAGGGCTGAACTAACATGATATTAATGGACATGGTATAGTGTTGATGCTTTGTCAAAGACTTCAGAGGGTTTGGCTTTAGGGGAAGGTGAATATTGGCTCCTGTATTTGGAGAAAAAAAAGTAGCAAGTAGTATAGCATCTATATCCTTTCATCTGGGAAATTAGGGAAATAGGCCTTTTAGTGTAGTCTCCACAAAAAAAAAGAATACTTGTAGATTTTTGTAAAAAGATGTGGAATGGCACCTATAAGAATTTGTACCCTTTACTTACCACCAGCCAGTTCTTCATAATTCAAGCTTTGGTCCTTGGATTTGATATTTCTTTGGGAGTTCCTGTACCATCTCTAAGGATCTTGCCTCTAATTGTTTGATAACTTTTCTTTATTTCTCCTCATTTTCCTCCCTGACACCAAGCTATTATTAAATTTAAAAATACAGAGGAACTGGAAAGTTTTTTTTTTTTCTGCATAGCCATTTTATGTTCCCCCAAGGGATGGGTTTCTTGCCAACAGTGATGCTGGGTAGACCAAAGGCTTGGGCATTTTATCTTTTCTGATCTGCATTATGTGACTTGAAGTGGAGATATCGAAGGTGGAAAACTCTTCCAGAGTGGAACTAGAATATCTTTTGTAAGGTATTTCACTAATAATCCATGAGGATAAACTGGGTTTTATTGGCATCGAATCCATCACACCTGTTAATTCAAGAACAAATCTTTTCATTGCTAAGCAGTATCCCATGAGTTTTATGCATTACCCGAAATGCAATTAATTTAAGTCCCTGAGACATCACTTAGAAGCATTAACAGATGGATGCTTTTACAAATTGTCAGTTTGACAGTTTGTATATTTTGATAAATAAATGGATTTAACCTATGGGATTTTAAATTATTTTGAAATACTTTTTGGCTATACAAAATATATCCAGCAGTGATATCCTTATCTTTATTTTTTGTCATTGTAAACTAGAACTTTTACAGATAAGGAAACTGAGACTCAGACAAGCTTAATGACTTGTTCAAGGTCACACAGGTATAAGTAGCAGAGATGAGATATGTATCATAAACATTCCCCTTCCTTCCCACTAATTAAATAGTTTTATTCTGAATTGAGTGGGGGAAAAAATTTCCCAAAGGAAGTGGGTGAAGGCATTTTTTTGAGGGGAGTGGGCTGAGCCTAATTTCCTTTTTTTAATTTTTTTCCAAGTTGAATAATAATAGTTCAAAACATACTCTCTCAACTTTGAACTTTTGAACTCTGTTGAAGCTATAACATCACTGTTCACACTTCTTTTTTGAAGCTCCTCTTTTGGTTCTGTTTTTCTCCAACTCTACAGCTGGGCCTTTTCTGTTTCTTTGGTTGGAAACAGAAACAGTAGTTAGCCACTCCTATTCTTCCCACAGCCTAATTTTAGGCATTCCCAAGACTCTGATCCGTGGTCTTTGTTTCTCATTCTATATCCTCTTTCCAAGAAGATATGCCTTTTCATGGCTTTAGCTTCTGTTGATGACACTCAAATCAATATCTCTGGTCCTGTCTTGTGTATACAGCTGCCTTGGAGGCATATCTACTTGCATCTTTCTGGAGCACCTCAAATTTATGTTAGAAGACAAAACACATCTCTTCCTCACCGAAAAGGAGCAGTCCCTCCACCCAAGTTCCCATTATTTTTGTTTTTGTCAGTGACATTGCTGTGGCTATTAGTCACATAGACTTGTAAAACAAAGCAAATGTTCTCTTGTGGGAATTTAGATCTCTCTCTCCTCAAAAGGGGAGGACAACTGCAGAATGCAAAGGCCAGTTCTTGAGGCTTAAATCCCTCTTTCCTTAAAGGGAAGGAAATGAGAGGAAGATGATGCCTGTGAAATTAAAGAAAGGTTTTATTAAGCAGGGAAGAAAAAAAATTAACATGCAGTTGGGTATAGGTATGAATAGTATGCCAGGTAATGGATGGGGAAAATGTATACCTTTTAAACAAAGGAAGGTAAGGAATGGGGGGGGGGGCTTAGAAAGGAATGAGGTAGTGGACTCTGTTCCCAAGTAGAGGGAGAGTGAGAAATTCCAGGTGTCAAGGATGTGGCCTTTGATACACAAATCAGAAGGCATCTTTGGTGATAATCAGTTTATATAGTTCAGGGCTTGATTAAGGGTAACAGGGTAATTCTAAAGCCCCATAATCAAAGTTAAAGGAGTAGTTGGAGATAAGGTCTCCAAAAAGACCACAAACAGGATATATCCATAGTTGCATAACCTGCAGTCAGGTAAATCTTTGAAGATAGAAATGTCTCTTGAAGGTCCATAAACCACCAAATGGCTCAGGGTCTGCTGCAAAGCTGTATGAGCTTAATTGGCTTTAGAGATGCTGATTTTCTGTACATTCAGTTAGATTTACTCTCAGTCACTGCAAAGGATTGTTGGTATGTCAGTCAATGAAGCCAGTTCTCATACAGTTCTTCTAGTTACCTGCATAAGGGGGGGGGGGGAGAGGGGAGGGCAAGCAAAACAAGATAACCATTTTCACAGGCTTAATACCTTAAAGTCAGCTAATTTCCTTCTTAAGCCCAGTATTTAATGAGTCATGGAATTCTGTCATTTCTTCCTTTAAAATGTCTCATATTATTGCATTTTTTTTCTCAAAGCTCTCACCTTAAGCCAATCTCTTATTATTTCAGAATCTCCTAGCTGAACTCTGTGACTGCATGCAGCCTCATCCCATTACAACTCATCCTACCTGTTGTTCCCAGAGAAATTTGTTTTTAAACCTTTCCTTCATTATGTCACTCCTAGTGTCAGCTCTAGACACTTGAGGTTTTCAAGGCCATCCACAGTTTGGCTCCATTATAAAAATTTAATTAATTCAACCTTGTTTCTCAGTGCTTATCTCCATGGCACACTTTGCTCTGTCTAATCTGTTTATTCCTTCAAAAATCCACCATGCTTACTCCCACCTCCATGCCTTCACTCACATTTCCCTTGCCCTGGAATGCTCTTTTTCCTTTACCTAAAAATCAAATAATAGCTGACATTTTACCATTTATTTATGGTTTTTAAAATGGTGCACATATGTCATCTTATTTGTGCCTCTTATAGGTCGTAGGTGGCAAAGACTTTTTTTTTTAAGGGCCCATCACTGGGTTTTTTCAGTTCTTCAGAACTTATTTTCCTTTTAGTGATCCCATTTAAGCTGTTATATTGTCATTGCTCTATTGTTTGTTAGGTTCTGCTTCTTTCATCCCTTGTTACAGATCTTCCCCAATTTTTTAATTCCTTTTACTTGTCATTTCTTAGTGGACAATTAACATTCCACTGAATTAATATACCACTTTTTTCATTCATTCTCCAGTTGATGGGTAATCAATTTATTTCCAGTGCCTTGTTTCCAATGAAGTGCAGCTATGACTGTTCCAGACAATTTTTGTTTCTGTCTTTGAGTGCCTTGGGAGTATATGCCCAATACTGGGATTGCTGGGTTTCTTGTATAATTCTAAATTGAAATTCAGAATGGCTGTACCCAATGGTGTCTCTTCTAGTTGGTGTGTTAGCTTGCTTATCTTCCCACAGTCTCTCTAATACTGATCATTTCCATTTTTTGTCATCATTGTTGATTTGTTGAGTCTGAGGTAAAACTTCACAGTTGTTTTAGTCTATATTTCTTTTAATATTAATGATTTGGGAACATGATTTCATATTCTCATTTATATCAGTAAATAACTGTTGATTGCACATAGTTGGCAATATTGAGAATGCATTTAGACATATATGCATGTAACTCTTTCTTCTTCTTCCTTTCCCTATCCCTATTTCAACAGATCATATCAGGGTGACAGAAATTTCCAGGGAACCGTTTTCTCAATAATAAAATCCTTTCTCAAAAAACTCTGAATATACTGCAAATGTAATTTGTGTCTTAAAATTAATAAAATCTTTATGGTCTAACAGGATTTATTTTGTATTTCTGTGTATGTGATATTTATTAGATAATATATATTATAGAAAGTGTAAAAGTTTGAGTCCTGGTATTCTAGGAGTTGAATATATTAAACTCATAGCTTCTATGCAAACAGGAAAAGACATAATAACCTATGAGAGGGAGAATTTTTTATATTTGTAATTAATATTTTCATGCTTTTTATATTCGGGAGATCTGGATAGGGAAATGAAAGAAACTGAAGGAGAAAATTAGATATTTAGGAGTCTATTTTCCGTTGAATAATAGTCTCCCTGAATTATATGTATTGCAGTATCTCCATTTCTTTGTTGAATTTGACATCATTCTCTGTGGAGAATATCTTTCTAAATTATTTTTTCTTCTTAGATTTAAAGTACTTCAGTGATTGAATGCTTAATGCTAGATCATTTGTTGTTGTTTTGTGTAGAACTATCCTTAGCATGCTCTTGAGTAGCATTGTGATCTTAATTAGATTAAAAATCACATGAGAATAATTGAACTCAAACTACATTTTTTTGTTTTGTTTTGTGGGGCAATGAAGGTTAAGTGACTTGCCCAGGGTCACACAGCTAATAAGTGTCAAATGTCTGAGGTCGGATTTGAACTCAGGTCCTCCTGAATCCAGGGCCGGTGCTTTATCTACTTCGCCACCTAGCTGCCCCCTCAAACTACATTTTTAAAATGCTTACTATGTGCTTTGTTTTAGATACTGGTAAAGATATAAAGGCTCCACCCTCTTGGAATGTTCAATTTAACTGGAAGATAGGACAAATAAACAGCCAACCATAATAAATGATAAGTGCATAACAGAGATGCAAATAAAGTGCTATATGAAATTTGTAGAGGGAAAAGTCCTAACTGATAAAGGATCAGGGAAGGCTTTCTGATGGAGACATTCAAGTTGGGCTTTAAACTGTGATGTAGGGGGGCAGCTAGGTGGCGCAATGATAAAGCACTGGCCCTGGATTCAGGAGGACCAGAGTTCAAATATACACTCAGACATTTGACACTTACTGGCTGTGTGACCCTGGGCAAGTCACTTAACCCTCATTTCCCTGAAAAACAAAAAAACACAAAAACACAAAAACTGTAATGTAGGGCAATTGCTGATTTTGCTACTTGTTATTTGTATGACTCGACAAATTACTCCCTATCAGGACCTCAGTTTTTTCATGTGTATAATGAAGGGGCTAGACTAGATCACCTCATTCGCTAAGGTGCCTTCTAGCTGTACATTCTGTGACCAGATGTAAAAGAATTCAAAAAACGGGTAGAGAATACACTAAAGGAAGAAAGTAGAATGAGATTGTAACTGGAAGGGGGTCTTTTTTTTGGCCTTCACCCTGCATGTTCTCTAACCAAGTTCTCCTGTAGGAGGGATTGTTTACTGATCTTCTCTCCTGTAGCAGCAGTATCTTTCCTGATTAAAAATGGAATTGAGAACTTTCATTTGAAAGATCCTATGGAATATAACCAGATTTGTTATAATTTTGGATTCCAATTCCTACAAAACTACTAAACTCTTTACAATTGTTTTTTATTTTGTGTGTTGCTTTCTGTCATCCTTAACAACAATTAATTAATAATTAATTAACAATAGTTAATTTATTGAAAATTTATTTGTCTCTTACTCTCTTTAAATTGTGAACCAGTTAAATCCGTACATTTTTGGATAATTCCAGAGAAATACCTTGATCACTACCCTGCCTTTTCTATTCACAGGATCATAGATTTAGATTAGAGTTGGAAGGGACTTTAGTTCAACACCCTCATTTTACAGGATGAGACCAAGAACACACATCTAAAAAAGTAACAGAACTAGGATTCAGACCTAGTTCCATTTTAAAGTGAATATTAAAACTGTCTCTCCCCAGATGGCTGTTTACTTTCTCTACTACTTGTTTTGCTTTTGGTGACATACATTATAGAGAAAAGAACACTGTCTCTGCAGTCAGAGAGCCAGGATTCACATTCTACCTTAACAGCTACCTGGACTAGCACAGACATGACCAATGAATAAGAACCAGTAACTGGAGATTTTAAATTCTGAACCCACAAGCAAGAATTTTAGAAGGATCCCCACTTGTATCCATTATCAGTTGTAAAAGAAAGCAGATCTCCAGAGAAGGATCTCCTTTCTTTTTCCCTTCTCCTTGGGTCTCTGAGCAATACAAGGACTTCACATACATTTCTAATGAGGCAATGGAAGAGAGGGTAGAGTAGAAGGAATAATAGGCATATTATTATATAGGGGTCTTCAGTGTTTTATTGCTATTTTGTGTTTTCATTTCTATGCATGTCTTAGACTGTGAAAATTTTAATTTACAGACCTGGTAAAATTAAATAGGCCTGGATTTTTTTTGATCAGTTGTTTTTATGTTTTCTAAAGTGGAGCACAAAACAACCCAGTAACATTCCTGCCCAGTAAAGTAGCTCTGTAGTTTGCATAAACTTTCATAACAAAGCTAACTTCAGGAATAGGAAATCTAGCAGTGACATTTTGTGCTAGTTTGGCATTCTTGAGCATTTCAACACACATTTTTTTAAAAAAATTCTTATATCACTCTGTTTAAATTAAAAAAAAAATCCCCATATTTCATATATGCTTGATTATGTTTGTGAAGACCCTTTTATTAGGATTACTTCCCCCAGAGCTTATATAAATTTCAGTTTTAGTTTGTGGAATAGATATATACATACATTTATATATTCACATATGTACAAGTGTATATGTGTGGATACACATATATGAATATTATATGTGTGTATGAAGTTGTTATTCAGTCTTCATTCATGTCTGACTTTTTATGACCCCCATGGTCATGGCATGCCAGGCCCTTCCTACCTGCCGGGCTCATTTTCTGATATCATATCTTTTAGCATTTTAATGCCATCCATGGGGTTTTCTTGGCAAAGATGCTGGAGTGGTTTGCCACCAGTGGATCACCTTTTGTATATATGTGTATATACACATATATGAAAACTAAATTAAAATTTGGATTGGAGGGTAGATGTATTTGGATTGGAGTGTGTGTGTGTGTGTGTGTGTGTGTGTGTGTGTGTGTACACACATATTCAAATACAAATTTGAGTTTAATTAGAAGTCTCAAGTACCATATATTAGATGGATAATGATAAAGAAAAAAAGTTATAAGTATCGTAGTCTTATAACCACATTACCAGTCAGAAGGGAATTAGATTTGTTCTTTTTGACCCCTTTAAGAGGGCAGAACTTGTAGTAGTGAATGGAAATTAGAATTACGCAGAGAGGAATGGGTTTCCTCAGGAGGTATGGTGGGTTGCCCTCCACTGGAGGTCTTCAAATAGGAGCTTGTATATCCACTTACCATGAATATTTCAGTTCAGCTTAGTGAATCTGTAGTTTGTATCCTGCAGGCAAATGTGGTGTTTAAGTAATTGAGGATACATGCCACAAGCTTGTCTAGGATTGTGAAACTAACCCCACTGTCCCTAAATGTTTGTTGCATGAATTTCATATTAATAAAATAGTACTTGGAAGAAATAAAGTCAGAGAAACAGCAAACAAGCCACATTTTTCAGATGCTGCAAGTAACTTCAGATGAGGTGATTAAGAGCTATAACTGGGGGCAGCTAGATGGCACAGTGGATAGAGCAACGGCCCTGGATTCAGGAGTACCTGAGTTCAAATACAGCCTCAGACACTTGACACTTACTAGCTGTGTGACCCTGGGCAAGTCACTTAACCCTCATTGCCTGCAAAAAAAAAAAAAGAGCTATAACTAAATGTATGGGATAATTTTGTTTTATCCACCAAAAAGTTGGATTTTCTCCTTTAAATTTCCTCTCTGTCTGATCTTGGAACTGAAGCAGAGGAATAGAGAATATGATAGAATAGTAGGTAATAGTTTAGCATGGAACATCAAGTGTACAAAAGGGAATATGTGAAACAAAAAAGTATTAGGTAGAAACCAAATTATGGCACCTTAGGTGCTAGGCTAAGGAGGCTGTGTTTTTAATCCTGTAAGCCTCAGGAAGCCATTGAAAATTTTAAAGCAGAGGAGTGACAGGGGAACAACAGCAAGGCTTGTATTTATTAAATGCCTACCGTGTGTTCTGTCGTTGAGCTCCATGCTGGAGATGCAAAGAATGAAAAAATTACTACTCTCAGGGAGCTTACATTTTAACAGGAGGCAATAGGTACCTTTTAGGTTAAATGAAATAAATATAAAAGTGATGAATACAAGTATGTATACAAAGGACAGGTGGGTGCTGGTAGTTGAAGGGATCGAGGAAGGCTTTGTGCAGTATATGTTTTGCTTGAGCTGCCTCTAGAAGAAAGAGAGGGGTTGGATGGGAACAAAGAGATTGCAAGAATGCCTTTGCCTGTGGAAAAGGATAAATACATGAACTGAGGTGCCAAGTGGAAAGAATAGGAGGCTAGTCTGGGTGATCAGAGCATGTAGGATTCCTAGGGGTATATTGCTAAGTGAGGCTGAAGTAGGAAGTTCTGGAACCGGGTTGTAAAGAACATTAAAAACTAAATAGGAGAGTTTCATATTTTATCCTAGAGGCAATATGGATACACTCTTATTGGGTAGAGAGTGACATGGTCAGATCTGAACATAAGGGAAACCATTTTAGCAGCATTGTAGAGGATGGACTGGAGAGAGACTAGGTGAAAAGTGATGTCAGACACAACTGAATGAATGAACAAAGGGCAGCAGAAATAGCAAGATTTTGCAACTTAATGTTTTGTTGTTCATTCTTCATTTTTTGAAGAGGACCAGTGACTTCTGTTGTGTATGTTGGGTGAGGAAAAGGGAGGAGTTAATTCCAAAGCTATGGACCTGGGAGATGGGAACAATATTGACGGCTTTTACAGAAATAGGGAAGTTTCGAAGGTAGATTATTATGGGAAGCAAGAGAATGAGTTCTCCTTTGGATATGTGGTGTTTGATATGCCACTAAGACATTTAGTTTGAAATATCTAATAGGTAATTGAACATATGTATGCTAAAGGCAAATTAATTTGGCAGTTTGAGAAGGATGAATCAGAGAGAAGAGGAAAGCGGAAGCAGGAAGACTATTTAGAGGCTATTAAAATAATTTAGGTGGCAGGTGTTACAGGCCCAAACTGTTAGAGTAGCAGTGTTAAATAGAAAGGAGGGGATAGTTTTAAGAAATACTATAGGCATAGTCAACACACAGGGTAACTTAATTAGGAATTCTCTATTTCTCTAAACACAAAAGAGTCAAAGAAAACCTGTGCCTTTCCCCCCCTAGAATCTAATTTCCTTCTCTTGCCAGCATTTAACAGTTACATATTTCAAGCCTGAGGATATTCTAACTATATTTTGGGGCTAGATCATTCCTGAAGCCCAAGCTGTCAGATTATGCAAGGCTCTTCTTTTGGATCTTTCAGAATGATGCTAATAGTCAACTCTAAGGAAATCTTAGGCTCTCAGTTCACTTTTCTGTTTTCATCTTCCCAGGATCACATGGAATTATTTTGATATGAAAAGTCTCCATTTTTTGTTTTTGCTGAGCTAAAGTAAACAAAGATTTGTTTATATCATTTCAAATTGATAAGCAGAGATAAATGGAGTTAATATACATTTTAAAGCAAGATGACAATCTTTGAGAATTGAAATTACATTGTCCATGAGACCACAGAGAATTTGAAGGCTAGAAGGGACCTAGAGATCATTTAAGCCACTTACAATTCTCCTCACTCCCTCCCCCCTTTTTTTTAAATAGATGAAGAGATTGAGATCCTCAGAAAAGTGAAATGACTTGAACCAGATCCCAGAGCTGAGGCCAGAGTCACTGTTATGATTCCCAGTTAAATATTTTTCAATTATATTGCTTCTTTGACTCTGATGGAGACAGAAAAGCATAGTGGATCATAGAAAACAGATCTTGAAGCTATGAGGACCTGGGATCAAATTCTCCTCCTGCTTCATGCTCGTTGTTCTGGAGCTGGGCTTTCATCCCTGATTGCTCTAGACAATTCCCTGACACTCTTAAGTTTTAGAAAAGGAGCTGATGTGTATTTTGTAGAGCAGTTTTCCTTTCTGGGGATATCCCTGTATCACTGGAGTCCCAGATCTGGTCCCTGTCCTTATAAATGACTGTGTAGACTGTTGGTGTGCTCTATATGGATTTATACCTTGAGCCTGAATGGTTCTTTTTTCTGTTCTCTGACTTGGGAACTATACATAGATGCAGCAAGTTTGTAAGTACTTCTTGAAGGAATTAATGGGATCATAAGATTTAGGCATAACTAGGTGTTGCAGTCAATAGAATGCTGAACCTGGAATCAAGAAGACTTGAGTTCAGATGAAGCCTTATGGACTTATTAACTGTGTGGCCCTGGACAAGTCACCTGTCCTCTGTTTGCCGTACTTGCCTCAACTGTAAAGTGGGGATAATAATAGTACCTACCTGCCAGGGTTGTTGTGAGGATCAAATGAGATAATAGCTGTAAAATGCTTAGCACAGTGCCTGCCACATAGTAAGTTCTATATAAATATTAGTTACTATTATGTTATTATAACGACAAGAAACCTTGTAGGAAACCAAAGCCCAGAAAGATTATGTGTTCAAGACCACAATAATAGTAAGTTGTAGAATTTGTGTTTGAACTCAGTTCAGTCCTATTTATTTTTCACTATATCTCTTGGGATAAAATATTAAATGTGGAGAAATTATAACATGGAATGATGCTGCTTTTTGAATTTTTTGATGAAACAATATATGATATTAGAAAAAACTTCATTTACACAAGTAGAATTAATATTCCTTTTCTCAAATGTATCCTTAAATGGTTAGGATGATATATGGGATTTCAAAAATAAATATGATTTAAATTATCCTCTATTTATAATAACAGTTACCTTTCTGAAATCCAAAACTAGATCTTTTGACTCCATTATGCTTTTGAATATACACACATACAATATGTACATATACACGTATATATTTATAGTTAAATAATTTCAAACACTTGGGTATAAGGAATATATTTTATACATTTCATTGAGTATTGTGAAATCTTAAAAACTAAAAGAAATGCCACTTGAGAGATTGATAATAATACTGAGAGAGGAGGCTTTCCTGGAATTTTGCTGTAACATCCCTGTGGTGGTATGGAATTCAATCTGAATCCGGCCTGAACCCTATACTCTTAATTCTAGTCAATTCAGCATATATTTATCAAATACATACTATGTGTAAGATACTATGTTAGGAACTAGATATGACAAGATGAAAAATTACAGTCCCAGCTCTTAAAGAACTTGCAATATGTGGGGGAGAACATGGCAGATAGACAAGTATAGCACAAAGTAGGGTGTAATGGGAGAAAAGGAGAGATATTCAGCAAAAGTGAAAATTTGAGGAGATAGAGAACATTTCAGTGTGACAGATAAAGGTGTGCATCCTGAAAAAGGTAAAACCAGACATGACCTTAGAAAGAGAAGGATTTTGACAGGGGAAGAAGAGGAGGTATATATTTGAGAAATTTAATTTTATTCTCTATAAAGTATTCAAAGAAAAATGAGGGGTTTTTTGAGCAGGAGAGTAGAGTCAGATCTCTGTGTTAAAAAAGATTATATTGGCAGCTGTGTAATGGATGACTATAGATAGGATGCACAGTTAGGAGGCTATTACAGTAATAATAAGACATAATGTGACAAAACTAGGGAGGGAAAAAAGGTATAAACTGAGTGAGAAAAGAACGGATTTGAGAAAGATGCAAAGGCAAGGTATTTTGGATTTGGACATTGCCCACATATGGCCTTTGAGGGAAAGGGAAAAGTCAAGTATGACTAGTAGTTTTCAGCATGAGTGACTAGGAGAATGGTAGAATTTATTAATGAAGTCAATATAATACTTTGAAAATCTATAACAATTCCGTGGTATAGATGTTGAAAATAGCATTGTAGAAAGAACCAATGGGCTCCTACTGTGACATTTTTGTAAAATGGGGCGAAACAATGAATTATAGAGTGATGACCATTCTTAGACCAATTCCTCAGATTAAGTGAAGATGAGGACTAAATAGTAATGAAATCAGTTGGGCCTGTCTAAACAACCAGTGTGTAATTCATGCAAAATAAAGCCAATCATTAACTTTCTTCTTGGTATTATTTGAAGTAAAAATGAATCCTGAGCCTAGATTGTCATTGGAATGTTTTAAAAAAGGGATGTTGTGCCTGTGAAAAGAAATAAAGCATATACATATAGGTTTATCTTGGTGTATGTGAGCTTCCTATGCACAGGTAGATATTACAGTATAGAAGCACTCGAATTATTGGCACATTTTTGGTTCTCATTACAGAAAAGGTAAATCAGCTGACTAGCTGCCAATTTTAAGTTAACATGAAGTTTCACATGGTTTGGTCCCCATGCCTTGCATCTTGTCCTAATTAGTTGAGACATATGTACATCATAATTGGTTGCAACTAGTTGATGCTCTCTTCATACTTCAATTTTGTTTTTTTCTGGGATTGTTATTGTCTTATGTAAATACCCCTATTACTCTTAGCTAGATTATCCTAGTTTTGTGAAAGATGAATAGCACTTTTTAAAAAATCAAAGTGACAAATGTTTTCTATCTCATCATTGTTTTTCTATTTCTTCCTTTGACTCTCCTGGTTTGCTTTCTCCTATGTGATCATTCTTTCCTAGTCATCTTTACTGAATCACCTTCCTTAATGTGAGTGTTCTTCATTGCTTTGGCTTGGGTCCTCTTTTCTTTTCTCTCTGCACTCTATCTCGACCTCATCCACTTCCATTGGTTCAAATAATATCTCTATGCAAATGATTCTCTAATTCAGATATAAAAATTAGAATCATTCTTATAACCAGGAACACCCTTTTCCTCTCCCTTAAGGGGCCTATCTGCTTTGGACCCAGGTATGTGGTCTAGACAGGGTTCAGACCACCTAGAAGAAAGGTCAGACTCCTTTTCTTGTACTTTGGCTGATTATATCCCCTATTCTTGTATTCTCAAGGAATACAATTTCTATTCACTTAACGTGAATAGGAAGGCACTCAGTGTATAGTATAAGTCAGATATGTAACAGATTTCCTACAAAGAAATACTTAAATATAAAAAAAACTCTCACAGGTTTATATTTAATAAGGAGTTAAACCTAGTGTTAGTAATAACTATTCATATTCTCTTCGGAGGGTTGAGACTTAAACCTCTAAATGAAGAAGTTTGCAGGATTGCTGAATTTTATTTCACTTTGGCTCTCCACTCCCCCCATAAGGTAGATATCTTCTGGCCAAAGATTTGTGTCATTTTTCAGCTGGTAATATTTTTTTCTTCAAGAGTATAAATAGAAAGATCTCTTGGCACTAAGCAACTTTGGTCTGTGGACACAATGACGTTGTTACAAGACTGTATGTGTGTGTTCATTTCTGGGTTGCTGTTCAGTCACCTCTAACCATATAAAGAAATGCAAAGTAAAAGAGGCAGCTGGGGCCTCAGTGCCAGGGTCAGATCTTCTGTCTTATGGTCTATTCTAAATGCTAAATGGTCACATTTATGCCAGTTTGGGAGGAAGGGTACCAATATTCTTTCCCTTGCCCACCTATTGATAGATTGCAGTAGTCTTAGTACTATTCTGGAACTAAGAAGATAAAAAAAAAACTGAGGGCAGTTCAATCAGTCAATCAATAAGGTGCTTCTTTCTTATAAAAGTCCACTGAGTCATTGGCACATCCTGCTCAGTGGCTGGTAAGAGGATTGCTTTATTATCTCTAAAGTACCTTAGTACTTCAGTTCTGATTTATATATGACCTGTGGAATCAGGCAGAGAAACTCTGCCTATGCCCCATGGGATGGTCCTTTAAACATATATCCAGCCTTAATTTTTCTCTTGATTTCTATTCTCACGTTGTTAGCTCACTTCTGTAAACTCAGATATCCTTCAGGCAAATCAAACTTAATATGTCCAGAATAGAACTTTTTATATCCTCTACCCTAAAAATAAACCTGCCCTTTCTCCAAACTTCTCCATTTCTTTTTGAGGAATCAGGATTGTCCTAGTCACCCAACCCTGTAACTTTTGAGTACTCCATGACTCTTCACTCCCACTTGCTTCCAAAACCAAGTCACTTGTTAAGTCCTAATAATTCTATTTCCTGATACCTCTTGTATCTTTCTTATCACTTCCCTAGATGAGTATCCCATCATCTCTTGCCTAGATTACGCTATAAGGTTCCTAATTGATTTCCCTGTTTCCTGTTTGTCTTCTCTTTAATCTCTTCCACAGATGCCAAGTATTCAAAATGAACTTGTTTAACCAGATTACTACTCTCTTCAGAATCTTCAGTGACTCCCAGTGGTTGCTAGGGTGAATTATAAATTCCTAATGAGTCATCTGTAAGGTCCTTCACAATATAGTTTTTATTTTTCTAGAATATGAGTGATAATGATGAGTTCTCTGAGAGATTGAATGTCAAGGGGAGAAAAGGTGCAGAAACCAGAGTTTCGGAAGCCACTGGGTGAAAGAAGGAAGACAAATCTGCAAAAAATACAAAGATGAAATTAGAAAGAGAGGGCATTTGTATTTATTGGCTTCCAGATTTTTAAAATCTTGTACAGTTAAAAGGGGAACTAGGTGGCACTGTGGATAGAATGCTGGGCTTGGAGTCAGGAAGACTCATATTCCTAAATTCAAATCTGGCCTCAGACACTTAATAACTATGTGACCCTGGGCAAAGTCACTTAACCCTATTTGCCTTAGTTTTCTCATCTGTAAAATGAGTTGGAGATGTAAATGGCAAACCACTCAATTAAGCCAAGAAAAATGCAAATGGGGTCCTGGAGAGCTGGACACAAACTGAAAAACAACTGAACAACATTTTAAGACTCTATGTATACTTGGAGGGAAGTTTATTGTTAATAATGAATATAAATATTAAAATAATCTTTGACTTTTTCCCCAACTTAGATGTGATGAGGTCATCATAGTTTGATGACCTCATAAATATGGATAATGAATGAGGAATAGGAATAGAAGTGTCATTTCTGTCATTTTCTTGTTTGTGCTTATATCACTTGACATCTTAAATTCATGATTTCTTTGCAGGACTCTTAAAATGATTGCACTTTTTGTAAGAATTATTTTAGTTAAGCATCTTGAATCCATATTTTCTTTGAAGGAATTTTAAAGTTGTGTCTTTTTTATTGTGAAGGTTAGTAAGTTAAGTTAAAATAGATAATATTATCCACAAATCCACTTAACTGGGCATATGTAAATTAAAGTATGTCACAAGACAATGAAAATGAATCAGTATTATGGCCTGTCAACCTCTCCATTATAGAACTCACATTCTTTCCTTAGGATATCTTGTGTACTGAATGTGACACATGACTATCTGACATGTGGATCGAATATCAATTTATATTAAATATTAGAAAACTTTAAATTCTTTTTTTAGATTAAAAATGAATATAAATAGAAATTCTAATGTTTTCTTTCCATAAACCCCAATTTTGGAGACTCCTGGTTTAAAAGAATGTGATGGGTAACCTTAGAAACAAGCACAATGGACTTTTTGTGTGTTGAAGCCAGATGTCTAGGGGTTAATATGTGAGTAATGACAGTGGAATCAACAGGCTTATCAATGATTTAGAGTTGAGTGAAAGAGAGACTTGAAGGCACCAGAGACAGGGAAAAGATGTGTGGGACCCTGAGTCCCAAGAAGAAATGATGAGCTTTAGATCACAAGTGAATGACTTATTTAGAAAGTAAAGGACCATCTCTGCCTCAGAGACTATACTGTTTATTCACTTAATCCTTATGCTGCTCTGGTTTTGTGCATTTAATAATTATATATCACTTGCTTATGTGACAACAACAATTTTTAGGTTTAAACAACGCAAAATCAATTGGGATACAGTTTTCTTAAACAGTGTCTGTAGCTAGAGCTTTGTTTGCAGTTACCATGGCAACTTCTATGTCACCTATATTAATCATCTTGCCCTGATTATGCTGCTGCAATAACAAATAGACTTGTCTGAAATCTCAAACAAGTATTTTAAAAATAGACTTTATTTTGTTACATTAACTAAAATATTGTCCTTCCCTTCCTCCCCCCTACTGTGAAAACCACAAAATTAAATAAAAAGTCCAAAGGAGAGAATTTTATTCTTAAAATTATTGCTATTTGAAGGTAGGCTCATGTTTCTTGGAGGCCTCTCTCAACCTATTGTCGGTGTTTGCATCTGAAACATACTTATAGAAACCTGCAGTTATAGCAGGAATAGTCTGGGCTTCTTTTTTATTTTTTTAATAAAGAGCTATCTCATAGGTCAGCCATTGGCCTAAAAGGATACATATAATAAATGCAAAGCTTTAATTTTAAGTCATTCTAGAAATTTCTTGGGAATTCAATATTATTGCCTAACAACATACTGAAAAAAATCTATTGTGTGTATGTATGTATGTGTACATATATACATGTCTATATGGGAATAGGAACTAGACTTGTGATTTTACTGAATTCTTTTTGTTTGTTTTTTGGTGGGGCAATGAGGGTTAAGTGACTTGCCAAGGGTCACACAGCTAGTATCAATTGTCTGAGGCTAGATTTGAACTCAGGTCCTCCTGAATCCAGGGCCAGTGCTTTATCCACTATGCCATCTAGCTGCCCCAGATTTTATTGAATTCTTAGGGAATTCTCAGGTAGAGAAATCCCCTCTGTCAGTGGAGATCTGCATATTCTCTGCAAGTTAGAGTCTTAGAGAGTTGCCTAGAGCACAAAGTTATTGAATGTCTTAACATCTAATGTGGGTCAAAGGTAGAAATTGAACCCAGATCTTCCCATATCTGGGACTAGAGTCATTTCTCTAGCCATTTTACCAAGCTGCTGTCACACACAGAACTTTGTAATATATATGTGTGTGTGTGTGTGTGTGTGTGTGTGTGTGTGTGTGTGTGTGTGTGTGTGTGTGTGTATGCATGTATGTATATGTATTTGTGTGTGTGTGTGTGTGTGTATATATATATATATGTATACACATTTAAACAGGCTGTCTAAAAAGTCTTAGTTTGGTTTTAAATTTTAATAGTTTAAGCTGAATTATGACTTCTTGAAACCCCCTATATTTACATAAATATTTATGTGTGATGCCAAGGAATTCTGTGGAATTTTAGAAATGGTTTAGACAATCTTGTGGCATGCAAAAATTGCTTGAATAATGGTTAAAGTGTGATTACAAGAAAACTGAAATTCAGGCATGTTGTTGATCTTATGAATAAATGGTTTATGACACAGTGTTTGGTTGCATTTTTAAAATGTGGTGTCTCAAATGGATGTATTCATTCCTGAGATGTTTTCATTGCAAAAGAGGAAACAGTGGTAAGAGTATTGATCTGGGATTCAGAAAACCAAAGTTCTAGTCCCAGAATTGACATTTACTACAGTGTGTGAAGCTGGGCAAGTCTCCTTTCTTCATTGAGGCTTATCGTAGGCAGTTAGGTGGTATAGTGTTTAGAGTACTGGACCTGGTGTCAGGAAAACCTGAGTTCAATTTCAGCCACAGACACTTAATTTGACCATAGGTGAATCACTTAACCTCTATTTGCCTCAGCCTTCTCCTCTGTAAAATGGGGATAATAATAGCACCTACTTCTCTGGGTAGTTATGAGGATCAAATGAAATATTTGTAAAGCACTTTACAGACCCTGAAGAATCACACAAATACATAAATAAATAAATGAACTATTATTACTATTTTCATCATCTGCAAAATAATATTTGCACTCTTCATCAGATAGCTTGTTGTGCTCCTTTCCTTTAAATCTGTGATCCTGATGTTTTAGAGTTTAAAAAAATACCTTTATTTGTAAACTCTAAAGTACTAGATTAGCAGTAATTTTGGGGTTAGAAGGGCTCTTAGAGGTTATCCATTCCAAACTGCTCATTTTATGATGAGGGAACTGGAGCCCATGGAGGTAAAGGGACTTTTCCAATATCCCACAAGTAGTATGGGGCCAGGCTAGAATTAATACTCAGGTCATCTGACTCTAAACTGGGCTGACGATATGATGGGAAAGAAAATCCAAATGAATGAAAATTACTTTCAAAAGTTCTTCCTGAGGATGTGGGCAATTATAACAGGAAGAGTTTTTTTAAAAATCCAAATATCATACCATTGAGCTTGCTGTCACCCATAATGATCCTCTTCTTCTCTGCAGGCTTTACCAGGGTTGATATCTCCTCTTCTTGATATTCTATGCTGGGTTTCTTAGAACCTAGCTACTCTTCTCAGCCTCCTTTTCTGACTCTTCATCTAAGTCATACCCACTGACTTTGGGTGTTCACAAAAGCTCTTCCCTTGGTTCTTTTCTCATCTTTCTTTATATTACAGGCTGTTCCAGAGTTCTTAGTGCAGTTTTAGTGTGTGAAGACTTGGGATATCCTGGATTTCACTTGGCAATCTCAACAGCTCCCATAGGTTAAATTGTCATGTCTATGAAGATAAATCTCTATTTCTTCATCCCCAACCTATCTCCTGACCTGTATGGTGACTCCAACTACCTAATCAACATCTTGAATTGTATATCCCATGCATAGCTCAAACTTGAAATGTACAAAACTGAACTCATTATCTTTCTCCCCAAACATCTCTTCTTTCTAACTTCCCTATTGTCAGGGCTCACCATTTAGCTATCAAACAGAGTTCCTCACTCTCCCACTCCATATTTCCAATCAATTGCCACATCCTGCTGTTGTACACCCCTTTCTGTCCTCTTGACACTGCTACCACCCTGGTTCAGTCTCTTATCACCCTATGCCTAGAGTATTGTAATAGCCTTCTGCTTGCTCTCCCTGCCTCAAGTCTCTTCTCTTTTTAGCCCATCCTTTGCTCAGCTGTCAACTTTGATCTTCCTAAAGCATAGGTCTGACCACGTCACTACCTATTCAGTAAAGTCCCTGTTGCTTTCAGGACCAAATATAAAATCCTCTATAGGGCTTTTAAATCCCTTCATCAGTTGTCCTTCTCCTACCTTTCAGCCTTGTTACACCTTTTTCCTCTCCATGTTCTCTTATGATTCAGTGATACTGGCTGCCTTGCTATTCCTCACACAGGACACTCCATCTCCTGATTGCATTTT
This sequence comes from Dromiciops gliroides, assembly GCF_019393635.1. NCBI lineage: Eukaryota > Metazoa > Chordata > Mammalia > Microbiotheria > Microbiotheriidae > Dromiciops > Dromiciops gliroides. The sequence continues at coordinate 275,313,640 of NC_057863.1, read as the reverse complement.
TACTGGGCTGTCCCTCATGCCTCATGTTCGCTCCCTCCTCATCTCTGCTTCTTGGCCTCCCTGGCTCCCTTCAAATCTCAGCTAAAATCCCATCTTCTGAAAGAAGCCTTTCCCAGTCTTCCTTAATCTTAGTGCCTTACCCCTAAGACAACCCTAGTTTATCCTGTATAAATTTCTTTATACATAGTTATTCACATACTCTCTCTTCCATTAGACTATGTATGAACCCCTTGAAAGCAAGGAGGTACTATTTTTTGCCTTTCTTTGTATTCCCAGCACTTTGCACAGTGCCTGGTACTTAGAAGGTACTTCATGAATGCTTATTGACTTGTTACATTATTTTTTTCCTAACCTATTTATTCTAGGCCATTCCCTGGTGTTTTGTAGAATTTGGCTTATAATTAAGAAATGAGATTTAGGGAGCCCTGCAGTTAGCTGGGTAGCTGGATGACACAGTGGATAAAGGACTGGGCCTGGAGACAGGAAGACCTGAGTTCAAATCTGGCCTCAGACATTTACTAGCAGTGTAACCCTGGGCAAGTCACTTAACCCTATTTGTCTCAGTTTCCTCATCTGCAAAGTGAGTTGTTTTAATGGAAATTTCTCAAAAAATTATATACTTCTGCCTTTTTAAAGCAGAGGCCACAGAATGTAGCTTAACATTTATTGATTGTTCAGTATTGTCAGTAAGCATGTAGATAACATGTTTTAGGTTACTCTCTTTTTCTGCCATCTTTTTCTGCAAGTCATGTGACATTGAAAGTCTCTTGACTTTTCTGGACCTCAGTTTCCTCATTTGTGAAATGAAGGGGTTGGACTAAATTTCCAGCGGTAAGTTCTTTCTCCCTCACCTTCCTTTTATGTCAGGTCATCTGTTATCACTTTGGTAGATGTCATAGAGCTGGTTTCTACATGGCTGTGACTCCTACTCCACTTCCACTGGCTGATTATGGGAAACCAGTTCACCAAGATTGCTGAGACTGTGATATTAAGCATTGAGTGGTATTTTTCCTCTAAAGGGTGAGCAAAGCATGTCCTGAGGACCAAATAATGCCCACTGCCTGCTTTTTGTATATATGGACTGCTAGCTAGGAAAATGTTTCACATTTTTAAATGCCCAACTTTATTTAAAGATGTAAAAACCATAGCTTTCAGGTCATATAAAAGCAGGCAGCAGATGGGATTTGACCCTGGGCTATAGTTTGAAGGCTCTTGCTGTAAGAGAATGAATGAATGAATGAATGAATGAATGAATGAAGCATTGATTAAACACTTAATGTTGGGGATACAAATAGAAAAGTAAAATAGCCCTACTTTCAAGGAAAACATGGAATAGTTCATCTGCAAGTCAGATGGAAAGATCTGGTTGTCCTTATGGTGCAGAGGTAAAGTAGCTGGTGATGCCTCTTCATTTGTCCTGATCAAATCATATCAGTGTCTGCTGTTGAACCATTCAGTAGTACTAAAGACAGACAATTGTGACAAGAATTTGCTTTTCTGTGTCTTCAGTAGATGTGGCTGTTGCACCTGCAGGAACATTTGCAGGCTGCATCTCCCAGGGGTAGCTTTCCAGGAAAAAAGAATTTAAACTTTTTGTTCTTCATCATCTTTATCTTTAAAATTATGCCAAAGTGAGGTCAGCCTCTCTGCAGCAGGGTCATCTCAGCTCTTATTGGTAAAATATCAGGACATCTGATCTAGATGGGCTCTTACAGAAAACTCACAATTTTGTAGGAGTCTGAAGACCATTTATAAACATGGTACATGTAATGCATAGGGCACGTACTGCCTTAATAAATCTGTTATGGAGTATTATATGCAATAGCATACAGATGAACCTAATGAATAACACCTGTAGTATTCTTCTGAGACCTAAAGAATTGTGAATTGAGGTTCAAACATCTACCATAGTTTTAATTAGCTTTCGTTTTTGGTAATCCAAGCCTCTCTTTTCTATGCCATTGAATAGTATGAAATATAAAATCCTATTCCAGTGCCACTTCATCATGTAGAGGTGACCCTGGGTTATCAGCAGCTATAGCCAGTTCACAAGTTTGGTCCTTCCAAACTAGCAAAACTTTGAGTATGTCCCTAGTAACAAACTTATTTATCCATCATCTGGAGTACAGTCTAGGCCAGTAGAGTCAAACTCAAATAGAAGGGATCCTTGTGGTAGCATATTGAATTGGAAAACCATAAATTAACATTGTCTTTATTTTATTGTATTTTGATTTGTTCTGTCAAACATTTCCCAATTTACATTTTAATCTGGTTCTGGCCAAAACAATCTGAGTTTTTCTGGAGTTGAGTTTGGCCCCTCTGGGGGTCTTGACTAGTCAAGTCACTGCAAAGAAAAACCTCCAAAAAGTAAAGCCTATTATAGTTTCTAGTGTATTTGGCATTATTTGGCCTAGATTTATACAGTTCATTAATCTCTTTTAATTATCTTTCAGTTTCTCTCTCACTCAAAGTAGTAGTAGCAGCAGCAGCAGCAGCTTATTATCTTTTAAATATCGTCTTAAGGTTTACAAAGTGATTTACAATTATTATCCCATTTAATTCTTTAAACTACCCTGTTATATATTATCCCCATTTTATAGATGAGGAAATTGAGGCAGGAAGAGTTTGTCTCTTAACTTGCTGAGAATCACACAGATAATAAATGCCAAGGTTAGATTTGAACCCAAGTTTTCCTAATTCCAGATCTAGTGCTCTACCCACTTGTACTACTTAGCTGCCTAAATTGATAGCCTTTTTTTTTGTGTGTGTGTGTGTGGGGTTCCTATGATTTAATCAGTGTCAGAAAATTCCTTATGTAGAAACACCCTTCATAAGGTGCAAATTAGAAAATCATTTGTAACTTTCATTATTTGTTGCTTGGATATGCCTGCCCATGATCACAAAGCCATTATCTGTAGAACCTGAACCCAGTTCTTCCTGCCTCTAAGAGCAGTTCTCTCTCCATACACCATGCTGCCTATCATTCTATCGCCTGTAAAATTTCATCTCTTTTATTAGGATTTTCAAGCAGTTAATTGACTAGTATTTGCTTGGTGCTATAGGTAGTACAGAAATCAACTGATCTGTTAAGCCCCTACTATCTGCCTTCTAGCTAGCATACAAAAGTCTGGGAATACAAGTCCCTAAAATGAAACAATTCCTTCTTGCAATGTGCTTATATTTAAAATGGAATAGATTATATGTGTGTATACACACATATATGTATATATACTATATATAATATATTTAAACTGCATAAAAATAAAGTCATTAAGTACAAATATATATAAAGTAGTTAAATACAATTTAGGAGGGAAGAAACTAGCAACGGAGGGAATCAAGAAAGGCTGTTATATATGGTTCATATCCTTATAGTACCTAATACATACTTAGAAAAAAGATGAATGTGTTAAACATTTAGCAGATAATATAACAAACTATGTGTGTAGGTGGTAAATTAGATTCTGTAGACACTAAGTGCCTTATGTCAACAAGGCCTAGAGTAACTAAGGACTACTTCTAAGGACATACCTTTTGTGGGAAAATAGTGATATGTATATAGTTGTGGTAGATATTTTTACAAGTAGATGTAGAATTGATTTAAAAATTCAGATACATATCTAAAGGAAATAATTTTAAAACATGTTAATATTATATGTATATGTACATATATATGCATAATTATGTATATGTACCTATGTACATATGTATGTGTTATGTAGAGAGAGGGAGAGAAGAGAGACCTAAACCTAGATGGAGACTAGACCTAGTTTGGAATCTCCTTATATCAGGTAGAATAATGGTTCAGCATTTACTTAAGCATAACTTTCTCCCTCTCTTTTTTTTTCTCTTAGGTCTGTCTGCTGCCAAACTGTTGGCAGAATATGAAATTGATGTTGTGGTTTTAGAGGCACGGAACCGAGTTGGAGGAAGGACTTACACTCTGAGGGTGAGAGTTTCTTAATATTTCATTTGCAGTATCTGACACAGGCTGTAAATACATTTGAGATTGAGAGAGCTGAGAAGAGCCTGCGAAATCAAGTTCAGTTGCTTGTCTGTAGTACCTTGGAACCTCAGCTCCATCATCAGATTAAGAAGAATCGAAGAGGTTCCTTCCATAATCCAATAATCCTTTTTTAATCAGGAGACTTTGAAATCTCTCCTGCTATCTTTAGTACAAGGATTCCCAGTTCTAATCCCCCATCATTTGCTTTTATATGTTTTACTTCCCACGGTCTCTACTTCTAATAGTCTTAAGTGATAGACCTTTCTTTAAAAATTAACATGCATTAAACTGAATTTTCCTTTATCAGTATTGATATAGGTACTGAAATGATGAAATAGGATAGTATGAGTAGAAAGAACACTGGATTGAGAGTCAGGAGGAGGATGTCCCAGGTTTTCTATTAATTAGCTGAGTGACCTTTAGGTAAAGCATGCCCTCACTTGCTTCTTTACAAAAGAAGGAGTTGGAGTAGTTGATCCAGAAGGTTTTTATAACATTCTCCATTTCTGATGAGAGATACCTAATAGTGTTTGAAAGCCTGGATTGTTGATTCCTTTATGGCTCTCAATAGATATGTATCTTCTTATCCTTAATTTGCTTATGATTTAGGTCACTAAAAAGGGTCATTAAAATAAGACTTTAAATTAAAGAAGGTTGGGGGACAGCTAGGTGGCGCGTGGATAAAGCACTAGCCCTGGATTCAGGAGGACCTGAGTTCAAATGCGGCCTCAGAAACTTGACACTTAACTAGCTGTGTGATCTTGGACAAGTCACTTAACCCCCATTGCCTCACCCAAAAACAAAAACAACAACAACAAAAAAATCTTAAAAAAAAAAAAAAAGAAGGTTGGGGGCAGCTAGGTAGCATAGTGGATAGAGCACTGGTGCTTGATTCAGGAGGACCTGAGTCCAAATCCGGTCTCAGACACTTAACACTTAATAGCTGTGTGACCCTGGGCAAGTCACTTAACCCCAATTGCCTCACCAGATAAATAAATAAGCAAACAAACAAACAAATAAATGAATAAATAAAAATTTAAAAAAATAATTAAAGAAGGTTCTTTACTTCAGGCATTATTTATGCGTCAGTATTATTTGCCCCATACATATTCACTGCTTCAGGCTAGTTTCATAGGTGTCCATGCTGTATCATTTCTGTGTATGGGGTAATCTCTAAAATTTAACACTTCCTTCAACCATTTAAAAACATTATTCTGAGAAAAGGTCCATGACACAAAATGTTAAGAACCCCCGATGGATATCATTGTTACATAAAAATATGGTTCCATTTATAGCAAAGTGTTCCAATTTTCAAATCAGCCTTTGCTAAATGCTCAGCATGTAGGACTTAAAACCTATACATCTTCAGTTATATGAGAGAAAGGCAGATGAAAATTAAGGATCTACAGTATATTTAAAATATTAGTAGATTGAGATTAAATATGAATCAACTTCTTTGCAATAGAGGACCAAATAAAATCATTTTGCGAGGAGGCTATTATGAAATTTGTCTTTGATTAGGCTAACTAAGCCTATTAAAATACTACAAGTAATTCAACTAAAATAGCAAAATTTGATATGGTTTGAGAGAACCTTCACCTGGAAGCTGCACAAAATATTCCCAAAGACTGAATATATTTGTGTGAGGAGATGATCAAAGCAGAAAGCTGATAAGCGGTGTCTCTCTGCTCCATAGATTCTCATTTATTATCCACCCCCAAAGACCAGTTCAACATTACGCAACCCCTTCCATGTTCTTCTCTCCTCCTTTCCTCCTGTTTCATATAATGAAGTAGCTCTTCATCTCATCAAGGGCAACTCGTCAACATGTGTGTATGATCCCATTCCTCCTGTTTTTTTTTTTTTCTCAGCAGATTTCCCCCACTATCATTCCATCACTCTCTTTAATCTTCAGTCTTTTCCAGAGACAGCCAGTTTTCTGTGAGTGGCAGAAAGAGAAAGGCTTATGAAAATTTGTTAATTATGGAATGGAAATTCCAGAGGGCAAATTGGAAAGGGCAGGGAATTCAGGAATTAGGTTTTAGATGGATGGGGCTGAGAGAAAGGGCAGTGAGTGTCCAGGACAGAGCCGTGGGATATACCCACATATAGAAGGCTTATTGTGGTTAAGGTCCAGCAAAGAAGAATAAGAAGGAGCAGTCAGATAGATAGTAGAAGGTCCTAGCGTCAATTCAATTCAGTAAACCTTTATTAAGTACCCACTATGTGTTAGGCAATCTCCTTACCAGCGGGGATTCAAAAAGTGACAAAAGATAGTCCCTGCCTTGAAGAGATTCAAATCTAATGGAGAAGATAACATATAAACAAATATATAGAAAGCATGCTATATACAGGATATATAGGAAATAATTAACAGAGGGAAAGCACTGGAGTTAAGATGGGGATCAGGGAAAACTTCCTTTGTGTGTGTGATAGGAGATGTGATTTTAGTTGGCACTTAAAGGAAGCCAGAGCAGCTAGGTGGCACAGTGGATAGAGTGCTAGATCTGGAGTCAACAAGACTTCTGTTCCTGAGTTCAAATCCAGTCTCAGAAAGTAACTATGTGACTATGGGCGAATCACTTAACCCTGTTGGCCTCACTTCCTCATCTCTAAAATGAGCTAGAGAAGGAAATAGCAAATCACTCTAGTATCTTTATTAAGAAAACTTGAAAAATGAAAAGTGACTAAAACAAAAATAAAGGAAACTAGGGAAAGGTCAGTAGTTGGAGCAGAGGAGAAAGGGCATTTCAGGCATGGGGAACAGCCAGAGAAAAAGATCAGAGCCAAAAGGAATGTTTTGTTCATGGAAAAGCAAATAGAAGGGGATTGGGGTAGAGGGTATAAGGTGTAAAAAGATTGGGACAGCTAGGTGGTGCAGTAGATAGAGCACTGGCCTTGAAATTGGGAGGACCTGAGTTCAAATCTCACCTCCAACACTTACTAGCTGTGTAGGTAAGTCACTTGCCTTAAACATCCAGAGCCATCTCCAGTCGTCCTGATCTATTTCTTGCCCCTGGACCCAGATGGCTCTGGGGGAGAGAGTGAGGCTGGTGACCTTGCACAGCCCTTCCTCACTTAAATCCAATTCAACGCAAGTCAAGACATCACCACCTGATGTCTTTGGTCCTCTTTGAGAACAAAGGAACAAACAACAAGATATGTAAAGATGTGGGAGCCTAACAGCATTTTGTAATTGCTCCTGGAGGCAATAGGAAAGCCACTGAAGTTTGTTGAGTGGGGTGGAGGAGTGGGGAATGATCAAATTGTGTTTTAGGAAAATTACTTTAGTGGCTGAATGAAGGATGGTTTGGAGTGAGTAGAGACTTGAGGCAAGCAGACACCACCCCACAGCAGACTATAGCAGTAATCAAGGTAAGAGATAAGGGCCTGCACCAGAGTGCCGGTGGTGTCAGAGCAGAGAAGGAGATATATGAGAGATGGTGCAAAGGTGAAATCAAGAGACTGTGGCAACATCTTGGATATGGGGGGTGGGAGATAATGAGGACTCCAGGATGACTCCTAGGTTGTGAGCCTGAGTGACTGAGAGCATGGTATCACCCTCTATATATTAATAGGACAGGTAGAAGATGAGGAGGGTTTGGGGGAAAGATAATGAGTTCTGTTTTGGATATATTGAGTTTAAGATGCCTACTGGACATCAGATGTCTGAAAGACAAACAGAAATTGGAGGGATCAGTAGAGAAGTTGGGGCAAGAAAGGTAGATTTTTTTAAATATCAGCATAACGATTGAATTAAATCCATTGGAGGTGATGAGATCACCAAGTGAAGTAATATAGAGGGAGAAGAGAAGGGGACGCAAGACAGAACTGAGAGGGGCACCTGAGTAAGAGTGAGTGATCTGGAGGAGGATCCAGCAAAGGAGACAGGAAGGACAATCAGATAGGTAAGAGGAAAGCCAGGAGAGAGTGGTATCATGAAAACCTAGACAAGAGAGTATCAAGGAGAAAGTGATCAGCAATGTCAGGCTTCAGAGAGGTCAAGAAGAATGAGTATGGAGAAAAAGGCCATTGAATTTGGCAGCTAAGAGATCATTAATGACTTCAGAGAGAGCAGTTTTGGTGAAATGATAAGTTCAAAAACCAGATTGTAAGGGAGTAGGAAGAGAGTGAGCAGAGAAAGTGGAGACACCTATATAGGTGGCCTTTTCAAGGAGTTGAGCTACAAAGGGCAGAAGAGAAATAGGATGATAGCACATATGGAAAGATCAAGCAAGAGTTTTTTGAGGATGGGGAGGACATGGGCATGTTTTGTAGGCCGTAGGAAAGGAGCCTTCAGAGAGGGAGAGATTCAAAGTAAGAGAGAGCCATCTCTTAGAGGAGATGGGATAGAATAAGGATCATTTGAACAAGTTAGGTTAATCTTGACAAGGAGTAAGGCCTCTTCATCATTGGAGATGGAATAAAGGAAAACAGTGGCAAAAAAGAGAGAATGGCAAAAGGCACCTGAGTGATAGGAGATGGGGAAGAGGGAAGAAGAAGGAGCTTATGGTGAATGGCCTCAGTTTTGTTTTGTTTTCTGTAAAATATGAGGCAAGGGTCTGAGCTAAGAAAATGGGGGGAGGGAGCCAGGGGAAGTTTGAGGAGAATGAAAAGGTTTGGAAGTGCTGCTGTGGAGAGTGGAGGGGTGAGATGATAAGGGAGGGCCCAGTAGAGGCTGTGTAATATAAATTGGCAGTAGACCCAGTCAGCATGGTTGTGTACTTTTTTCTCCCAACTTCATCACAAAAATGATGAATGGTGGGAATGACTGAGGGCTGATAAAAGGGATTTAAGAGAGACCAACGAAGAAGTGAATTGGTGCAATGAGTTCAACAGTGTTAAATGCTGCTGAGATGTGAAGAAGCGTGAAGGGTCAAAGGCCATTTTTATCTGGCAATTAATGTCTCCCCTAGCAGAGTGTAAGATCCAGAAGGACAGAAATTGTCTTTTTTTTTTTTTTTTGGTTTCCCTAGTGCCTGACACATAGCAGATGCTTAATAAATGCTTTTCTGTTGATTATTGCTATTACTACTTCACTCCAGCTTGAGAGGTTTCCTGGATTTCTTCTTCATCTTAAACTGTGCTGAAAAGCCCTTTTTGCATTGTGTTCAGCGAATAATACAAGGTTTGAATCTTTTAAAAGATTTAAAGAAGAATTTTGGTAGGAAACTAAAGAAAAAACACAAACGCCTAGAAAGATAGTTTTCCAGTTACATCTTTCTGTGCCTAAGCGTATATTTAAGTTTAAAATTTTAACTAGGACTCTAAGGAAGGATGGGCTGAATTAAATGATAAAAGGGTACCAAAGAAAGTTAACATTACAGGCTCTAGAATCAACCTGACTTAGTCTTTTGTCCCCCTTTCTTCTTTAGTCATTCCACCCTTCAAGTGAGTGGTCTTTCTAATTTCTAGCCTTTCCAGTGTCACAACGTAAGTAATTCCAGTTGACCTTCACTTCCACTCCACTTCTGACACCTGAGGCTCAACATTGGACCTCCTCACCATTCAGACACTGTTGCCTCCATATAAGCAGATTAGAAATTTGAAAATCTAAAATATTTTCCATAAAATTAGTATTTAAGCACTGTCAACCAGGCAGAACCTGCCTTTAAGCTGTGAGCCGAACAGAACAGGCTAGAGACAGGAGAGTCAGGAATTAAATAGAAGTTTTATTTTCAAAGTGAGGAAAATGGCTTGGAAGCAAGGACACATATGCTGGGGCCCTGCCCTTGGAGATCTCAGTACTTATGCTAGTGGCTGCCCAGTGAGCTATAGCCCTGACAGTGAGAGCTAACAGCAGGAATGTGACAAGTTTGATTCATTGCATGACTTTTCTGAGTTTGTCCAGTACTTTCCTGGTTCAGAGAACACCTGGTGCATTATGTGATTTTGCCAGAGGGTGAGATCATCCAGAGGGTGATCACAAAGGATTGTTGTCTTGCTAAGCTCAGGGCACAGCTTGCCTGCTGGGCCTTAGCTTTGGAAAATGGGGGGCACCGAGACCGTTTTTGTCTTATTCTATTTTATGGAAATCTTTCTAAATATGCATTGGGCATTTCTCTGCAATTTTAAGCAGATGGCATATAATCTCATTTAGCATTTTGTTAATCACTCATAGTTATCACTATGAACATCCAATATATCATAGTTGCATAGTGGAATCTGGCCCTGGAATTCCCCTTCTTACCACAACTTCTCCCATTCTATCACTTCCACTGAAGCTTTTTTGAACCCTACTCACAATCACTAATCCATAACCCCTTCCAAGACTCTCCCATTCTGTCAGCCTTCTGACTTTATTCCTTCCCCATTGACCTTTAGTCATGAATTAACTTTCCTATCCTGTTTTTGCTACTACTTCACTTAGGTTGCTAAGTGTTTGATGAGAAAGTTATAAAATTGGGCTGATTGGCTGCACTAAAAAATTATTCTCTGTCAAATCTCAGTGAGGTGCTTAGTGCTCCTTGGCAATTCTTTTCTTCATCTTTTTAATTTTTTTTCCATTCTTCAGAGCACCTAGTCATCATTTCTCCCACCTTACTAAACTGAAAAGACTGAAATCATGAGACACATTTTTTCTCTTCATTTCAAAATCTCTTTATCTTCACCTATTTGGTCTTTCCTTCATCTCAGAAACTTTTCTTAGTCTAACCCTTCCACTTATATCCTTGGTCCTTCCCTTCCCTATATCCTTTGAGACTTTGTCTTTCAATTTCCTGAGCCTTCAGTAAAGATTTATTAAACATTCAGTGTGTGAAGAGCTCTGTGTTAGACACTAGGGAGATAAAAAGATTAACTAAGATAATGTCCCAGTTATGGAATTTATCTAATTTAGTAAACCAACCGATCTGCCATTAAAGGTGAATACACTGATTGAGGGTTTTGAACTATAGTTTTAGGAGTATGGACCCACAGAGTATCTTGAATTTTATGAAGTCTTCCCTCAATTACCCAACCTGTGAGTGTAACCCAGATGAGGTTATTTTGAGTTTTCAACTCCTCATTCTCCCTTGCTACATATTCAATAAGGTGTAAAATCTTGTTGAGTCTATTTCTACAACATCTCTTCCATCTATCCCTCTCTACTCACATTCCCAACTTTTGATTGGATTATTGTAATTACCTTCGAATGGCTTCCCTGCCTCATCTTTCTTTATTTCAACCCAACCTCCCCCCAGCTGCCAGAAGGATTTTCTTAAAACACAGGTCTGACCATCCCACTCTCCCATTCAGTGAATTTTAGTGGCTCCTTATTGCCTCTAGGATCAAAAAGAAACTTGTCTGTTTGGCACATAAAACCCTTTACTATCTGGTGCCACCCTTCTAAGATTATTATACCGTACCCCCTTCTCATACTCTACAGGTCAGCCAAACTGGCCTCTTTGCTCTTCTTGCACAAAATACTTCATTTCCTTCTGTCCCCTATTCATGGATTGCCCTCTTTCCTCACCTCTGCCAGTTGGGATTCCTGGTTTCCTTTAAGTGCCATCTTCTATACTCTTGCCTTTCTTTCTTTTTCTAGTGAGGCAATTGGGGTTAAGTGACTTGCCCAGGGTCACACAGCTAGTAAGTGTCAAGTGTCTGAGGCAGGATTTGAACTCAGGTACTCCTGAATTCAGGGCCAGTGCTCTTTTTCACTGCGCCACCTAGCTGCCCTTACTCTTGCCTTTCTTAATCACCTCAGTGCTAGTGTTTTGTCCCAGTTACCTTGTATTGATTTTGTACTAGTTTATATACTTATCTTCCCATCAGGATAGACGTTCTCTGTCTTAATATTCTCAGATCCTACTATGGTGTTTTGCACACAGTGATAGGAATTGGATCTGTGGTTTTATTAATATTGGGACCTTTCAAATGAGGAAACTCTACCAATACAAGTTGGCACTTTTCTCTGTAATTTATTGTCTTAGCGATTTGTCTAGGGCAGGGTCATATAGTTAGCCACTGGTCCTTCTTGAGAATGAAAGATGAACAACAAGAAGAAGAAGCTCGTCAAGTATCTGAGGAAGGACTTGAATCCAGATCTTCTTTCTCTTAGGCCAGCCAGGCTCTGAATCCACTAGACTTTTCTGTCTCTTGATTTCTAGCACATTGTCGCTGTTTAGTCATTTAGTCATGTCTGACTCTTTGTCACTCCGTGGACTATATTGTCCATGGGGTTTTCTTTGTAGATAGTAGGTGCTTAATAAATGCTTGACAGTTGCTTGATTGAGTCAACCTACAGTGTTTTGCCAGATGAGTCATTTACAAGCATATCTCATAACATGTTACCCCTTTGCTACAAAACATTAAATGACTTCCATTGCCTACTGAATAAAATATAAACTCTTTAGCCTGACATTCAAGCTTCCTGACAACTAAGCCCCACCTAATATTTTTAAGCTTATCTCTTCCTTCAGACACTCTATCTTGTAGCCAAACTGAACTATTTACTATTCTGTGACTACATACTGTGACCTAAAGTTTCTTGCATTTACTCATGCTATTCCTTTTGATGAAAATTATTCCCCCAATAATGTAACAAGCATTATTATCTCCATTTTACAAATGAGATAATGGAGGTTGAGAGTAAATGGTTTACCTATCATTATCTAGCAACTGAGTATCAGAGAGAGCACTTCATGACTCCAGGTCTATCACTCCATTGTGGGGACACACAATCACTGGGAGAGATCCTTTGTAATGACTGAGATTATTCTTTAAAAAATTTTTAATGAAAATCTTTCAACTCATATTTTTGTTGTTGTTGTTTTTTTAGAATGACTTCGTTGATTATGTAGATATTGGTGGAGCCTATGTAGGACCTACTCAAAATAGAATCCTACGATTATCTAAGGAGCTGGGTTTAGAGACTTATAAAGTAAATATAAAGGAATGCCTTATTCATCATGTAAAGGTAAGGCTTTATTTTTTTAAAATAAATGATTCTCATTAGTTATTTGGCTTAGAAAAGTATTTTGTTTTTAAAGTTCTTTGGACGTTGCTTAAATAATGAGGCTTTAAAGATATTGATTCCCTGGTTTATTCTTCCTTTGAACTTCTACTGACTTCCACATATCCATATTCCAAATCACCTTTCTTCAAAAACACCTATTTCACCTTTGACTTTTCAGGACCCTTCAATATCACCAATCAGTTCAGCACACCACTGCCTTTATCCTCTTGGTTTGCTTTATGGACTTCTTTTGTGTTGGTTTTTATTTTCCTGCAGTAAGAGATTGAATTATTTTTTGCTTTATGCTTATTTATTCCTTCAAACTGTAAGAATTTGAAGGTAAAATACTCCCGCATCATTCTTCCCACAACTTTTTATTTGCTTTGTTGTTAACTCTTTTTGCTGATGAATGTGGAGTTAAAGCATACCATGGGAGCTCAGTAAATGGCACCTTTACCTCACAGAACTAACCAGGAAGCCTCCTTATCCTTTGTTATTTTTTTTAAATAGAAAACCAGTTCTTTAAAACTTCAACTACAGACATTTACAAATCCAGCAACATTGAAAAATCAGACGTAAGGTATTGTGCCAATTTCAACGAGTATGGTTTATATTTAAGTGAAAGATCTGGAACATCTTCACTTGGATCATAACTGCCTGAAATCACAAATGCTTGGTCCCTTGTGTTGTTTCCTTCTGCTTAGGCAAGAAGCTATTTAAACTTGAGCTACAAGGATATTACTAAGAAACCACAGTTGTAGCCAATGTTATTTTTCCTCCCTGAGGATAAATGTACAATAGCTGAGGTCTGGAAATAGGCCTGCAGAAATAAATTTAGTTTGACAATGTGAGCACAGGTTTCTAGAGAGCACAGATCAACAGCTATTCAAGAATGGTGGGACAAGTGTTGACTTATCCAACTTAACTTTCAAATGCTGATAATAGTTCCCCTTCCAAAAAGTCAGTGCAGAATGAGTTATAGTGAGAAAAGCAATGGACTGAAAGTCAGAATACCTTACGTTTTTCCTCCAGGCTCTGTCACAATTAGCTCTGGGACATTGGGGGGCAAGTCTCTGTGCTTCAGTTTCCTCATTTGTGAAAGGGAGAGGCAAACAGAGTAGCTGGTTCTTTCTAGCCTTTCTGTACAAGAAGAGATATGAGAAGATGCCACTTCTTGCTCTTTTGTTGAGATAAGAAGAGGGACTAGAGATGTGGAATATTGTATAGTGTATCAGTTTTTAAAAATATACTAATCAACTTTTCTGATTTGATATATTAATCCCTATTAAAAAACATTCTTTGTTAAAAGGCATGACTCTCAGGGATGAGGAAGGAGATATATAGGGAAATCTAGGTGATGTAAAAATAAAAAATGTTCATGAAAATTTTATTTTTTTTAAATTATATTCTATATATGGTCATTTGGTGGTCATGGAACTGAAACATAATTTATTCTGCATTTCCTAATGTTTGGATGAATAAAACATGGAGTTTTAAAAAATTTCATATTTTGGGGACAATACTGGGGGGAATCTTATTTTTTAGAGAAATTTAGTGTTCAATATGGAGTGAGAGATACAAAATTCTGTGAAAAGCAAGATGTTGAGGGAATTCTTTTTCACCTCTTCTCTCCTGCACAGTATGTTTCCTTAGCCCATTTCTGAACCCCTAGGAAGACTACAGAAAATATGATATCTAATAGGAACCTGGTTCCTATTTGGTTCATATACCATTACTAAATTGACATTCAGTCATCATGTGTATCACCACAACCATAGAGAACGCATTGCCTTTGGTTTATGAAAGTATAATTAAACAGAACTGTACTATTCTACTTCTCTTGTTATTTAGCCATTCAAAGACTTACTTAAAAAGAGATAGCTCTTGAAAATTTGTTCCTATAATTATATCTCAAATGTGGTACGGGTACTGTCTTTCATCTTATTGTATCCTAAGAAAATTACATTAATATATCTATTTCTGTATCAAAATTCATTGGGTCCTTAGCAATGTCTTATACTTCAGTTCCTTAATAAATGTTGAATTAAGTAAATATCAATTAAATACTTGCTGTATGCATAGCATAGTGCAGGGAAGATTTTAAAAATAGTTTGGATAAAGACATGGTCCTTCCCCCACTGGAGCTAGAGCTGATGTGGGGGGGGGCGGGAAGGAAGTAAGACAGAAATAGAGATAACTATACTATAGATCAGGGCTTCCTTAAACTTTTTCCACTCGCGGCCTCTTTTCACCCGAGCAATTTTTACACAACTCTGGGTATGTAGGCATATGAAATAGGTATACATAACCTTATATTGTTGCTAGATTTTTTGCAGCTCATATGGGGTTGTGACCCACAGTTTAAGAAGCTTTATTATAGATTATTATTTGTTAAGGGCATTTGAGAATTGTAAAACACTGAGACTTAAGAGGAAAGGATATTTTTGATCAGTAAGGGAAGACCACAAATTAGCACTTGGATTTAAACATTATATCAAGAATTAATTAAAGGAAAGAATTAAAGGAATAATAGGCAAAGTGGGAAGAGGAGAGTATTCCAGGCAGAGGGAAGAATGAACAAAACATGGAATTTTGAGGGGATAGATAGATGGATCACTTTGTCAAAAGTATAGTAATATATATGCTCAAACCATATGACCAACCTATCTTTTTTGATCATACTTGTCTTTGAAGACACATCCTCTGCATCATTATAAATAAACCAAACATCAGTGGAACAAATATAATAAAAAAAGTAAGGGGGCAGCTAGGTAGTGCAGTGGATAGAGCACCGGCCCCAGATTCAGGAGGACCTGAGTTCAAATGCGGCCTCAGACCCTTGACAATTACTAGCTGTGTGACCCTGGGCAAGTCACTTAACCCTTATTGCCCTGACCTCCCCCGCTCAAAAAAGTAAGACAGTATCATTACAGGCTATGCCAGGATACAGTAAGCAGAAGTGTCATGTGAATGAATGTTAACTATTCCAGCACAGAAACAATTAAGGAAATATTCCTACAAACAAAAGAAAAAATGTTAATTTAAAAAATCACAGGGATAACAGCTGATATTAGTATAGTGTTTCAGGGTTTATAAAGAAATCATTGGACAGCAAAGGGCATTAATAAAATTTTTTTCTTCCAAACTTCAGTTTGCCCTTAGGAGCACATACTATTTTTTCCACTGCTTTTACCTCTTTTCAAAGTTCAGTTGCAGTCTAGATACAGCTATCCAAATAATTCACAGGGGAATCTTCATTTCTGAATTTAATAGGCTGTGAGGAAGGAGGGTACATACAGAAAAACATTATATTTAATATGTATTACCCTTGCAGGATCCTATCCCAGAAATTGGAATTCATCTAATTGCAACACTGATATGAACTTGAATTCCAAAAGAATGAGGAAATGGCTTTAGTTACACCTGGCTTTGATGTGATTCTATTACATTAAAATGTGCAAATCACTAAATTAACATTTAATACAGTTGTGCCTATAAAAGAAACCAGAATTTAAATTTGCTTTAATGCGACAAGTTTAAAAAGCATAATGACTTCAGACCTCCCTTATTAAGGAAATTATTTATATAGACCTACATAATTTATAAATAGAGCAGCTAAAACATCATTTCAGATTGGCCAGCCAGAGATAGGAATATGGCCATAGGAAGATGATTTGACTTAATTTTTCAAATCCAATTTCATAACCTTTTAAATGTTAAATTTAAAGAATCTCTGACTCTAATTTCAGTTCTTTAGATATTCTGAAGTCATTGAAACTGCTAACTTTCATCTTTCCTTTCTCTTCACTCCTCATCTACTCATTGAGAAACCTCATCATTTTTTCCCCAAGATTCTTTGTACTTGACAGCTTGCTAGACAGAGAAAGGAATAGTAAATTGTAAACCAAATTAATTCCTAAGTCACTTGAAAATATTCATTTTAATAGGAGTCTCAGACACACACACACACATGCACAAACATATATAAGTAGATTCAAACTCTTTTAGCTCCATAGCATAAAAACTTAAAAATGCTCTTTTCTCTTTGGTACTGTGGCAAATCACTCAGACATTGTATAAGACAAGACCAAATTAAGCTAATTTTCTATGACCTGTGCCAGGATTTCCTAACTTTTCTTGGTTAATATTCTACTTCTCCTAGTGCTCAAGGGGTGTCTGGAAATTTCCTAAGCAGGAATTTGGAAGAAATACAAGTTTTGGTGTCCAAGAATCTGATTTCATATCCTGAGTCTTGCTACTTTCTACCAATCTGACCTTGGGTAATTCACTTAATGTTTATGAGCCTCAGTTTCCTTACATGAAAATTGAATGGGTTGAACTAGATCACCTTAAAGAGCCCTTTTACTTCTAAATCTGTTTTTCTGTCTATGATCTGCCCACTTCCTGTCCTGGTGGGGAGTTCTTCATTGTACTGATTGCCATTGAGGTTTTTCTCACCTCCTTTCTTCACATATACTCATTCCCTTTGAGAGGTATATGGTTCTTCCCATATCGCCAGTTGTCTGCACGAAAGGGGTATGGGCTTAATAACCACTAGCCCTCATGGAAAACCCAGTGGGCCACTTAGAAGTTTTCTTGGTTATCTGAGATGCTGTATCTCTTCCAGAGAATGGAAAGGCTTGGTGCTAGTAACAGCTTTTTAGCAGCCCTTAAGGTTTTATCCCCACTTTTTAACCAGTGTCTACTAGGGTTCTATGAATTGAAAGCAGGGGTCATTTCATTCTCTTCCAAATCAATTGTCTTTCTTATCTGAATGATTGGGATGGTTGCCTGGAAAGGTTACACAGTAGTAAAAACATGTTGGACTTGGAGCCAAGAACTTGGGATAGAATCCTGTCTGTTGCCACATGCTACCCATGTGTCCTTGAGTGATTGACTTACCCTTGGTCAACCTATTTGTGATATCAATAAATGAGGAGATTAGATTAGATGATCGCTCAGGTCCCTTTTACCTTCAACATGTACTCAAAGAAAGACATTGATTGCACTTATCTTTAACCCAGAATTGACATTATAGTCACAGTTATGTGTTCTTGGCTCCATTTTGATTTATCAGTATCTGCAAGGATACACATTTCACAGCTGGTTGTCTTAATAAGTGAGTTGTGGCTATCTTTGGTTCTTCAGTATGTGCCAGTTCAGTTCCCCTGGAGGTATGATTTCCAGGCTTGTGTAGTTATATGCCACTGTATGAAATCATACATGGACAGAGAGACTGCACTTCCTGGCTTTCCCATCTCTATACGTTTTATACTTCATTTATAGATCTTTGGTGACCTGTAGAAGAGCACTTTCATTAGTTATAGAGGGAAGAAAATGGATTACAAGGCTTGAAGAGAAATAGAATTATCAGGCATAGACAAGTTTTTCAGGAAGTTTATCAGTAAAGGAGAAAGATGGCAGTAAATGTATAAGAGTCACAGTAAATGAATGAGATAAAAGAGTCAAGGAAGGACGTTTTTAGGGCTGGAGATAACTTAGCTGATAGATTTATAGGCAGGATAATAGAATCTCAGAGTTAAAAAGGCCATCTAATCCAACCTATATTTGTCAGTCAGTTGATAGTAGTAGTAGGCCTCCACCAGTCACCGATGACCCTGGATCAGTGCCTTAAAGAGCCACAGACCACAGTGTGGCTGTGCAGTCTGATGTGGGAGCCGCAGCTCCTGAGTGACTTATAATGGGTAACTGCCGCATCCCATGGTTGTATCTATCCCATGAGGAGTAGCTGGACTGTCCTCTTCAGGGCACTGGCCTGGGTGGATCAATTGGAAAACAAACTGTTGCCCATGCAGCAGGTTTTCCCTCTCCGTGACACTGGTGGATCCAAAGGAGAGGCAGAGCCAATACAGTTTGGCACCAGTGCCACTGCAGGAGTTGCCAGAGGGATGTGATGTCCAACATCCAACTGCCTAAGGGACTCCAACTCCTGATTTTTCCTCAGGGTTAACTCCAGAAGCCTCTCCCATATATGGGTATAGCCTCAAGGCAGCGGAGGTTTAAATCCAGGGTTTCCTTCCCCTAGGCGGGTTGCCTGCCAAGGCTAACAAGCCCCACCTGCCCGAAGTGACTGGTTTTAAGGCACCAGTGACTCACCTTCGCCCCTTCTGTTAGTGGAAACAGTTCTGCCACGAGAAGGCCAGGAGTTGGGCTTCAGTTATCAGAGGCTATTTGAGACGCATGCTATTAGAGCATTTTATAGAGAGTGGAAGCTTATCTCCAATCCCACCCCGGCATGACAAACCTTTGGAACAGTCAGTTGATAAGCATGTATTAAATCCCTTTTATGTGCCAGGCACTGACCTAAGTGCTGAAGATACAAAGAAAGGCAAAAGACAGTCCCTGCCCTCAAGGAGCTCACAGTCCAATGGGGGAGAAAATTAGTAAACAAACATGGATAAACAAGCTATATGGAGGATAAATAGGAAGTAGGAGAGGGGAGGCAGCAGAATTCAGATGGGTTTGGAAAGGCTTCCTCCAGAAGGTAGGATTTTAGCTGGGACCTAAAGGAAGCCAGGAGACAGAAATGAGGAGGGAGAGCACTCCAAGCATGGAGAACAACCAGAGGAAATGCTTGGATCCAAGGTGTGTGTTGTCTTGTTGGTGGAATGCCCAGGAGGCAGTGTGACTGAACCAAAGACTGGGGGCCGAGGCTGGTGTGGGGGGAATAGGATATAAGAAGACTGGAAAGGGAATGGCGGGGGCGGAGCTAGGTCATGAGAGGTTTTGAACACCAAGCAGAGGATTTTGTATTTTATCCTAGAGGTCATAGGGGGCCATGGGAATTTATTGAATGACAGTGGTGGTGACATGGTGGGATCTGCTAGGAAAATCACTTTAAGAGCTGAGTGGAGGATGGACTAAAGTGAGGACCTGAACAAAGGTCTTTTCTACAATATATCCAAAAAGTAGGGCTCTAGCCTTTGCTTGAAGACCTTCAGTGAAGGGAGAGACCACCACTTTCTGAAATAGTCCATTCCACTATGGTATAGATTTAATTGTTAGAAGTTCTTAAACCCAGATTTGCTTCTTCGTAGCTTTTATTCATTGTTGTTCGTTCTGCCTTTTGGGTCAAACTAGCTCCTTCTTCTCTCCCTCCCCTCCTCTTTTCCTCCCTCCCTCCCTCCCTCCCTCCCTTTCTTCCCTCCCCTCCCTATGCTTTTTTATATTGTACTTGTGTTCAAAACCTCTCACGTATTTGTTGAAAACTTTGTGAAAAAAATGTTGCTTTTTTAATTGTTTTAGTTGAATGCCTAATTCAGTGATTAGTTCCTTCTTTTGTTTATGAAAGATATAAATTATCCCCTATGGACTGCTTTACCTACATCCTCCACCACCCCGATTTTGTTATGTTGTCTCATTGTTTTAATTTTCCTTAATGCAATGATCTATTATTTCTGGTACTTGTTCCTTGACTTTAAAATTAAATAAGTATCACTTTAAGTTTGCATCTTTCTTGAGTTGCTGTTAGAATGTTTCAATATTTGTTTTTCTTCATTTGTTTCTTTTTATATTTTTTTTTGTGGGGCAATGAGGGTTAAGTGACTTGCCCAGGGTCACACAGCTAGTAAGTGTCAAGTGTCTGAGGCCAGATTTGAACTCAGGTCCTCTTGAATCCAGGGCCGATGCTTTATCCACTGCGCCACCTAGCTGCCCCCATTTTTCTTCATTTGTTAGTGAGAATTTTATGCCCTAGTACATGGTCAATTTTTCTACGTTCCATAGACAGATGAGAAATATGTAAATTCTTTACTATTCTCATTGAGTAATATCCAGAGATTAACATTTCCGAAATTCTATTCAGGTACCCAACTACTTTCTTACTTATTTTTCATTAGATTTGTTTAGGTCCAAAAGTGGCACATTGAGATTCCCAATTCTTTTAGTTTTACTGTCTTATTCTTTGTAATTCAATTAAATTTTCCTTTAAGTACTTATTTTCTATGCCATTTTGTGCATAGATATTAAGCATTGGTATTATTTCATTGTCAGTATTGTTTTTAAGCATAGTATAGTTTCCCTTTTTATTTCTTTTAATCAAGTCGTTTTTTTGCTGTTACCTTATTTGAGGTCACGATTGCTACCCCAGCTTTGTTTAGTTCACCAAAGCATAATAAGTTATTTTCCTGCCTATTATTTTAATTCTTTGTGGATTTTATGTTTCAAGTATGTTTCTTTTAAACAACATACACCCACTGTCACTCCCCCATGTAATCTCCTTGTTAAGGGCTAAAATTCTAGCTAAACTGTCTAAAATATCTAATGAGTGGTTGCCAATAAATTATAAGCTTTAGCAAGAGTTAGACTTTTAAGCATTTATTAAGGAGAATAAGAATTTGGTAAAGAGAGAGAGAAAAAGCTATCTATTAAAGGGAGAGCACATTTCTAGCTCCGTTCTCCATCAGAGTCCAAAGGAAAGAGCGAGACAGAGTGCTAGTCTCTTCCCTCTTCCTCCCACTAGCCAATGTCACTTCCTGATGCCAAAGAAAAGATTCCTGGTCTTGCCCTCAAAGACCTTCGCTTCATGGGCGGAACTCTTCTACAGTAAGTCTCCAGCAGGTGGCGTCATTCCAATTGTTACATCCTTGAGGGTAGAGAATATATTACTTCTCTTTGTATTTGTATTCCCCACACTTAGCCCAGTGCCTAGCACATGGTTAATGCCTAATAAATGCTTGTTGACTTGATTTGACTTGACTTGATTTGACCTAACACCTGACCCACCTTAGCTAAACCTAATTTAAGACACTTCTAATGGCTGTGTTTGTATGTGTTTGAGAGTGGAAGGAAACTGACTGTTGGCTTACATATCTGGATGCCACCTCAGTAATTTAATTTTCTTTTGCCACTATTTGATGAATGGCAACTTTTTAGCATCCGTAATTTAAAAACATTGGTGGCTTTTGTGATAAATAAAGGGTAGGGATAGAATAGGGAGATCAGAGCAGGGTAAAATAGAAAGATGATTGAGTTAAAGAAGCATATCAGGTAGGATTAATAAGTAGAGCCAAATAAAATATTATCTTTCATAATTAAAAAAACACCTCACCTCTATGTTTAAAAGAACTATATATCTAAGTAAGATAAGGAGTATTCCAAGTTAATAATTCACTTGTCTTTGCTGTATCATGAAATCCAGTGTTAATTTAAAAAAAAAATCTCATAGGACTGCAGTTTGAAACACTTTGACTCATAGGAGGACCTGAGTTCAAATCCGGCCTCAGATACTTACTAGCTGTGTGACCCTGGGCAAGTCACTTAACCCCGATTGCCTCACCCCCCCCCAAAAAAAAAAAGAAAAAAAGAAAAACTTTGACTCAGGATCTAATGAATATTCAATTATTTGCCTCTCCTTGCAATGAAAACTAGAAAAAAATGGACAAGATGGCTGTTTATTCCATGAATATAAATATAAAATGAATCAGAATATAGTCATTATCCAGATAATTCAAAATATTTTGCCCTCAATTTTCTGATTATTTCATACAATAGTGCTTTTAGCCAGAATTGTGTCAGCTTTTTCCAATTTCCAGTCTTAAGTACTGGCTAAGTTTGTTCTGTAAGTGGTCAAAAACAACATATGCTTAGATATTGTATTCCATACTCTATGAATTTGGGACGGTTTTCCACATTTGGAAGCCTTTTCTAGATTGAGTTTATATTGCCAGTGTTGAGAGAAGTTTACAATTCTGATTGAGCTGTTTTAAGGGCCCCTGTCATGGTTTTGGGTTTTTTTTTTTTTTTTTTTGCAGGGCAATGAGAGTTAAGTGACTTTCCCTGCGTCACACAGCTAGTAAGTGTCAAGTGTCTGAGGCCAGATTTGAACTCAGGTACTCCTGAATCCAGGGTCGGTGCTTTATCCACTATGCCACCTAGCTGCCCCAGTTTTTTTTAATTGTTTTATTTTATTTTATTTTGTGGGGCAATGAGGGTTAAGTGACTTGCCCAGGGTCACACAGCTAGTAAGTGTCAAGTATTTGAGGCCCGATTTGAACTCAGGTCCTCCTGAATCCAGGGCCAGTGCTTTATCCACTGTGCTACCTAGCTGCCCCCAGTAACCCCCATCATGCTTAAGAAAGTGCTTGATCATAGGAACAGCTAGATAGTACAGTAGATAGAGTATAGAACCTGGAGTTAGGATAACTTGATCCAGACACTTGTTTAGTTGTGTGATCCTGGGCAAGTCATTTAACCTCTTGTTTGCCTCAGTTACCTTATCTGTAAAATGAGTTATAATGACAGTACCTACCTCCTAGAGTTGTTGGGAGGATGAAATAAGATGAGTTTGCAAAATGCTTAGCACAGTGTCTGACACACAGGAGGTGTTATATAAATGTTAGCGATTATTATTGATATTATTATCATTAGTGATATTACTATAATCCTCCCACAGGAAGTTGTACTTTCATAAGCCTTATGCTATGTATCTCAATTGCAAACTCAGTTTTCTAGCTTGTTCTTGATGTACTAAAATCACCTTATAAAATATTTAAATTAGACCTTATTAAATCTGTCTTGCATGCTGCACATATTTTGTTAATAGAATTGTGTGGTATGATTTATCTTTTTTATAGGTTTTCTGCAAATTTGTATCATTGGCAGAGTTTATTAATATTTGCGTTTTATTTAGCTGGAAGATATCTGATCTATTCTGTGCCTCTTAATGAATTTTCCTCTCTTCCAGTTTGCCCCAAGAGGTAGTATTTAAGAAACAGGTACCGTGACAAGGCAAGATTTAGAAAGATTACAGTGGATTGCTACCGCCTGCGTGCCCCCTCTCCCCCACCTTAATTAGGCTGCTGGTTTAACTACATGAATAAAATAAGCTGTTCTCTGTCATGAAATGAACAAATTTCAAATTCCTGCTTCTCTAGTACTAGGATCAGTGTGGACACAATTAAATTTTTTATTTTGTTTTTAATAGCAAGTTTGGAGACTTTGTTAATCTTTATAGTACCAAGTCATGATGGTAATACTCAGAATTTTCATTGTCTACAGTTTCTGGACTATTCTGTATCACAGTTAATTTGATTAAAAGTAAAATGAGATGTGGAATTGAATGGAGAACAAACGTAGGACCTGCCAGAGCATATGGTGTCATTTCCATTAAGAATCCTGTGAGACACAGATAGCACAATTGAGTCAGGTGTTAAGAAGGATTTCAATGGATTATGTTACACATATGCCATGTTTAGAGAACTTTGCAGTGAGAATTTATATTTTTTTGTTCTGTTAAGAACCCAGGTTATTCTATGAAGAATACAGGTTATCTTGTAGGAATCCATCGCTGACAGCTGACTTTTCAGTATTTGTTTTGTTCTTCCCACAGACATTTATCCTGCCTGGTTACCATGCCAACAACTAAAATCAGAGACTTTTCAGAGTGTATGTGTTCTGGAATCCTAAGTAAACCGTTTGTACTGAACAGGTGCACTTAGTTTCAACCATGGGGCATTTATGGGAAATAAGCTGGGGGAGGGATTTTTGTTTGATTTTGTTTTGATTAGTCAGACTTAGTTGTAAATGTTGTTAAATAGATTGGTAAAATAAGGTGTTTGTTCCTTTTCAGATTGAGCTGACATTTCTCTTTTAACTCACAGGGAGATCCTTCTGTTATCTTCACTGGAAGTTATTAATTTTTTTTCTTTCACAACCATGACTAAGCAGTTTTAGATAATTGAGATGTTAAGGCCTTGAAAGATCTGATATTCATTTTATTGCCATTATTCTTTCCTTCTGATTATGTAGTATGCTGGGGGTAAAATTAACTCTTTGAATCCCTCCCATATTCTCCTTTCCGAAGAGCAGAGAAGCATTCCATAGCAACCAGCTGCACCATAGCCATTAGTGGACCTCAAACTACGCTACTTTACAAATGACATGAACATTTTGGAGTAAGCAGTGCTGGCAAGAATGCCTAATAGCACAGAGTGTTTACTCTCAAGCTGTGTTCTGGCTCATGTGGAGGGGCTCTGGTAGGGCCAGATTTTCCAGGAGTGGGAGAGATTTCCCCCTGGGGGTGGTACTCTAAATTTATACAACCTCATCATGTACCAGACCAGGGCATAGAGTCAGCTCCATTCTTTAAAAAAAGGAAGTTCAGGTTTGTCAAGCTAAGGATAATAATTCCTAACAAATACAATCTTAATTTCCTCTACCCCCTAATTTCAGTTTAGTTAGTTCCATTGATCCTTGAATGTGCTTAGATAAATTTATCTGGTTTTTTTCCCCCAGCATAATTAAGGGAGATATTTCTTGGTCTGTGTTTAGGAAGTAAGCTTTGTGTGAATGAAATACAAAATGGCTGACCTTCATCCTGCCGTGAACTTTGAGTAACTGTTGTATTTTTGAAGATGCCATAGAAATATGCATAGAAATAGAGTAAGGGCTGTTAATGGATCTTATCACTTTGTCGATGATGTCCTGATTAGAGTTTGACTTTTTATCTCTACTGAAGTTAGACTCCCATGTCTTATTGTCTCATAGAGGTGACCCTGACCTCTTAAAAACTGAGTCAGTGAAGTTCAAGCTCTAGCAGGTGGCATTAAACTGGAAAGGCTTCTAGTGCTAGTCAAGTCCATCACTAGAAGGTTGGCCACCAGATGATGAATTTTTAAATTCTATCCAGCAGCTAACATGGAGTTTAAGGTTAATTTCGATATTGTTTTGTTTCCAGTTTAACTGACCTTGAAATTCTGAGAAACAGAGTGCTACAGAAGCAGAAGGATCCTAGATCATACAGAACTCAAAAGGACCTTAGGGTTTATCTAGTCAAACTTTCTTATTTTACAGATGAGGATACTGAAATTCATAGAGTTTGAGTGCCCAAGGTCACATGGATGGCCAGAGTTTTCCTTCCAGGATATGATCCCAAACCTTTTGACTTTACTTCTCTTCTAATGCTCTTTTCCACTGTACCATGAGGTTCTTAATCCAACACTATGCCTAGCACGTTTGAACACACTGGAGACTGAATATGTTTCTTTAATTCAGTGATCAGTGATGATTCTAACCCTATTCCAGGACTCTGAAGTTAATTTTTTATAAGGAGGCTTGCCGTGTGAAATGAAGCAGAGACACCTTTTTTCTTATTCTTAATTTGGGATCTTTGTAGAATGGGTCTTCATATATCTTGGAGTTCTCCTTTATGCAGGAGAAGTACTATATTTTAAACTCCATGAGGACAAAGATGAAGTTTAATCTAAGTTCTGCATCTCCACCAACACATAGGCCATATTCTACATGTAGACTCTCTCTCTCTCTCTCTCCCTCTCTCTCTCTTTATGTGTATTTATTCACCTGAATTGGATCAAGAAAGTGAGAAGGATATTTAATTTCTCTGGAAGGATTTTGTGTTGCTTATCTTCTGACAGTTTAGCCGGAAGGGAAAGATATAAATTGGGCAAGCAATTGTACATTCTAGTAGGCTCAGAGGTGGGAAAAGCTTTTGTAACTGAGTGACAAGGAAATATCTTAGCTCCCTAGATCACAGAGCATGAGTAGGGTATTGAAGATAATAAAAACTGTTAGATAAGAGCAGATGAATCCTGGCAAGGACTTCAAGTCCATGATTAGAGATTTTGATTTGACTTTTAGAAGCAGTGGAGATCATTTCTTTTTCTAATTACAGGTATCTGCATCTATATTTTAAATCAGAAACATTGAAAAACAGATATTTGAATTGACTCATTGAATTTTATGACATAAAAGATACATGTTATAGAGTTGTTAAGCAGGTGAAATAAGAAAGGCTCTATTTTTACTGGTTTGTGGTGACCTTTTAATAAGGAAAAATTAAATGGCAGAAATACCATTTTCATTCTCCTTTCAGCAATATCTTAGTTACCTTGTAGTTTGTCATTGGTCTTCACTTGCAGTAAGAAAGGTTCAGGTTTGACAGTCTCTTGACTACAGGGATTATGAGACTTAAGACTCTTTTTTCAGAAAAATTTTAATAGTGAAGTTCTTAAGTCAACAAAGCTTCAGAAAGAGCAGAGTAAGTCATTTTCATAGGAAAACTTTGTCATAGAAAATGTATGTGAAAGTACTTTATTAAAAATTACATAAAGACAAGCTACTATTAAATGTATTGTTTTCCTAAGTAGTGTCATCATCAGCAGGGGATCCAAGCCAATATATTTTTATGACTTTTCTCTTTGGGAAGTAACATTTACCAATTTGATGTTAAAAACCTTCCCTTGTCTCACCATTATTTTCTCCTCTTTTCATTTTTCTATATCTGTATCCACTCTCTACCTTTCCAAAAATAACAAGATAGCATCACCAGTAATAAGTTCAAAATTCATAAACCTTTGTAACTTCTCATTATGTGAATCAGGGACCACTTAACCAACCCATGAAGTCTACTTCTGGGTCATTGGTATCCTTTGCTTACTAGTTCTTAAGAATTAAGAATATACAGTCCCACCGTGAGTAGGTGTAAAAATGAGGAGAACCCATGCTGTCATAGCTGAGGAGGGTTTTCTTACTCTCCCTCATATAACTCCTTTGACTCATGAGACAGTCCCATTGCTCATTTCCTGAAGGAACAAGGAATTGAGATTTGAGATGAACTAAGAGGAGGAATTTACCCTATTTCAGGTTCCAAATCCCTCCAGCATGTCTAAATCAAAGTAAATCAACAATTATTCATTCTGAGTAAAGCTAGCCTTGATTTTAGTGCATAAAGCCAAGAAATTCTATGAACTTTAGAAGATCTTCCAAAACAAGTCAGTATATGTCTTAGGACTCAGTCATTTCACTGTCAATGTACGCATAGAGGAGCATGGCTAAAAATGCGTGGAAAAGCGTGGTTCAAGATTCAGAAATGAAAGAGGACAAAATATTGCAGGTTATTCAGAAATCTCATACCTTGCCAAGAAAGAAAAATGCGAGCTACTAAATGGAGTGAACTAGATCACTATTGATTAGAGAAATGCAATTTTTTTGAGAAAAGCAATTTAAAACAACTCTGAGGTCTCACCTCACACCTATCAGAGTGGAAAATATAACAAAAACAGAAAATATTGGATGTTGGAGGGGATGTAGGAAAACTGGAATGCTAATCCACTGTTGGTCGAGTTGTGAAAAGATCCAGCCATTCTGGAGAACAATTTGGAACTATGCCCAAAGGCTTATAGAACTGTGCATACCTTTTGATCCAGCAATATCACTGCTACATTTATATCCCAAAGATATCCCCCCAAAAAGAAAAAGACCTATTTGTACAAAAATATTTATGGTACCTCTTTTTGTGGCGGCTAAGAATTAGAAATCAAAGGAATGCTCATTAATTAGGGAATGGCTAAACAAGCTGTGGTATATGATTGTGATGGAATATTATTGTGCTATAAGGAATGACAAGCAGAAGGATTTCAGAAAGGCCTGGAAAGACTTGTATAATCTGATGTATAGTGAAGTAAGCCGATCCAGGAAAACCTTGTACACAGTGACAGCAATATTGTTTGATGAAGAACTGTGAATGACTTAAGTATTCTCAGTAATACAATGATCCAAGACAATCCTAAAGGACTGATGGTGAAGGACACTATTCACCTCCAAAGAAAGAACTGATATTGGTTGAACACAGACTGAAGTAGGCTATTTTTCACTTTCTTTCTTTTTTTCTTTTATTCAAGTTTTCTCATACAACATGACTAACATGGTAATGTTTTACATAATTGCACATGTATAATCCACATCTGATTGCTTACAGCCTCAGAGAGAAGGGAGGGAAAGAAGGATGAGATTTGGAACTCAAAACTAAATAAAAATGTTTATTATTAAAGAAAAAGAAAAGAAAAAAAAGAGTGAAGAAACAATGTAAGCTACCAAACAGAGTGAGCACCAGATTATCACAACAAACAAAATTATTTTGTTCTTAATAAGCAGAGGAATTTTTTAAAAAAGAAAAGTGGCTCCTGATGTAATCATTTCAGCATTATAGCATTCCTGCTCAGTCTCTTTTACAGGTTTATCATCTATGTCCTCCTCCTTATGTGTGGAGCTATGGCTCTCTCATGTGTGCTCTCTTCTGTCTCTACACTTTCAGTGATCTTATCAGCTTCCATGAATTCAACCATGGAGATGGCTTCCCATACTTTATAACTAGTCTTCATGTCTCATCAGAATTCCAGGCCTACATTTCTAACTGATTGCTCAAAACCTTCACCTATGTGACCCTGAAAGTCATCATGTCTAAAACAGAACTTATCTTTCCACCTAAACGCTTAACTTTCCTATTTTTGTTAAGAAAACTATTGTTCTTCCTGTCACTCAAGTTCACAACTTAGAAGTTGTTCTTGATTCCTGGCTCTCACCTTCATTTTCATTCCATTAACCAGGTTGTGTTAATTCTACATGCTCAATATCTACCAACTGTCTACATACCATAGTCCAGAGCCTCCTCTCCTCTTGCCCAAACTATTATAATAGCCTCTTAATCTATTTCTCTGCACTCAGGTTCTTGTTTCATCCATTCATCTTCGACACAATTGTTGAATTGGTAGTCCAATTTTAACCACATCAACTCCTTTTTCCCTTTCCTTTTCTTTTTTTTAACATTCTTATTTAAAGTTTTGAGTTCCAAATTCTATCCCTCCCTTACTCCCTGCCCTTCTCCCTCCCCAGATGATAGGCAATCAGATATAGGTTATACATATTCAATTATGTAAAACATTTCCACAAAAGTCATTTTGTACAAAAAGACTCAAATAAAAGAAAAATAAATGAAACAAAGAAAGTGAAAAATAGCATGCTTCACTGCATATTCTGTCAATATCAGTTCTTTCTCTGGAGGCAGATAGTATGCTTTATCATTAGTTCATTGGGATTGTTTTGGATCATTATATTGCTGAGAATAGCAAAGTCATTCACAGTAGTACTTTATCACACAATTTTGTTGTTACTGTGTATAATGATCAACGCCTTTTTCAAAAAGCTTCAGTGACTTATGATTGTTTATTAAATATAAACTTCTTGGTTTGGCACTTAAAGAAATTCAAACTATAACTTCTAGCCCATCCTTCAATCAGTCCATCAGCAACCACTTATTACACAGCATTGGATGCTGGAGTTACCAATAGGATAAATGAAAGAATAAATACTTTCAAAGAGTTTACATTCTAATAGAAGAGACAAGTACATATATAAATATAAACAGAATAAATAGAAATATAATAAAAACAATGTATTTAAAACAGCATAACTTGAGAGGAAGGGAATTAGTGTTTGGGGGAAATTAGAAAAGGTTCCATGCAGAAAATTCTTGTGTCTTAATTAAACTTAAAAGAAGAGTAGAACACTATGAGGTGGGACAACCAGGACAAAGGTCTGAAGACAGGACATAGAGAGGGTAACGTCTGAGGAACAGTAAGAAGGCCAGTGATGTCCAATGAGGGTGGAAAGATGGGTTGAGACAAAGTTGTAAAGGGCTTTAAAAGCTAAATAGAGGAGTGCATAGTTCATCCTAGACTCAATAAAGACTCACTGGAGTGTATTGAGAAGGGGAGTTACATGGTTTACATCTGTGCTTAAGGAATATCACTTTAGGTTAAGTGAGGATAAACTTGAGATAGGGAGATACCCTTAAACACTCCAAACTCCAGCCTCTCTACTTGCTGTTCTTCATACATTCTCATCTCCTTACTACCTTGTATTTAGATAGCTGTTCCCTCATTCCTCTAATGTCATTTCTCTTCATTTCTGCTTCTTAGAAGCATCAACTTCCTTCAACATTCATCTCAAATATTCCTTCCTTTAAAAGATCTTTACTGATTCTTCTGTATTTATTTTGTGAACATGTTTTAACCTCCAGATAATAAATTATTGGAGGTCAGGCATGGCCATACTTTTGTATTTGTACCCTTAGTGCCTCACACATAGTAGGTTCTTACTAATTTTTTGTTGTTTGATTAATTGCATCCTTTGTCTTTGTGCAATCATATTGTTTAACTGGTTAGAGTAAAGGTAAAATGTAAAATGCTGAATTAGAAGAGAAAGATGAAAAGACATTGAGCAACTCCAGCCAAATCTGTCAACTCTGAAAAATGGGAAATGAATGAAGTATAGACATTAACTGTTAAATCATTTCTTAAAAGAATCTAACCAACATAAAACCATTGCTTATTAAAAAAGAAGCCAAAAGATCCTTGAAATGGTTTTATATAGCAAATACTTAATCACATTAGCAAGCAGAGAAACAGATAGAAAAGAGAGCATTGAGTCTGCCTTAAATAAGCTTCCTCTTTTCTAATTCTATACCTCAAAAGCCCTAAAAAGTAATTCTCTGTTTTCTCATTTGTTCCAATTTCTTTCTTTCTTTGAGAGTTAGATATTTTATTATTTGAAATACCAGCATTTTTATAGGGGGCATTCAAATATTGCTTTAATCCATACCCTCCCCCCAATTACCCACATCAACTATAGCCCAAAGGGAACATCATCCCCTTTAGGTAATGAATGAGAGAGGGACAATCTCAGGTCCTGGTGGG
The DNA here is from genome assembly GCF_019393635.1 of Dromiciops gliroides. Taxonomy (NCBI): domain Eukaryota; kingdom Metazoa; phylum Chordata; class Mammalia; order Microbiotheria; family Microbiotheriidae; genus Dromiciops; species Dromiciops gliroides. The sequence goes on along the minus strand of NC_057863.1, from coordinate 275,282,184 downwards.
GTCTATCAGGGTTTGACAAAGTCTCCTGGAAAAGGATCAATCTCATTAAGATAATGTATACATTATCCAGCATTGTAGGTCTTAATGATCTTTCACGGTGCCCACCCCAGAATCCTTTAGCTAAAGCCAGCAAGGCAGGCTAAAAGAGCATAGTGAAAGGAGGAAAAACACTACACATGCAGCCTGAAGACCCTGGTTGGAATCCTCACTTTATCACTGGTGGACTGGTCACCCATGTGACATTAGACAAGTCACTCACCTTCAAGTTTCTCCTTGGTAAAACACGGGCAATTCGTTTTCTAGTTACTACTTAGTTTTGTTATGAAGAAGATGCTTTGTAAATGGCAAAGCACAATAGAACTGTGACCAATTCATATTAATAAATATACATGGAATTGAAATGAATCATTTGCTCCAATTTCTAACAGAGGAATGTGTTCCTTCTTGCCAAGACCCAATCCATCTGTTTGTGCTCTTAATTCTAATCACTTTTGTTTGTTCCAGGAGCTTGCCCCTTCTATCACTTCCTTTTTCTTTGTCATCTTTATCCTCTATCTAATCATGAACATCTCTCCCTAATTTTTTTTAATTTAGAATTTTATTTTTCCCCAATTGCATGTAAACCAACTTTTAAAATCGATTTTTAAACTGTGTTCCAAATTCTCTTCTTTCCTCCTTCCCCCCCTTTAAGAAGGCAAGCAATTCAATATAAGTTATACATGTATAGTCATGCAAAACATTTCCAACAGCCTGTCAGTGAAAGGCAGAATATAGATTCAGAGAATGGTAGGGACAAATGAAAGCTTTTTTAATAATGAGGGAAGATATGAACAGTTTTCAAATGAAATTATTCAAAGCTACCTATAGCCATATTAAAAAAAATGCTCTAACTCACTATTTATTAGAAAGATGCAAGTCAAAACAATTCTGCGGTACTACTTCATACCTACTGGATTGGATAATAGGACATAAGAGAAAAATGACGAATATTGTAGGGGATATGGGGAAAATGAGACATTACTTCACTGTTGGTGGAGTTGTAAACTGATTCAAGCATTCTGTAGAACAACTTGGAACTATACCCAGCGGGCTATAAATCATGCATACTCTTTGACCTAGCAGTACCACTACTAGATTGGTATCCAAAAAGAGATAAAAACCAAAAGGTTAAAGGACCTATATGCACAAGAAAAATTTTTGGTAGCCCTTTTCATGTGGCAAAAAATTTGAAATTGAGAGGATGCCCATCAATTAGGAGATAGCTGAACAAATTGTGGTATGTGATTATGGTGGAACACTATTGTATTGTGATGGGCAGGATGCTCAGAAAAACCTGGAAAAATAAATGTGCTCATGCAAAGAGAAATGTGTTGTATACAAAGTAACAGCAATATTGTAAGATGATCAGCTGTGAATGACTTGGCAATTCTCAGGAATACAATGATCCAAGATAACTCTGAAGGACTTAGGATGTAAAATGCTAAACCATTCCCAGAGAAAAAAGTGATGGTGTCTGAATACAGATTTAAGCATAATTTTTTTACTTTATTTTTCTTGAGGTTTTTTTGTATGCTTTCTTTCATAACCTGACAAATATGGAAATGTTTTGTATGACTACACATGTATATGTATTTTGTAAACATATGGTAATCTATAACACACAGATGCACACATGTACCCATATACACAATGTTAGCAGTTTTGAAAGCAGGAACTTATATTTTATTTTGCCTTTATATATCCAGCACTTAACACTGTGTATGCCATGTTAAGGGCTTAATAAATGTTGTTGACAGACTGACTGTTGCCTCACAGTCTTAAGACAATGAGTGATTTTCAAGTTATCTTAAAAAGAAAAGATTGAAGAGAGTGAATAAGATTTTATAATGGTAATGCTGCCTATTTCTCAATAAAGCATCAATAAATCCTAATCTATATGCCAATGTTTTCATTGCCATGCAGTCTTTTTGAGGTACCCAAGGAGTATTAAAAGAACCAGAGGAAGGCCTCCAGCAATTGGCAGATCCTCTTTGCAGTATTTATGGAAAGGCATGGGAAGGAATCATGCAGGATTAGAAGTCATGGATAGCTTACATTCTGCACAAGTGTTTAAAGTCTTCATGCTAGTGATATTGTATTGGAGATCTTATGACGTATCAGTGTTATTATGAAATGAGGAAATTTGCAAGATATAGAGAAACAATAGTTTAAGGGCCTATGATAGTTAGATGGGAAGATCAGGAATAGAAGCCTGCCTGTGGGGCCCTTAACTCTCTTACATTTTACTGAAGTATTAATTTAAAATTGTAGAAGATAAATGTGCTTTATGCGTCTGAGCTTCATGCACTAAGAAGAGGAGAAAAAAAAATTTAGATGGAATATAGGAATAGCAGCTTCAAGAAAAAATTTGAATGTTAGAAGTCATAAATCATAAGCATTTTCAGTCTGAAGAATTTGGAGTTAGGGCCTTTTCATTTACTATATGTCTCTCATGTTAAGCTTCTCAAAAAACCCCCACAAATTACTGGAGTATTGTATTTCCTTTCATTCTCATAGGCATTCTGCAATTTGTCAGATTTATTCTAAAACCACAGTGAACCACAGGCTAGGAGATTTAATTTGGTATGTTTGCTTAAGTGTTTAATAGTTTTGTAACCATATTCAGCAGGTAAATGCTTCGAAAATACACTAGGCAAAAGAGGAGAAAGAATATATATGTTTGGCAATACCATCTGACAGTTTGGGGAAGATGCAATTGTGCTTTGCAGTTAAAAAGAGGTATGTGGCTGCTAATCTGGATGCAGTGAAGTGGCATTCTATGCACATGTAACTTACACAAATTGAACTATATACAGCAGGATCGATCCAGGCTTTTGAGCCAGTTTCTATCTTTTATCTTTATATTCCCTCACCTACATTTTCCCAGTATGTTGGAAGTTGTTCATATTGGAGATCTACAACAAATAAGGATGTTGCTTGGCAAGAGATACACCTGCTTCCCTGGATTTTCAAGCTCTTGAAAATACTTCATATCAGATGCTGGAACCACGATATTTTATAAAATGACTCCTATTTCTGTGGAGCCCTGCCCTTCACACACAAAAAAGAGAAAATTTTCCAAGGCTCCTAAGGACTTCTTTCGCTCCAGGATCAGTTGTATGATTACATTGGCTGACTCACATCATCAGCCTCCATCACTCTGTATTGAGACATCTGAACTGATCTCTCTTTTAGTCAGCTAAGAGTAAAATCATGAGTACTATACTTTATTGGCAATTTAAGAGATTCGAGAGAGAAAGGGATAATTTTGACTAGGTAATGTTTGCCTTACATGCTAACTTGGGAGCCTTATCCCCCATAATACACGAGTATATAATATGTAGATCTGGAAGATAACAGTTATCTATCAACTTTCCCAAACTGTAGTTTTTAGAAATCATTCTGTGTCCAGGACTGAACTAAGCACATATAGCACATTACCTTCAAATTATTTTTTAGAGTCTCTACTCTTTGAAGACAATATGACTATCAATTGTTATTATCAATTGCCCTAGTAATTCAGATCTATAAGCCATATGGTATCCACTTATTCCTATCATAACTTCCTTCCATGTCCCTTTCATAGGTGATGACACATTATCCAATTATTAATATCAGTGAATCTCTCAGGACAGAAGGAATTATGATCCAAGAAATATACCACATCCATATGCTTGTTTAAATTTTCTACTTTGAGGTCTTAGCTATGCATATTTGAAAGTGTATCCTACCTTCTCTTCTATGGTTACAGAATTGTTGACTAACCTGGAGAGTTGGGCTGCTTCTTGTTACCCAGTTAGGAGAAAGTGAAAGGTAGTTTGGACTTTGTCTTTTGTCAGATTTCTGGTGGCTAGAGATGATCATACATCCTTCATCTAAACTTTTGTAGTGTTGCCATTTTATCTTTATTAGTCATTCAAAGGAAGAATCAGAAAATGTAAGTTTAAATAGTTTTATCTAGTCCTATTCCAACCCCAGTTTGTGAAGCAACTGGGACTATAGAGTCTCTAACAAGCATCCATCTAAGCTTCTCTTGAAGATCTCCAGTGATGAGGAGCTCATCACTTACTGTTTTTTTTTCTATTTTTGAGTATCTCTTTGAATAGCACTCTTTTTGGATAGCACTTATTTTAAAAAAAAATAAGTTTTCCCTTATATCTCTTCAGAATCTTTTGTTGTTGTTCAGTCTTTTCAGTTATTTCAGACCCTTTTGTGACCCCATTTGGATTTTTTTGGGGGGTGGGCAAAGATACTGGAGTGGTTTGCTATTTCCTTGTCCAGCTCCTTTTACTGATGAGAAGCTGAGGTAAATAGGGTTAAGTGACTTGTCCAGGGTCAAACAACTAGTAAATGTCTGAGACCCAGATTTGAGTTTTCCTGACTTCAGGACCACCTAGCTACCTCCACATAACCTTAACATATTGACACTAGTTCTGTCTTCTCGGACTAAGCAGATCAAAAATAATCTCATAACCTTGGACACAGTAACAGCAACAGTGTGACGATCAACTATGATAGACTTAGCTCTTCTCAGCATTACAATGATCCAAGACAATGCCAAAAGACTCATGATGGAAAATCCTCTCCACATCCAGAGAAAGAACTATGGAGTCTGAATGCAGATCGAAACATACTATTTTCACTTGTTTGTTTGTTTTTGTTTGTTTGTTTTTGTGGCTTTTCACTTTTATTCTGTTTCTTCTTTCACAACATGACTAATGTGGAAATATGTTTACATGATTGCACACATATAACCTACATCAAATTGGTTGCTGTCTTGGCAGGGGGTTGGGGAACGGGAGGGAGGGAGAAAAAAATCTGAAATTAAAAATCTCATTAAAATGAATGTTGAAAACTATCTTTTTTTTTCTCTGTAACAATTTTATTAAATTATTGCAGCATCACAGAATTTCAGTCTAGTCAAAGCTCTACTCCCCTTTGTATGGGCTTACCTTAATGTGGAAGAAAGGCTCGACTAAACAGGCTTACAAAAGCTTCTTCTGGGTCAGATAGCATTATGGGAAGGAGGAGAGGGGGCAGCCTTGCCATACTCTGCCCCATGTCAGGTTGTCAGTAGGGGGAGGCCTGATGGTGATGTTCACTATAATGTATGATCAAGTCCAGAGCAACAAGGAGTCTTGACCATAAGTACTTCTACTTTCCTCCAACTGTAGTAGTACCATCAAGGGCCATCATTGTTAGACAGTCTGCTCCTGAGGCAGCTTTCTTCTCAGGAGAGGAAGGCCAGGCGCATAGAGAAGACAAGACCATACCAATTCTCCACCAGAAGTTTTCTAACTTCTTCTAACTCTAGTAGTTCCATCAAGGGACATCATTGTTAGGCACTCTGTTCCTGTGGCACATGATGGGAGGGCTGGGTCCAAAGGGAAGACAAGAATGTTTTGTAAAATGTGTGGTCACAATGACCTAGACAGTGCCGGTTACCCACCAAAACACATTTTCTACCAACATTTTCTTCCAACTCCAGTAACACTATCAAGGGCCAGGATTCCCATAGTCTTAATGGAGGAAGAGCTAGGGATTTTCATACAAGGATGGGCCTGGCCTAGCCATTGACAGCCTGACATTGGGTCACTTGAGTGAAAGCCATCTCCCTAGACAGCTTTCCATCTAGATGATCCTCAAAATCTAGTACCCCCTGAAGTGACAGGGGTCATGGAGGTGACATAAAAATGTTTCTCTTCTTCATTGCTCAAGTCATGCTTTCTCATAGTAGGAAGAGGTTGAGAAGGAACTTTTAGGATGAGAAAATTGAAACATATTTCCAGTTTGTAGATTCTTTTGCTGCTAGTCAATGGTCTTGGGCCTCAAAGTTGTAACAGCTACAGTTGTCTGCGGAAGATGAAAACTATCTTTACATGTACTGTGAAAAAAATAAAATACTGTTTACCAAAATAAAAAAAGTACATGGAATTGGGAAATATTTCACAAAATGAATAAAATATATTTAAAAAAGAATAATCTCTTTTTCCACAAAACTTAAAATATTTAAAGATGGTAGGGGGCAAGGAAGAAAGGAGAGGTGATATTGTCTCCGATTATGCTTGAATAGATCCTCTGTCATGGTTTTGAATGTCATCATCCTGGCTGCCTTCCTTTAGCTTGCCAAATCCTTCCTCTTTTAAATGGGAGTGCCCCAACCTAAACAAAGTATTCCAAACATAGTCTAATCAGGGTAGGGCACACCAGGAGAGGAGGAGCTATCCTTTTAGGAACTGTCATGAGCATAAGCTCACATTATCTCATGCCTTATAGTTCTTCCTCTCACCTACATAACAGGTATAATTGTGATATCTGATCCAATAAACGTTAAGCTTCTGCTATGTGCCAGACACGGTACTAAGCACAGGGATACAATTAATAAAAAGAAAGATGTTCCCTGTCCTCAAAGAACTTACACTCTGATGGGGAGAGACAGAATACAAAAGGAGGCAGGAAATTGGGGAGTGGAGTGCGGAAAGGGACAACAGAGGGTACACGCAGCAGGGATAGCTTGTTCTGTGGACTTGAAACCAGGCAGAGCAGGGTAGATGGGATAGACAGAGTGTAGGATTTGGATTTTAAATTTTAGCTCAGCTGCGTGACTGAGAAAGTCTCTGAAATTGTGTCTTCATCTTTAAAATGGGAATAATAATTCTTGTCTTACCTATCTCACAGAGCTGTTGCGAGGACCAAATGATATGTAATACATACAAAATGCTTTGTTAACCCTGTATTCAGTAATACATAAATGTAAGCTATTTTATGATTGGTTTTAAAATATTGTCTTGGAAGAGAGCAATCATTTTAGAATAAGCATTCCTATGTGGAATAGATTTGGAAATCAAGGTAGATTTGATGTAGCATCTGTGGTAGGTACTATCGACATAGCCTTGTGACTCATTCCCATGATGGCTATTTTCCACAGTGTATCTCATAGAAATACAGAGTGTTTCTGCATACCCCAGATAGCCTGTTATGTGGGCTTACTTCATGTATCTTTGTACTTCTGGTCACAGAACGACTGAACTCCCCTGGTATAGGTCCCCATCTCCTCATGTCCAGATTATTGCAATAGCCTGTTTTGTGGGTCTGTCTGCTGTCATGAGTTCTGAATGATTTTTAGGCAAACATATTCACATAATATGTATTATGTAGAGAATTAATTGTTATTTGAAGTTTTTATGACCCTATCTTTTGGCTAGAATTTAAAAAACCCCGGCCCGCCCACTGGCCCGGGGCTCAGACCAGCACCTTTGCAAACAGCACAGTGCTCCACCCACTGGTTGGATCTTTCACCTAGTAATACTACTACTATTTATACTGGAAGCTGAAGTGAAAACTTGTTATTAGTGTTGTTTCTGTCTTATAAAAACTCCTACAAAAACATACTCAGCTAACTACTATTTACATAAAATCCTGTGCTTCCTTTCAGAGAAAGAATATCTACTTTTAAACATTCCAAACCTTAGAATTTCTTTTTCTGGATTAAAAAATCATTGTTGATTAAAAAACCCCACCATAATTAAAGTTAACAATTGGCTCAATTTTGCTCCAAATTGGCCAGGCTGGTTGTCTAGACAGACTTAATTTATTTGATTACCATTCAGTTTTCACCTTCAGTTTAACCAAGAGCGTCTGGCCTAACAATGAAAAAGCTGTCACCTTCTAAATCATTACCTTATATTCCTCCATAGGAATATCAAAACAAATGCATGATGTAGCCTCTCTACAATGCTATCTTCAAGATCTATACCATTTGTTGTTGTCATCCAGTCATTTCAGTCATATCCAACTCTTCATGACTCTTTTTGGGGTTTTCTTGTCAAAGATACTGGAATGGTTTGCCATTTCCTTTTCCAGCTCATTTTACATATGAAAAAAACTGAGGCAAAGAGTTACATGAACCAGCTATTAAGTGTCTGAGGCCAGATTTGAATTCAGGAACATGAGGAGTTTTTACAACACTAATAACAAGTTTTCACTTCAGCTTCCAATATAAATAGTAGTAGTATTACTAGGTGAAAGAGTACGCATGGTTTTTCAACCCTTTGACCATAGTTCCAAATTGCTCTATAGAATGTTTGAATCAGTTTACCACTTTACCAAGAGTGCAATAATGTCTCATTTTCCCCATATCCCCTACAGCATTTGTAATTTTCCTCTGCTGTCCTATTATTTAATCCAAGAGGTATGAGGTAGTACCCCAGAATTGTTTTGACCTTAATCTCTGCAATCAATAGTGAGTTAGAACAATTTTTCATATGGCTATAGGTATCTTTGATTATTTCGTCTGAAAACTTCATATCTTTTGATCATCTATCATTTGGGGAATGACTCATATTAACAAATTTGAATCAGTTCTGTATGTGTTTGAGAAATGAGATGTCAGACAAACTTGCCTCAAATTTTTTTTCACAATTATTATTGCTAACTGTATTTCCCTCCATCCTATTCCTTCCCCATGATATTTACTGTTTTCACTCTTCTTTCACCCTGCCCCTTCTCAAAAGTGTTTTGCTTCTGACTACCCCCTCCCCCAATCTGCCCTCCCTTCTATCACACCCTGCCTTATTCCCTGCCCCTCCTACTCTCCTGCAGGATAGATTACTAAACCCAATTTAATGTGTATGTTATTACCTCTTTGAACCAATTCTGATGAGAGTAAGGTTCACTCACTCCTCAGCACTTCCCCCATCTTCCCCTTCACTGTATAAATTTTTTCTTGCTTCTTTTATGTAAGATACTTTACCCCATTCCACCTTTCCCTTTCCTTTTCTCCCAGTACATTCCCCTTATTCCTTAATTTTATTTTCTTAAAACTATCATCCCTTCATATTGAACTCACACCTGTACCCTCTGTCTAAATATACTTCATCCACCTGACTTAATAATGAGAAAGTTCTTATGAATTACAAGTATCATCTTCTCATGTAGGAATGTAAACAGTTTAACCTTTTAATATCCCTTATGATTTCTTTTTCCTGTTCACCTTTTTGTGCCTCTCTAGGGTCTTATATTTCAAAGTCAAATTTTCTATTCAGCTTAAGTATTTTCATCAGGAATGCCTGATAGTCCTTTCTTTCATTGAATTCCCATTTTTCCCCCTGAAGGATTATAATCAGTTTTGCTGGGTAGGTGATTCTTGGTTGTTATCCCAGTTCCTTTGCCCTCGTGAATATCATATTCTAAGCCCTATGATCCTTTAATGTAGAAGCTGCTAGATCTTGTGTTATCCTGACTGTAGCTTCACAGTAGTTGAATTGTTTCCTTCTGGATGTTTTTAGTATTTTCGCCTTGACCTGGGAGTTCTGGAATTTGGCTATAATATTCCTGGAAGTTTTCCTTTTGGGATCTCTTTTAGGAAGTGATTCGTGGATTCTTTCAATTTTCATTTTACCTTCTGGTTTTAAAATATATGGGCAATTTTCCTTGACAATTTCTTGGAAGATGATGTCTGTAATCTTTTTTGATCATGGCTTTCAGGTAGTCCAATAATTTTCAAATTATCTCTCCTGATTCTATTTTCCAGGTCAATTGTTTTTCCAAGGAGATATTGTACATTGCCTTTTGTTTTTTCATTCTTTTGGGTTTTGTTTCTTGATTTCTCATAAAGTCATTAGTTTCCATTTGTTCAATCCTAATTTTTAAGTAGTTATTTTCTTCAGAGAGCTTTTGTACCTCCTCTTCCATTAGGCTAATTTGGCTTTTCAGGGCATTCTTTTCTTCATTGGCTTTTTGTACCTCTTTTACCATTTGTCCCAGTCCTGATTTTTAAGGTGTTTTTTTTTTTCCCTTCCATATTTTTTGTGTCTCCTTTACCAAGCTGTTGACTTTTTCCCATTATTTTCTTGCATCACTCTCATTTTTCTTTCCATTTTTTCCCCTACCTCTTTCTTTATTTTCAGAGTCCTTTTTGAGCCCTTCTGTGGCCTGAGACCAATTCATATTTTTCTTGGAAGCTTTGGCTGTAGGAGCTTTGATTTTGGTGTCTTCTTCTGAGGGTTTATTTTGATCTTCCTCATCAACTTTCTATGGTCAGCATTTTTTTTTCTGTTTGCTCATTTTCCCGGCCTGTTTCTTGATTTTTAACTCTTTGGTAAAGTGGGCATTGCTTCCAGGGTGGAGGGTGCACTCACTGTCCCAAGCTTCAGGGGATTTGAGCAGCTGTTCTCTGAGATACTTCTAGGAATTTGTAAGTCCTTAATCCTTCCAAGATGTTATGATTTAAGGAGAGGTATGTTTACTGCTCTGCTGGCCTGTGCTCTGGTCTGTAAGCAGCCATAGTCCTGTTTTTCTGCCCTGGGACTATGAATCCTGCTCTACTATGTCTGCAAGCTCTTGTGTGCTTGTACTCCTCCCCTGCCACCCAAGATTGTGACCTGGATCAGAGTATGGGCAAAACAACAGAGTCCTGCCTCAGTGCTAGCAAACAGACCCTTGAATCTCCCTTTGGAGTTTTTCAACCCCCTTACCATCTGTGGGCTGAATTCTGCTGCTCATTCAGAGGCTCCTAGGGTCTGCTCCTGGTTTGCTGGGGCTGGGGCTGCGCTGGGGTTGGATCTGTGCTGGTGCAGCCTTCCCTGCACTCCACTCTCACCCTGGTACAGTCGACCTTTTAAGCTCTTTGACTGGAAAATTATTTCACCCTGTTCTTTTGTGGGTTCTTCTTCTGTAGGAATTGTCCTGTGGTGCTATTTGAAGGTATTTGGAGGGGTCTTGGGGAGAGCTCAGGCAAGTTACTGCTTTTCTTCTGCCGTCTTGGCTTCGCAACACCCCCCCACACACACACCTTCCTGGGGCATAGTTTTGAAGTCCTAAAATCAGGAGTAGGGCTGGGAGGGGAGTTAAGGTTAGATGGCCTGTGCCTCTCTAGAAGATGAAGGAATCAGAAGGAACTCACTAAGGGGAGGAGGAAGCTGGTCCAGGGTGAGATGGCTATAGAAATAGTAAAATACTCCCAGGTAGACAGGCTCTTGCTACTGAGAGAAAAGTTCCAAGGTGAGACAGCAATTGAGGCATGGTTTTGAAGTCTTGGAAGTAAGTCAATAGAGGGGCCCGATTTGGAGGACTTTGGGAGACAGAGCCGTGTGTGTGTGTGTGTGTGTGTGTGTGTGTGTGTGTGTACATATACACACACACATAATATGCTCTAATAGGCTATATAGTGATACAAAATAATTGGATTTGACTTAGAAAGGTTCCATTGCCAACCTAACAGGGTTTTAGTGGACTGTATTAAGGATGTAAGAAAACAGATTTTTCAGGACTTCAAGGAGAAGGCAAATGGTAAAACAATGGAAACAGCAAGTGGATCCCTCATTTATCAAGCATGGCTCAAAAGGAAATAGAGGAATATGATCATGATTGAAAAGGGAAGCAAAAATAAAGTGAAAGTGTCTACGTTAAGTCTGTCTTCAATTTCGGAAGAAGAAAGAAAATCCACCCCCTTTGTAAAAATAATATTTTGGGGCAGGGGCAGCTAGGTGGCACAGTGGATAAAGCACTGGCCCTGGATTCAGGAGTACCTGAGTTCAAATCCAGCCTCAGACACTTGACACTTACTAGCTGTGTGACCCTGGGCAAGTCACTTAACCCCCATTGCCCCCCCCCACAAAAAAAACCCCACAAAAATAATATTTTATTTTTCCCAATTATATGTAAAGATAATTTTAAATATTCATTTTTTTAAAAAATTGAGTTCTAGATTTTCTCCCTTCCTGCCTCATCACCCCCTTTCTAAGACAGTAAACAGTTTAATAGAGATTGTATATGTGCAGTCATGTAAAACATATTTCCATATTAGTCATATTGCAAAAGAAGAAACAGGCCAGAAGAAAAGAACCATGAAAAAATAAAGTGAAAATAGTATGTTTTGTTCTGCATTCAGACTCCATCAGTTCTTGTTCTGGATGTGGATGGCCTTTGGAATGAGTCTTTTGATATTGTCTTGGATCATTGTATTGCAGAGAAGAGCTAAGTTTTTTTTATAGTTGATAATTTCACAATGTTGTTGATACTGTATACAATGTTCTCCTAGTTCTGGTCACTTTATTTTGCATTATTTCATGTAAGATTTTTCTAAAGCATCCTATTCATCATTTCTCACAGCAAAATAGTATTTCATTACATTCATATGATACAACTTGTTCAATCATTCCCCATTTGATGTGCATCTTCTCAATTTTCAATTCTTTGCCACCACAAAAAGAGCTGCTATAAATATTTTTGTTCATATGGGTCCTTTTCCATTTTTTATGATGTTTGGGATATAGAAATAGTAGTGGTATTGCTGGATCAAAGGTTATGCACAGTTTGATTGTCCTTTGGGCATAGTTCCAGATTGCTCTCCAGAATGGTTAATCCATCATCCTTTTAGGAACAAATGCCATCCAAGGTGACCTTCACTTTAATGGGTGTCTAAGTATTTTCTAGTACCCACAATTTTATAATATACTTCTGCACTATCATAAATAAAGCAAAAATAGGGGGCAGCTAGATGGCGCAGTGGTAAAGCACCGGCCCTGGATTCAGGAGTACCTGAGTTCAAATCAGGCCTCAGATCCTTGACACTTACTAGCTGTATGACCCTGGGCAAGTCACTTAACCCTCATTGCCCTGCAAAAAAATAAAATAAAATAAAAATAAAGCAAAAATACTTTTACTTATCTCATAATTGAGAGGAAGTAAAGCATAGAAGATAACCAGAAAGCATCAGAGTGAAAAAGACCTAAGATCTAATGCCGCCTCTGACACATACAGGCTGTGTGACCCCAGGCAAGTCTCACTGTGCTCTAGGTAACTCTCTGTAACCACAAATTGCAGAGAAGGTGCCCACCTATATTGCAGAAGGGAATTTCCTTACCAGAAGTTCTATATTCCAGAGAAATTTCAGTTCTTGTCTCTCTATCTCAGAATTATAGTACCGGAAGTACTATATTCAGAAATAATTATTATGCATCTGCTGTTTGCTTAGCACCAAAGTAAGGACATTCTCTCCATACAACAGAAGCCCATTGAAAGGTGTGACTGCCTGATTTTTGTCTTTGTATTTCTAGCATTTAATAGGTTGTCTTTTATATACTATGCTCTCAAATATTTAATTATAGAAATGCAAAGTTAAGACATGATCACAAAAAAAGACATGATCACATTTTACAATCTGAGAGATGACATGTGCACAAATAGGTAGGATATTATTGCCCACACCAATACACTGTTTTGTTTTGTTTTGTTTTGTTTTTTGCAGGGCAGTGAGGGTTAAGTGACTTGCCCAGGGTCACACAGCTAGTAAGTGTCAAGTGTCTGAGGCCGGATTTGAACTCAGGTACTCCTGAATCCAGGGCCGGTGCTTTACCACTGCGCTATCTAGCTGCCCCGCCAATACACTGTTGATAGTGAAGCAGTTTGGAATTAGGCTAAGAAGAAGTAACTAATATCTTCATACCATTTGAATCCAGTAATTCTGCTGCTAAATGTAAAACCAAAGAAGACCAAAGGCAGAAGTCCCATAAACTCCAAAATATTCATAACATCACTTTTTCTGGTAGCAAAAAACTGGAAATTGGAAAATAGCTTAACAAATTGTAACACATGAAATGTAATGGAATATTACTATTCCATAAGAAATGAGAATATGGAGAATTCAGAGAAGCAGAGAAAAAAGACATTATTGATGGATAGGGAAGTATGCTATGCAAGGCAAGGAAAATATCATACATAATGAGTACAAGAATGTAAATGAAAATAATTTTTTTTTTAGAAAAAAGCTGAACACTGTAATTAAAGTACAGAGCTTTGACCCAGATGAGAGTTAAGAAAATGCACCTCCCTTTCTTCTTAGCAAAAGAGGAAGACTTTGGGTGTGGAATATTGTATGTGCTAGTAGACATGATTGTTATGTTACCTGGTTTTAGTGAGCTGCAAGTCTCTTTTGGGGGGGGCAGGAATAAGGCAATGAGGGTTAAGTGACTTTCCCAGGGTCACACAGCTAGTAAGTGTCAAGTGTCTGAATCTGGATTTGAACTCAGGTCCTCCTGAATCCAGGACCGGTGCTTTGTCCACTGCGCCACCAGCTGCTGCTGCCATTCTCTTTTAAAATTGTTATAATAAGAGCTGGCACACCAGTTGTGGGATGGGAAGGAAGGAATATATTAGGAAATGGAGGTGATTTGGAAAAAGTTAAGAATAAAAATAATATATTTTCTTAAAAATGTTATATTATCCAACTCAAAACTGGACTTCCCTAAAGTTATTTCTAATTTTAGAACCTCAAGGGAAGAATGCTTTGCAACACTCCTCAGTAATCCTTTGTATTGTTTTGTAACTCTCATTTCATTATTTCTAACTAGAAGTCTTCCTCTTGTAGTTGAAGATCTAAAGAGCTCCTGATCTATTTTCTGTGGATAATAATAAGGAAGGTGGTTTATAAAGTACTCTGACATTTTATATCACAAATTATTCCTCATGCTGCATTCACAGGCGTAGGTTGTTTATAGTTCAAGGAAAAGACTGGTTGAATCACTTCGTTAAGATTATGAGGCAATAAATTGCTGCAAATATCTGATTTGCACTTCAGCATCAGAGTGCCTTTAAGTATCTTACTTTGCCAGCAGGCTTGATAAGGAAAACTGACTGGCATAGCCTGACAGGTGATCTTATCACAGAAAGCCTAGAAATGATAGCAAACAGGAGTGACCTTAGAAATAATGTACCATAATATTCTCATTCTGAGCTTGAGGAATCTGATGCCCAGTTCAGTTAGGGTCTGTCTGAGATTACCAAGCGGGATAGTGTAGAGCTGAGGCTGGAACCCAGATCTTCTGCTCTATCTAAAGTGAATTTTCCTCTTTGGTTGTTTTACAAAGCAAAGAAAATTGAAGCTCCATACAATTTTTAGGTAGCCCCCAACATTCCATAGATATCCACTAAACTTTACTAATATGCCAGACTTACAAAGCTAGTACTTAAAAAAAAACTTTTAAAAATATATTAAAAATAAAGATGAACAACAGTAGAAATTTCTAACAATGTCAAACAGTAAATGCCTGCAGTTCTTTAGTGGTGTGCCAACACTTGGCTCATCTTGAAAGGGCCAACACAGTAATGTCATAGGTTCAATAAATGATTATCTCTTGAACAGTGTTCCCCTCTTATCACAAATATGGGTCGGTTTAAACAATACTTACTGTAAACAGGGCCCAAGAAGCTTTGGTACACTTCCAGGGACGTTGTGTTCTACTTAGAACGATAATTCTTATTGCTTTACGGGGCAGTTTTTCTCTTGAGATGGGAGTATTGGTCACAGGGAAAGTAATTGGGATCTCAGAAACCTAGGACTTGGGGAGTTAATGTGCTGCCTCCTTAGGTGTCTAATTCTCCAATGCTAAATTCACCAAAATCCTTCTTTATGAAAATTGTGTGATGATCAAGAAGTCTTTGAAATCCTTATCATATTATCACATCTGGGAGCACTAGAAATTCTAGAGAATGCAACCAGTCACCACTTAGGGCTTTTCTTAGCAAACCATGTTTGCTTTTCCTCTGTCCTCCATGTTATTTTCCCTTCTATGAAAAGGTGGAAAAGGAGAGGCCTAGAATTTTCTACTTGACCGGGAGAAGATTACTACAGAAGGTGGATTTTGTGAGTTTTGAAGGAAGCCAGTGAAGCTAAGAGACAGAAGTGATAATAGTCTGTGAAGACAATTTATGCAGTGGCACAGGTTTAGAAATGAGGAGTTGAGTAAAGAACAGCAGGTAGACTGGCTTGGCTATATAATGGAGTGTATGGAAGATAATAAAGTGTAAGAATACTGGAAAGGTAGGAAGGAGCCAGGGCTTTAAATGCCAAACATAGGACTTTATATTTGACCTTGGAGATAATTGGGAGCCACTGGAATTTACCGAATAGAAAAGTGACATGGTCAGACTTATACTTCAGTTGTCAGCTGAGTAGAGAATGGATTGGAATGGGGCATACATGAAAACCACTTAAAGAGCTGTCAATCAGACAGAAAGCACAGAGTAAGGAATCTCTTGGCAGCAGGTCTCTGAAGGTAAAGAAAGAAGAATCTTGAGAATATGTGGAAATGTATGTCTATTGGCATAGTCTCCTGCCTTACTACCTGTTCTGATAAAACAGTTTGGTGTAATGGATAGAGTGCTAGACTTGGAATCAAGAGCTACATTTGAATTATGCCTCGGGCATTTAGTAGCTTTGATCCTTGGCAAGTTAATTAACCTTTTGTCTTAGTTTCCTCATCTGTAAAATGGAAATAATAATAGTACCAACCTTATATGGCTATTGTGAGGATCAAATGACATAATATATACGTAAAACACTTTGCAAAACCTTATTAACACTTTATATAAATGTTAGTTATGATTATTATTACCTCCTACTCCCCCATTTTCTCATTGATCTGTTTCTCTTAGAACTTGCAGAATCAGGCAGGGCTAACAGGAACACCTGTTTACCTTTGCAACAATCAAATATGACAATTTTTACTCATTTGATAAAAAAGTTTAACATCAGAAATTTTTTCCTATGGTCTTTGAAGCGCTTAATTGATCTATTTTCTCTAAAGTAGCTGCACTCTCTTTTTATCTGTTTCCACTTGTAAAATAGATGTTCATCTCTTTACATACTTAGCCACCTACATCTTGACTCTCTTACTTATTTTCCAGAATGCAAATTCTTTGATCTTCAGAGCAGTATGCAAAATACAGTTATTCATTGTGGCATGGAGTTTCAACTTAGGGCATATGGGGAAAATTTTGTTTAATTTCATGTAACACATTCTAAATGTGTCCAGACGCATGTGCTATCTATGGGAAATTGAAAAGAGTCAAATGAAGCTATAAAATAGTTCTGCAAGCGCATAATTGTTTTTCTTTGATTTTTTTCCAGTGGTACGTACAAACAACTATTTTTGTGAGAAAATGTGAATTAAGTCCTAGTTAAGACAGAAAACTGTAATAAGAACTAGCTGTTCTTCTGATGAAGAAATCAAAGCTATCTATCTATTGCCATATGAAAAAATGCTCTAAATCACTAGTGATTAGAGAAATGCAAATTAAAACAACTCTGAGGTACCACCTGACACTTATGAGATTGGCTAATATGACAAAAAAGGAAAATGATAAATGTTGGAGAAGGTGTGGAAAAATTGGAACACTAATGCATTGTTGGTGGAGCTGTTAACTGATCCAACCATTCTGGAGAGCAATTTGGAATTATGCCCAAAGGACTATAAAGCTTTGATACCCTTTGACCCAGCAATACCACTATTAGGTCTTTTCCCCAAAGATATCATAGAAAAGGGAAAAGGACCCACATGTACAAAAATATTTATAGCTTCTCTTTTTGTGGTGTCATGGAATTAGAAATTGAGGGGTTGGGGCAGCTAGGTGGCACAGTGGATAGAGCACCAGCCCTGGATTCAGGAGTACCTGAGTTCAAATCTGGCCTCAAACACTTAACACTTACTGGCTGTGTGACCCTGGGCAAGTCACTTAACCCCAATTGCCTCACTAAAAAAAAAAAAAGAAATTGAGGGGTTGCCCATGAATTGGGGCATGGCTGAATAAGCTGTGCTATATGAATGTAATGGAATACTCTTCTGCTGTAAGAAATGATGAGCAGGCAGATTTCAGAGAAACCTGGAAGGACTTGCATGAACTCATGCTGAGTGAGATGAGCAGAACCAGGAGAACATTGTACACAGTATCATCAACATTATGTGTTGATCAACTGTGATAGACTTGATACTTCTTAGAAATACAACGGTACAAGATAGTTCCAAAGGACTCATGATGGAAAAGGCTCTCCAAATCCAGAAAGAATAGAACTGTGGAATATGGATGCAGATTGAACCATACTATTTCTTTTGTTTTTGGTGCTGTTGTTTTTCTTTTTTGAGGTTTTTCCTTTTTGCTCTGATTCTTCTTTCACAGCAAAACTAATGGAGAAATATGTTTAATGTGATTGTACATATATAACCTATATCAGATTACTTGCTGTCTTGGGGAGGGAGGAGGCAGGGGAGGGAGGAAGAAAAATTTGAAACTGGAAATCTTATGAAAACAAATGTTGAAAACTATCTCTACATGTAACTGGAAAATAATAAAATACTTTTATAATTTAAAAAAAAAAGAACTAGCTGTTCAGAGAGCTACCATTTAAATTCTTTACCCAAATCTAGCCTTCTAAGTATCTCTTTTCCCCCTATCATGTTTGTG
The DNA here is from genome assembly GCF_019393635.1 of Dromiciops gliroides. Taxonomy (NCBI): domain Eukaryota; kingdom Metazoa; phylum Chordata; class Mammalia; order Microbiotheria; family Microbiotheriidae; genus Dromiciops; species Dromiciops gliroides. The sequence goes on along the minus strand of NC_057863.1, from coordinate 275,263,905 downwards.
TTTTGTAAAAAAGATTCTCCATCATTGTCCTTTCAGAGTACGTGGAGTATTTTGCTGGGTCATTGTTTGAAATAGTCCAAATACATTTTCTACTGTTCTTCTGAGTCAGCTTTCGATTTTTAAAAACATAGGAGTTGGGGCAGCTAGGTGGTGCAGTGGATAGAGCACCGGCCCTGGAGTCAGGAGGACCTGAGTTCAAATGCATCCTCAGACACTTGACACTTACTGGCTGTGTGACCCTGGGCAAGTCACTTAATCCCAATTGCCTCACCAAAAAAAAACAAAAATAAAAACACAGGAGTTGTTTGCTAAAGATGTACAAATATTATCCTGATGTTTCTGTTTATTTGTTTTATTCTCTCACAATAGAATTGACTTGCCCAGTTGTTTATAAAACATTTTAATATTTTTTCTGCTAGACAGTAGTAACTAACAATGAAAACAGAAATTCACATATATCTGTAATCGTGAACTCTTATTATCTAAAGTTTGCTTTTAAAATGTAACGATTAATTTAAACAAAGCTATAACAAAAATGTCCCATTTACATCTTTGTCTCCTTACTCTTTTGGGTATTTTTGGGGGGGAGGGGGTAGATTTTGTCACCAGTAGTCTTTATTATATGTATATAATTTTACTTATCTTCATTATATTATTCCATTTAAAATTTTCCACGGTAGCTATCATCCTTGATGTTTGCCATTTCTCATTGTATAATATTTTATTATATTCTTACTATGATTTTTTCAGGAAGTCCTCAGCTATCTCAGTCATGGAACAGTGGCTTTACAATTACAAATAATCATGTTATCAATACTTTGTACAGAGAGTTTTTTCTTTCAGTAACATTATAGTTCCACTAGTACCACCTGTTTCTCAACAACACTGAATGTGTTGTTCCCAACTCACTTTGGAAACAATTAATGTGTATGAGATGATAGCTCAGAGATATTTTCACTTATATTGTTCTATTTATTAAAGAGTTTTTGAACAGTTTTTCATGTTATTTTTTAGAATTTGTTTTATTCTTTTCAGGATCTTTGGAATCAGAGAACTTGAGTTCAAATTCTAACTCTCTCATTAACTGTGTGACCTTGGTCAAATCGCTTCTTTGGGACTGTTAAATCTGAGGAAATTGAGGAGGTTGCCTTAGATGACCTCTGTAGCATCTCTTGGTTCTATTCTTGTCATTCTGTGACATAATTCTATCTTGTATTTATTCATATCTCAGCCATTTTCTCTTTGGAAAGTGGATCATACTCTTAATTCCTTAATCTTTTAAATTTTAGATGTCAGATTTTTATCAAAAATCTTAATAGTAAGCATTTTCCCCTAGTATGTTTCTTTCCTTTCTAATATATTGCTTTCTGTTATATACAACTCTTTAGTTTTAACTGTTATAATACAATTATTTTTGTCCCCAATACTTTATTCAATTCATTGAAAAGATAATAATTTTTCTCCTCTTTCAAGTTTAATTAGATATAATTTTTATTAAATTTTTATCATATGGTCATTGATCTGTTCGGTTTATTTACTGTATATTATGTTAAATATGGACTTAATCTCATTTTTCTGCTATTTGATTGTCACATCAACTTTATTCAATGGTGACACTCTTCCCCAATGTTTATTATCTTCAATTTATGAAATACTAATCTATTGCATGACTTTGATTCCAATTGTGAATTTTCTGGGGAAGAGTGCCACCACTGAATATGGTTTTTAAAATTTTATGTGTGGGGTTTTTCCCCCCCAATTAGATCATAAACTCCTCAAAGTCAGAAGTTTACTGCTTGATATACCTTATAGTACACTATAGGCCTGGGGAATGAATATTGGTTGGTAGAAAGTATGTTGAAGAACCAAAACTATTTTCTGAGAAAAAATAGGTTAAAAAAACAGCCTATAGGTAACCTCACCTCCCTTTATATCCTGGCACTAACTTGAGTATTCAGTACATAGTAGCTACTTCATAAATAATTGCTGATTTATTTTTCTACATTTTTAATATATTGATACCTTACCATTCCTAGTCTGGCTACAGAATGAAGGCTGAAATCACAGTATTAGATATTAACTTACTGTATTTTGTGTCCTTTCTGGAGGCTGCCTTCTCCTCTGTAGATCATTTCACTCTGACCTGAATTAGATCTGGAAGGAAATTTGAAGTTTTGTTTTTTGTTTTATAATCAAGATAAGTATTAATTTACCAGGTAATAATAGACCTTTTATTTATATGTAGGTAAGACTATATTAAAATATTCTTTTCTGAAGGGACATGAATAACTTGATATCATGTTATTAATCTAATAAAATGTTATTTCTCTTATTGAAAATTTTCACGATACATGTGGCGATGTATATGGTGGTTCTCAATAAATTACCTACTTATTGACTGCTGGCAGTTACAGTTTATTTGAAAACAATTGTTTTTTGGTTCCTTTTGGTTTATTGTTGTTGTTGTTATAATTACCAAGTCTTTAGTCAGAGCACTGTATAATATAATTGATTTTCCTAATTTTTTTATGTTAAAGGGAAAATCTACAGCTTTCAGGGGTACCTTTCCTCCAGTGTGGAATCCCATAGCATATCTGGATTATAACAATCTGTGGAGGACAATAGATCACATGGGCAAGGAGGTATGATGGGTATGAAATTTCCATGGGAGGCTTATCAAGTAATTATACTTTGTTATCTTTGTATCCCCTCTAGCTATATTAAATAGCTTTGAGTAATCACTTCCTATTATGACCTTTGGCTCCAGCACGTAATGGAAAGGTACTGGTTCAGAGGACCTGTGTTCAAATCCTACCTCTGTGACTTTTTGCAAGGCAGTATTAACCTTTCTGCACCTTATTTCCCCATCTATACAGTGAAAAGGGGTTGGACTAGATAGATCCATATTTCTCCTCTATGAACTAGCAAAAAGGTGTATAATTTTTTTTTTCTTTTGTGAGTTAACCACAGATAATGAGAGAATCAAAATTCACATTCACACATTCAGCATGTTTACTTACTGTGAGGTAAAATCTCATGTGTAACTGGGGGTTTAAGAAAGGCTCTACATTTAGGCTTCAGCACTGCTCTGTAAAGGAGCGTGGGCATAGTCCCTAAATAGTGGATATGTTTTCTTTTCAGATTCCTTCTGAAGCTCCCTGGCAGGCACCTCATGCTGAAGAATGGGACAGGATGACCATGAAGGATCTCATTGAAAAGATCTGCTGGACTAAGTAGGCTTCATTTAATTTTGGAATTCCTTTTATATTCCCCACCTCCTTTTAGCCACTGCTTTTGGTAATTTCCTTAATAATTTAGAAGAAAGTAGAAAAAAAACCACTTCCCTGAATAATAGCAACTTTATGGAAACTCTTCTCACACTTAGAACAGGGATCCTTATCTTTTTCTAAGTTATGGACCCCTTTGGAATTCTAATGAGACTTAAGAGCCCCTTCTCAGAAAAATATTTCTGAATGTATAAAATTAAATATTCAGGATTATAAGGAAAACAATTAATGTTGAAATATAGTTATATACCAAAGTTCCTAAATCTAAGGTTAAGATCCCCTAATGATGAATATAGAACTTATTTTTAAAAATAAGGCATAGTTGTCCAATAGTATGAAAAAGGTCTTCCCTCTCTCAGGAAAATACAGAACAGCTGCACAAGCAGTATGGGAGTAGCTAAGAAATATATGCCATGGGGCAGCTAGGTGGCACAGTGAATAAAGCACTGGCCTTGGATTCAGGAGGACCTGAGTTCAAATCCGGCCTCAGACACTTGGCACTTACTAGCTGTGTGACCCTGGGCAAGTCACTTAACCCCAGTTGCCTCACCAAAAAAAGAAAAAAAGAAATATATGCCATATTGTTATTAAACAGAAGGGTGTTTGCTATTGGGCTGCATTATTGTATCCTTGAGTGTGTATACAAAGCAGGGAGAGCATTTCATTAGGAAAGATAATGGAGTGATTTGCCGTTTTAAGGCTCCAGCTCATTTTACATATGAGAAAATCGAGACAAGCAGGGTTAAGTGACTTGCCCAAGATCGCACAGCTATTAAATGTCTGAGGCTGGAATTGAATTCAGATCTTCCTGACTCCAGGGCTGGCACTCTAACCACTGTGCCACCTAGCTATGAATGTACTAGATGTCAACTATTATTATTATGAGTCCAACATGGGATACAGTTGTGACCTCATAGACACATCCCTGTATAATTCTTCCTTTTACATTTTATCTTCAATCCCTTTAAATCTATTGGAAATGGCTTATACAGAAGATTGTGATTTTCTTTATTATCCTGTCACCTCAGTCTAAGGATAAACCAAACTCACCCTGACATTCTGGTTTCACTGGAGTGAGAACAAAGAGCCAGGCATCAAAAGTAAAGAAAAATCAATTAGATCACC